>NC_090935.1:365986594-366289624 GCF_040938575.1 Ambystoma mexicanum
ATTAATTGGTTGGAGCTGAACGCCATATGGCCAGCGCTCAGAGCATTCCTCCCACTACTCAAGGGCAAGTTTGTCCTCATCCAGACAGACAAATCGACCAGCATGTACTATGTCAACAAGCAGGGAGGCACCAGATCCCCTCCTCTGTGCAGACTGGCGATCAGAATGTTGGAATGGACCTTGGAGTATGAAATTTACCTCTCGGCAGTCCACCTTCCGGTGGAATCCAACCGGGAAGCGGACAGTCTCAGCAGGCTGGGAGCGGACAATTGCGAGTGGCAGCTAAACGACCTGGCTACTCGGGACCTTCAGCAAGTGGGGTCACGTGGATCTCTTTGCCACCTGGCACAACAAGAAATGCCCCCAGTTTGCATCCTGGCAAGGGCAGGGCCCCGGATCGCTGGGCGACGCATTTCACCTACAGTGGACCGGTTTGAAAGCCTACGCCTTTCCTCCCACTCCTGGTACACAGAGTAATTTGCAAAATCAAGGAGTCTCACAGGCTCTGCATCATTCTGATAGATCCATGGTGGCCGGCCAGGCCATGGTTTTCGGAGCTCCTCACCCTTTCGAAGGTGTCACCGATACACCTTCCGACGGGCCCAGCACATCATCTGCCTCACCAGGGAGGCAGAATCATCCACCCCGTGCCAGGGAAGCTAGCTCTCACAGCGTGATACCTGAGCAGTTAACGCTTAGGCACCTTAGCCTCTCACAGGCCAATCTGGAGACCATACAGGGCGCCAGGAGCAAAGCCACCAGGGCCCAGTACAAGAGCAAATGGACTAGGTTCTGCCACTGGGCAGAATCCAAGGGAATTGACCCCTTGGCCTGCAATTTGGATGATGTGCTCTCCTTTTCAGCGCACCTCGCTCATTCGGGAGGGCAGGTTGACACCTGCCGTACATACCTTGCAGCCATTGGGGCGTTCAGTATCTCAGAGGAAGCCATTTTTTCCTTCTCTAACCCTATCGTCAAACATCTGACGGTTCTCGCTAGGCTCTACCCGCCCGTTAAGAGACGGCACCCTGTGTGGGACCTTTATCTAGTCGTGGGCGCCCTCGCGCACAAACCATTCGTGCCAATGGCGTCTGTGGACATTCGGCTGGTCACCATCAAGACGGCCTTACTAGAAGGTCTTAGCTCGGCTTGCAGAGTCGGCGAGAATCAGACGCTGGTAGCCTCCGAACCATGTACCACCTTTCACAAGAACAAAGTAGTCATGTGGACACACCTGGCATTTCTGCCCCAGGTTCCATCCGCATTTCACCTGAACGATGAAATAGTCCTCCCTATGTTCTTTCCCGATCCCAAGGATGATTCACAGAACGTGCTGCACTGCCTGGATGTCCGGCATGCCCTCAAATTCTACTTGGACTGGACCAAGGGCTTCCGCAAGTCGAGCACCCTGTTCGTCATGTTTGGCGGCTCGAGGCCAGGCTACCAGGCCTCTAAAGTTTCCATATTCTGCTGGATGATCGCTGCCATCAAGGAAGCGTTTAAGGGTCAGCACAGGCCACTCCCGGGCAGCATGCATGCCCACGTAGTCGGGGCCAAGGCAACGGCCATTGCATTCCAACGCCATGTCCCGTGGCAAGTCTTATGCAGGGCGGCCACCTGGGCCTCCCCTCGGATTTTTTCAAGCATTACTGTTTGGATGCCGGCTCTAGATCTGATGCCACTTTCGGACAGGCGGTTCTCAGGAACCTATTTGCTTAAGGAGGGTCTCCTCTCCACCTTGGGGCTACAATCAGTTGTAATTGCCCATACAGTATGGAGGAAAGGGGAAGGGACGTAAGAGTAATTATAAGTTACTCACTGTAGTGACTTACATACTCGTTAGTCCATAGTCCCCTTTCCTCCATACATCCCGCTAACCTCCCCCCTAATAACACTGGTGTCATTAGGCAATGTTAAATCTCTTGTCAACGCGTCAATGGGGACTGAGATGTGGCGCCGGAGGGCGGAGTCAGGGCAACGCATGCTCCCTGCGCTGCGCCCCTCCGCGCCTCTAAATGTAAAGGGGAAGAAGGTTTTTCTGGTGAAAAAGGTTCTGTCTCCCGTCCCTTGTAAGGGGCGCCCATACAGAATGGAGGAAAGGGGACTATTGACAATGAGTACGTTAGTCACTACGGTGAGTAACTTATAATATGTTGTACAAGAGGACAAGCTGGTTTTACGTACTCACCCTAGGTTCTCCCCCAAATTCATCTCCAAATTTCATGTAAACCAGTCAATTGAGCTATTGGCTTTCTTCCAGGAGCCCAATAGATCTGCTGAGGTAAAACTCCACACACTAGATGTGAGGAGAGCTATCCTCTACTACGTAGACAAGACCAGACCGCTAAGAAAAACAGATCAATGGTTTGTCTCCATAGCGCCAGGCAGAGAAGGTGATCGTCTGAGAACGCCATCTCTAGGTGGATAGATATATTCAACTGTGCTATTCCCCATCAGATAAAACACTGCCTTTTAAGCCCAGGGCTCACTCCACGAGAGGTACTGAGGCTACTCTGCCATTCATTGCAAATGTCCCCTTAGACAGTATTTGCAAGGCAGCTAGACAGAGCTCTGTTCATACTTTCACTCAGCACTACTGCATTGACACCCATTCCAAGAAAGATACACAAGTGGGTCAAGCGGTTATAAGACATTTTCTCATGAACCTTCTCACAACCCACCTCCTTATTCCACTGTTCGCTAATCTATGCACCGCATGTGATCTAAGCAGATTCCACAAGCTTCAGAAGGGATACAGTACTCGCTGTAATCTATAGTATTACAGACACGCCTAAGTCGACGTCCCCTTTTCGACTACGAAAAACAAAATGCAATACTCTGCAGTGACCACGCATGCATAGCATGTGAATTTAAGCAGAAATAATCAGAAATGCTTTTACGGTAAGTAATGCATGTCTTCTGATGCCTGTATCTGCTTAGATTCACATGCGACCCACCCTTCCTCCCCTCGGAGGGAAGGCGCATGGATGCTTATGAACTTGTCTGATACGCATCTGCTTTGATACAACTGTACTCGCGCTACACCACATGCTACCTCATGTCAATAACGATCTGAGGGACCTTGACGCGTGAGGGATCATGGGTTCAGTGGACGTCACACTAGGGATAGTATTTCTGGCCCACCCTGTCGACGTGCCTTTTCGTGTTTAGAAAACAACTGTAATACTCCGCAGCTTCCACCAGAATTAGTCCCTCAGTTAATTGTAGGATGACAGTTAATGTAAAGTAGTTTTGTTTCTAATTTTCTATTTCACATTATCGTTTCCCATTTTTCATTGTTGGAGCAGCGAACAAAATAATTGTTTTAAACTGACACAAATGTGTTACGGAAAATGCTGCTGAAATTGAACCCTATAGGCTTTCTAAATTGTATAATTGGTTCTAACTTTTGTCTAGTAAAGTGTTTTGAGATTCTGCACAGTAATGGAGATATTCTGTTTATGAATATTAATGACGATCCATATTGGGGAAGTGATGGCTACTGCTAATCCATACTCCTAGCAGGAAAGGAAAGCAATATTTGTCTGCCATCATTGTAGATGGATGGCAAAAGTAGCAGTAAAGCTGGACAATTGATTTTTTTTATTTTGTTATTTTTTGTACAGATTTGAAGTTTGCAATGTATTAATAGACCAACAAAATACATTTGAAATTAATGTATATTTCTAACGATCGTAATTTCTGAATATTGGTCATCAAGCATACAATGTATTTTGCTAATTCAGAATGTTTGATTTGTTGATCCAATTTGCTCTTGTGCAAACCCACACCCATATATTTGAAGATACTTAATGCACGGCATGTGTCCATATAAAGGATTCATTCTGTATGGGGAAAATGCTACCTGTAATAGTTTTGCAGTTCGATATTAGTCATGAATTTTCTTGTGACAGTTTGTCTACCTCAAGAAGTTGATGTTCCCCAAAATAATGGAAAACTGTATTGTCTTAGACCAGAGCTACCTTTAGATATGCTGATGGTCCGCCTACACAATTCGTAGCTTGGTACATAAATTACAGCTATCAACGCACACACTAAATGACAGTGTTATGGTCAGCATATGAATTTAGAACACCTGTAGCAAAAAGCTTTTCTAGCCAACATTATTTTAGTCTGTCTTGAAAAGTAAAAAAGATACATTTATGAGCAACTTGTAGTTTATTTTGAAGACTTTGAAAATGTTTGGTTTTCTTGCAGAATGACAGTGAAGATGAGGACAAATTATGGCGAGATCTGATCATGGAGAGAGTAACAAAATCTGCTGATGCCTGTCTTACAGCCATTAACATTATGACCTCACCCAGCATGCCTAAAGCAGTATATATTGAAGATGTCATAGAAAGGATCATTCAGTACACCAAATTTCATTTGCAGAATACCCTTTATCCACAGTATGACCCAGTTTACCGAGTGGATCATCATGGTTAGTATACTTTTTTCATCAAATATGTGTAGGAATGTAAATTGAAATTTCGAATGTTATTCAATGCACATTTGCTATTTATTTCTGAGCTACAGGTCTTTTGTTGATTATAGTTTCAGATTTTGAGGTGTTGGATGTTTTTGTGGTCCCGGGCTGATATAAAATGTTACCATCGAAGAGAAACTCACTTTTTTATATTCTTCCCTTAGTATTCCATATTGTTACCTGGGCTGGTGTGCTCCAAGATCACCCCATTTGGTCCGTGGGTGCATTTCTGATCCAAACAGCATGAGAAGTAGACTAATGGCAGTTATCTAATTGGCTCATCACTCAGTAGATTTTTAATACGCTGATTGCCCTTTGCTATCATATGGTGCCAGATTTGCTGCCAATGCATATCAAAAGTCCTATGCCCCAACCATTTGGTTGCACTTTTATTTGGACCATATGGAATGGCTCAATTGGCTCTTCTGCCTATATAGGCTGTTTGCAGATTCCACAATGTCATATTTGTGATTTCAACTAAGTGGGGGTCTCTTGGACACCTCTCCATATCTGTGTTTGTGTGCATGCACCCCAGAGAATGGAGTTTGGTTGGCTTTCAAAACAATGAAAGTTGGCTGTGGTTTGGTGATAATGGCTAATGTTGTGTATATGCAACTGGGGAGAACACCTGGAATGCTGTACTCCTGATCCTCATCTTCAGGGAAAGTCTGCGTCCTCTGCTGCAGAGTATTGTTTGAAGATTTTACTCCCCTTCCATCTGGCCACCCTTGCAGGTTCATCTGTGCGGGCCACCTCCTATTAATCTTATGAAGCTTACTGGACTTAATCACCTGACCTGATGTGGATGCTTTGTATATACAAAATTAAACACCCATGCTGCATGCTACTCTCTGATCATTATCATTGGAATGCTGTGATGGTAGGTAGGCTGAGTGGGTCATCTAGCATACTGCAGAAGGCAGTGGCTTAGAAAGAAGTGTATTCTATTGAAGCCCCTGGCCAGTAAGGGGATAAACAGATCTAAAAAATAAAGCCCCTCCTGTAAAGTCCAGAAGTTGTGTGAGATCATTTTGCTTGTTTCCTTCCTTTTCACCACACCATAGCCCAATCTATTACTCTGGTTCAACCACCAAATTGTTAGAGTTTGGGTGGCTAGATGTAGCATTCGGGTTGTATGCATTCCTAGTGCTGCAGCAATGTCTTATGCTACTCACACCATTATCAGTGGAATGCTGTGTTAGGGAGAATTCTCAGAAATGTGCTAATTCCTCTATGCCAGCAACTTTGCTGGATTTTTGGGACTTGATGTTTTTACCTGGAGAGAGTGAAACCCTTTGTCCACTCATGTATTTTAATGTGCTTTTGTCCTCTTGTTTCTTTTGGTTATGGCGTCTGACACAATCCATAGGCATCATCTTTTACATTGTGTCACACAGCACCTTCAGTGCAGTGGCACAGGGAATTCCTTTAGACTTCCCCAAGGTTTAAATACCTTCTCTTGGATAAACTATTGTTTCCAAGAGCAATACAATGAAATTGACTTAACTTACAAGTATAACTTTCTTTCTGAAGTTTGTTAATCTGCTTAGAATCACATGCTGTGCATAGTCCGACATCCAGTGGTCACTGCGGAGTATTGCATTTTGTTTTTCGTAGTCGCAAAGGGGACGTCGACAAGGCGTGTCTGTAACACTATCCCTATAGTGATGTGCAATGTACCCACAATCCCTCACGCGTCGAGGTCCCTCAGATTGTTTTTTTCCGCCCAGATATTGGTCGCCTATACTAGGAGCTTCTCGAGAGACATTGCAAAAAACTTTATTCGACCTTTGGTCGCTCTTAACTTATATTATTACTTGCATCCCTCCTTCGGCGTCGTAGCTGAAAAGCAGTTCACCGCCAATCAAGATCTCCGGCGGTGCCTTCGACGGAGGAGGTTGTTCGCCGAACACGTGGCCTGGCCTCGACGGCCAAATACAGTAGGGAGAGTGGGGTCGTGGGACATTTACTGTTTCTCTTTGAGAATGCCTTTCTCTTCCCCTCCCTTTCCTTCGGGGTTGTTGTCACATGCAATCTGTTGCTCAGCTATGGAGAGGACACCATTTAGGTTTTGCCCGCGTTGCAAAGGCAAAGCATAAACGGTGTAACCGTTGCTTGCCCCTCGATCACAAAGAAGACGGCTGTGCGGCCTGTCAGCTCCTTAAGCCGAAGACTTTGAAAGACCGTAGGGTCAAGAGGTGGGCAGCCTACTCCATGTCTAGGTCTGATTCTTCACCCGCCGCCGCCGAAAGTAACGAGGAATGTGACAACCCGACATCCGTTTCGGAAGTCGTAGACCTCTCTAAGGAGCGTTCATGCTCCTTGTCTGTCCCCGGCCCCGACAAGCTCGGCTCACGCCCTGTTTATGGGGATGAACACCCCGGCGACAAGGACGCACACAGAAAACACTCCCATAAATACACAACCCACGGCTCTTCCTCGTCGAAGACGAAGAGAGCATTATCGCCAACAGAGACGCAGGTCCTACCGGGGGCCTCCTCAGACCGTAAGAGTCTGAAGCCCCTCTCGCAAACGCGACTAGCGACTGGGCTACCCCCAGATAAGGGCGCTATCACTAAACCGCCAGACGACGTGCACCGGCAGAGAGTGCCTGTTGGTGTAGAGCAAGCGACACCTGTTACGTCGACGCCGGAGGTACCCTCGACAGACAGTTTAGTTGTCGCGAGCCTGGTGCGGATTATTTCCACTTATAGCCAGAGACGGACGGCGAAAGAGACATTGGTTACCGCTCATAAGGCCCGGGAGATGCCGAAAAGGTCAGAAGGAAGGCAGGAACCGCCCGCTCCGTCGAGAGGGACTTCTAGCCTTCCAGAAGGCTTTTCAGAAGGCGAGGGGAACCTCTCTTCGACGTTATGGGATAGGTCAAAGCGTTTTCTAATGGAAGGCTCTCCCTTTTCTCCCCCTGACCGCTCCGAGGTACCTCAAGAAACCCTAGAGAGACTCCAGTTCTGTATGGACAAAATAGAGAGGTTTATGGAGACGCAGAACCTTCCAACACCCAAGAGATCAAGAGAGGGACCTCAGGAGGATCCCGGGGCCAAGTACCCCAGACTGTTTGATTTCCCCCCCCAAGCCCACAAGAGGATGTAGAGTGATATGACCTCACTGGAGAGGACCCTCACTTTCAGGAGGATGACGAATTCTTAGGCAATGAAGGGGAACAAAACCTAGAGGAGGAGGGTTTTGAAGACAACCCAGATATGGGTGATGGGGGCTTTGGAGAAGACCCAGAAGAAGGCGCTTCACGGCCCTGGCAGTCCCCATCAGCGTTTTCAGACCCTGAAGCCATAAACCTGTCCCCACCCAAAGACTCACCTATTAGGAATACATCTCATATAGACGATCAACCTAGGCAGCAGCGCATTTTGAGATCGAGACCGGGGAAACTTCTCCTGACATCGACATTGTAGAAAAGGTCATTAAGGAGAAAACCCCTGTCAGCCAAACCATTCCCCTCCACGCCTCAGTAAAGAGACAAATTACTCCTTCGCTATCCACTCCCGCGTTGATCGGAGGGGTCAACCCGAGGATAGAAAAATGTAGTCCTCCTCCATCTGACCCGTTATACATCAGGGGCCACTCTGTACCAGACTCCTTAGTGGTGACAAATACCAGGAAGAGAGCAGGGGTCCCGCTGTCAACTAGCGAGGCACCACGAGATGAAGAGGGTAAAGAATTGTATGCCCTAGGTAAGAGGATTACAGCCTCAGCTGCCTTTTCCGCAAGTATTGCCAACAACAACTGTTTGCTGGCAAGTTAAGCAGATGCATAATGGAGCAAACTACGTAAGGACATTGAGGAGGTACCGTAACCCCTACGTACTCGCCTTCTAGCCACGGTGACTGAAGGGACCTTAGTCAACCAAAGCATCATTAAAAATACTCTGGATGCTGCAGAGACGGCTGGGTGTTCGCTAGTCCAAGGAATCCTACTCAAACGCCATGTATGGCTACGTAATTCACGCTTTAAACCTGAAACACAAGCATCTCTTATTAACAAACCTATAGAAGATGCAAACCTCTTTGGTAAGGCGGTGGATGAGGCACTAGAGACCGCAAAGGAGGAGAGGACAACGTCGTGGCAAGGGAAGAGGTTGGGGTTCTACACCTTAGAGGTTCCCAAGCCACCAACACCAAATGACTCAAAGATTCGGGTCCCCTCCCATGTTTCGCCGGTGGCGGGCCGGTTAACATCCTTTCTTCCAGCATGGGAGGGTATAACATCAGACTGCTGGGTACTATCAACCATAGCCCGCGGCTACTGTATAGAATTCAACAGTTCCCCTACGTACAGACCCCCAAGGGGACGACGCATATCGCCAGAACACCTCGCCATCCTTCTTCAAGAAGTGGACCAACTACTAGAAAAAGGAGCTATAGAGGTCGTGCCTCTATCCCAGGTAACGAAAGGCATTTATTCAGTTTACTTCCTTGTACCCAAAAAGGACCTAACCATGTGCCCTGTACTAGATTTGCGCCCAGCGAACAAATTTGTCAAACCTCAAAGGTTTCGTATGGTGACTCTACAGGAGGCAATCCCCCTGCTTTCACAGGGAGATTACATGACAACACTGGACATGAACGATGCATATTTTCATATTTTAATGTTGCCAGCGCACAGGAAATACCTCAGGTTCATGATAGAGGGCAAACACTAACAGTTCAGAGTGCTACCCTTCGGCATAGCATCAGCACTGAGAGTATTCACGAAGGTACTGGCAGCGGCCCACCTGCGCAAATTGTCCATCCCAGTATACCCTTACCTCGACGATTGGCTCATAACAGGGGATTCTTACGAAACATGCTTCTCAAATACCCAAAAGACTGTAGACCTTTTGTTTCAACTGGGCTTCTCCATCAACGAGAAGTCGTCCAGCTTAGACCCCAGCCAGATCAAACAATTCCTAGGGGCTCTAATTCAAACAAAGGACGGCCTCGTCTTCCCCTCCAACAAGAGGGTCCAAAACATGCTGTTTCAAATCCCTCAATATGTGGCTGGTCGAGAGGTGACGGTATGCAAAGCAATGCGCTTACTAGGAATGATGGCGTCATGTATTTAGTTGGTACCTCACGCGCGCCTGCGCCCAATGCAAGAGTGGCTCAACAGCCAGTGGTGTCAGGCCAGCGGACAATGGGACGATCTAGTGGTGGTCTCGCAGGCCTTGGTTCTCTCTCTACGGTGGTGGTCGAAGGAAAACCTGGTAATAGGGAAACCATTCGCCACCACCGCAGTGGAAGCCACTCTAACCACAGAAGCATCCCTCACAGGATGGGGGGGCTCACCTATCCCATCAGACTGCTCACGGAGTCTGGACTCCGAGCGTAGCATCCAAGCACATAAACTTACTGGAGCTACTAGCTGTGTTCAAGGCACTGAAAGCCTTCCAGGCACACCTGCAAGGGAAGACAGTGATGGTCCTCACGGACGGCACCACAGCCATGTACTACCTCAACAAGTAGGGGGGCACTCATTCTCCAGGACTGTCCAAGCTGTCCCAGAACATCTGGAAGTGGGCTCTCAAACACATGTTCCTACTGTCACAACATGTACCAGGGGAACTCAATCTGCTATCAGACGAACTCAGCAGAGACTTCCCTCAGAGTATGAATGGCGGTTACACGAAGACATCGTCTTCGTCTTCACACAATGGGCATTCCCAGAAATAGATCTGTTCGCAACTCTGGAGAACTCGCAATGCCAAGATTAGGCCTCCAGGTACCCCCAGAACCAATCCAAGGGGAACGGTCTATCGATACCATGGTCAGGGAAATTTGTTTACGCTTTTCCCCCCCGACTTCCCTTCTCAACAAGATAGTGCACAAGAGGCATCAGGAACAAGTTGCCATGACACTGGTGGCCCCTATGTGGGCCAGACAGCCTCGGTTTGCTCACTTGATGGAGATGTCCCTATCTCCTCCAGTGAAACCTCCCTGCCCGTACAACATGCTGTCACAGGACAAGGGCAGGACACTACATCCATGCCCTCAGACCATGAATTTAGCAGCCTGGCTCCTGAGATCATAGAATTTGGACATTTACAACTCCCGCAGAGATGCATGGACATTCTCAGGGAGGCTATAAAGCCTAACACTCGTCACTGTTATTCTAGCAAATGGAAACGTTTTGTCATCTGGTGTAGGGGAAGGAGCATCAACCCAGTTGACTGCTCTCCCACACAAATTGTTCTGTACCTGACTCACCTACTAGACTCAGGCTTGGTGTTTAACTCTATTAAAGTCCATTTAGCTGCACTTCCCGCATACACCACTTCCCAACTTAAAGTGTCATGGTGGAAAGTCCCAGTTATTAAAGCCTTCATGGCAGGAGTGAAGAGGATCCACCCTCCCATAGCTAACCCTGCTCCCGGATGGGACCTAAATGTGGTACTAACCAGGCTCATGGGGTCTCCCTTTGAACCCATGCACAAAGCAACACTTAAAGACCTCACTCTTAAGACTGCTTTTTTAATAGCTATCACTTCCATTAGGAGAGTAAGTGAACTACAAGCGCTCTCTGCACTAGACCCCTTTGTAACAGTTCACAAGGATAAGGTGGCTCTACGCACACATCCTAGGTTTGCACCAAAATGTATCTCTAAATTCCATGTCAACCAGTCAATGGAACTACCAACGTTCTTTCAAAATCCTTCAAACTTAGGGGAGAAGAGGCTGCATACACTGGATGTTTGCAGAGCAGTGATGTTTTATATGGACAGAACTAGACCATTGAGAAAGACTCATCAGTTCTTTGTCTCGGTGGCAGCAGGAAGAAGAGGAGATGCAGTTTCAAAATCCACTATTTCTAGATGGATTGTACAATGCATCACTCTCCGTTACACTCTTGCTAAGAGAGAACTACCCTTCAAGCCGAGAGCACGCCCCACTAGAGGCAGCGGGGCTTCCATAGCTTTCATTGCAAATGTCCCTCTTGAGTCCATTTGCAAAGCGGCAACCTGGAGTTCTGTTCACACCTTTACAAAACACTACTGTCTAGATGCCCACTCTAGATCTGATTCCCAGGTGGGACAAGCAGTATTAAGACATCTTTTTTCTACTGTTCCTTCTCACAACCCACCTCCAACTCCGGGTACTGCTTGCTAGTCTATGCACAGCATGTGATTCTAAGCAGATTAACAAACATCAGAAGACAATGCATTACTTACTGTAAAATCATTTCTGATGGTTGTATCTGCTTAGATTCACATGCGCCCACCCTTCCTCCCCGCTCGGATGGAAGGAACATAGACTTTCTTCTATATCTCTCTTTTCTGTACTCACTCACGTCTGATAGGCTCCCTCAGGGCAGAAAAAATACAGAGTGACCTCGACGCGTGAGGGATTGTGGGTACATTGCACGTCACTATAGGGATAGAGTTACAGACACGCCTTGTCGACGTCCCCTTTGCGACTACGAAAAACAAAATGCAATACTCCACAGTGACCACTGGATGTCGGACTATG
This sequence comes from Ambystoma mexicanum, assembly GCF_040938575.1. NCBI lineage: Eukaryota > Metazoa > Chordata > Amphibia > Caudata > Ambystomatidae > Ambystoma > Ambystoma mexicanum. Next base: position 365,998,565 of record NC_090935.1, read on the forward strand.
CATAGCATGTGAATCTAAGCAGATACCACCATCAGAAATGCTTTTACGGTAAGTAATGCATTGTCATACCCAGCACACACTATCTTACAATAGGGTGCTGGAGGGGTTACTTAGTATCCCCTTTGTCTAGCTTCTCATGTAAAATTTTTGTTAACCCTTTCCTCACTGAATAGCTGGTGGCAGTGGTTTCCTTTTAACTACTGTGGTGTGCATTTACCGCAGGCTTCGTTCGCAGCTGCAGTAAAGCACCCAAGGGTGCAGTTTTTGTCAAAATGGCCCGGTCTTCTTTTTTCGCCATTGCTTTGTGGAAAGGTCCTTGAGATTTACTCTGTGCGCCAAACCAGGTTTGGTCCCTTTGGACTCCTAGGAGACCCAAATGCACTCAGTGGTGATTGGCTGGCTGACTGTCCGACAAGGACAGCCACACTGCTGGGTGACTGATAGCTAGGCTGGAATGAATGGGAGAACACTGCATAAAAGGTGAGGCTTTTTGGCTTGGAAGGCAGAGTCGACCACTGGACGAAGGAATCCGAAGAAGAACTTGAAGAGGACGCCTGCTGCAACTCCTGGACCGTTGGTTTGCCCGGTGAAGCCCTGCTGCTGTGCTGAAACTCCAAATTCGTATCGACCGAGAAACCCCTGCAAGGATGACTTCTCCCTTTTGAGTTGGTGGGACCAATCAACTCCACAGTAAGCCACCTGGTCATGCTCTCGGAGCTGGTTGAATTTCCAGAGTTACTTCTGGAAACCGTAACGCCAGGGAGAGGAACATCAGATTGTGTGTGTTGCTTTTAGGCTGGCCAAGAGCTCCACGAAGATCCTCCGGACTCCCAGGAAGCAGGACTGACCGAACCTGAGCCACCTCAACAGGGTGCTGGACCCCAGATGCCAGGAAAGCCCATCTAGAAAGCCAGAAACCTCGGTGTTGCTATTTGCTGTGGACGCGAGGAGCTGAAACACCAAAGTGCCACCTGTTTGAAGATTGCCGGTTGCGGTCGGTGACCGGTCCCATTGCAGTGCAGAAGACCCCATAAGTCCTCCTTCTTGTCCCAATGACTGAGGCCCTGGATCACCAGGATCTGCAGAGCTGCAATTTTTCTTCAAATTAAAGGTACTGTACAGTCTAAGAACTTAGCTCTTGTTGTGTAACTGCACTTGTTCTCTGTTGGTGAGACTTGTTGTGGTTGCTCTGTAGAGTTGCTGACATCTTCTTTACCTCACAAGCCTAACCAGCTTGTGGCCCTACTTTGAGTTCTTCTTTTCTACAAAGACTTCTAAAAACATTGTGCAAGACTTTTACTTACCTCTGAGAAGTACATCAGTTTCAACTAGAATTTTGCTCAATTGACTTTGGCTTAGCCCGGCTCCCTGAAGGACTCTTTCCCCTGTGAATGTGTTTGGTCTTCCTTGCAGGAAAGGGTTAACTAACTTTACAGTAGGGGCGTTTTACAAAAAGTACCTGCTTTGAGAGTATTTGTGAGATTTCTTATTGTGTTATAATAAACTTTCTCTTTGACAAAATGCAACAGTGATATAATAATGTCCCCAGCACCCTTACTATTGAAGTCACCTGAGGGTGTAGGTAGTGTCTGTGGGCCTTCCCAAAAGGGTACTTACTGATTTGGAAATATTAAGAGTGTGTATTTATGAAGTGTATTTGAGTGTTACTGTTCTATTGTCTGAAGAAGGCTTATTCTGACTGATAAATGAATACTTGTTTATTTAAGAAACCTTGTGTGTAAGAGTTTATTTGAATACTTGTCACTGAGAATCTCTTTGTACCTCCCCTACAGCTGACATTGACCCCGCTTGGGATAAGCCTGGCTGCTCAACATGCTACCAACCTGTGTAGTACAGACTTGTTCAAAATGTTGGGTTCCTATTGCCAGGAGGTCGGGGTTCTTGTAGTGCATCCAAAGGGTACTGCATACAATCTTGCCTAACATGCTGTGATATCCCACCTGCCAGTACCTCAGCCCGCTGGAACCCTGAGAGAATACTGTGATAAATCCTGCAGAGTCATCATTGAACCACAGCCTAGGAAGGCAGATGCAACCTGAGCCTAACTACGTGGGTGGTATCTAGAGGGAGGATCACATCGCAGGATGCTGGAGAGGGCTGTCATGAGAAGTGGTGACTCCCTTGGCAGAGACGCAGTATTCATTTTCTTGGGAGGATAACAGTCCTGTAATTCCCAAATATCTGATGATGGAACCTTCTTTGAAAAGTTGCCTAGACAGAATAAGCTGTATACCTAGCACTAAAACACACGCGATGGTCGAGACGCTCCAGGAGGACGTGTAGATGACGCTTAAGGCCCCAGGGGTCCTGAAATCCACAGTGCAGCCTCCGGCTCACCCGGCACATCTCTCCACCACCCCGAGCATCGACGATTGCATCGCTAGGATCGCTTTGGTGGTTAGTCAGAAAGAAAGGTCGAAAGATGCAGCGAGACGCACAGAACATCCAAAGGACACGCCGAGACACACGGAACGGCCTAAGGATGCGACGAAAGATGCACCACTGCCTCCAGAACCCCGCAAGGGCTATTCTGAGGGTCCTGTCCCCTATTCGGCACGCTAGGGCATACATCTCTAAGTTCAGAGAGGAAAATGAGACCTTTCCTCCCTCAGACCCCTCTGGTTCATCCCCATGGACCAAGGAGAAGTTTGAGGGGTGCATGGACAGACGGTAACGCTCACCTGGTCTCTGCAGAGGCGTTGGGGCACAGTTGCAGCCCTCCTTGAACTTGAATCACCCCCTTCAGGCCTCTCCCTCAGTAGAAAAGCTGTGAGCGGTGGTGCGTGGTGATACTGCTCCTGCTTGGAGATAAGTTTGTGAGTATGTCAGTCTGTAATTGTTGTACCTCTCGAACCCTTCGCCCCTAAATACAGTTTCTGTGAGCATACGCCGGCCCATAAAGCTCACCTGTGAATTATGGAAGATAAGCTCGCCGTCCTGCTACTTCTGGCAGGGGTGAGTCAAATGGGATCTAGTTCCTTTCTTGAGCTCTTGTGATGCTGTCCGTTCTGTTTAATTTCTTTATATGTTGCTCCTATTTATGCCCGCAATAATGTCTCTTCTGTTTTCTTCCCTTAGATGGAAATGCAGCCTCAATGCAGCTGTGAGATGTGACGTGGCCGGATGGAAGATGGATGCTACCGCAATGTTCGCCAGCAGGTAAGTGATGGTTTAAGGAAAAGCGCAAAGTATAGCGAAGCGCAACCTTAAACTGACTGTTTTTTCGATGTCAGGCGCTGCTGTCGATGATGGAGCGTGTTGTGCTGCGGTGCCAAGATGAAGATTTCGGCGTTCCGGAAAGTGTAAAGAGGAATACTTGGTTCACTGAAGAGATGTACAGGTAAGACCCGGTTCCCCCAGTTGTTAAGTATGCTGGCAGGACGCTGGATGTCCAGAAAGCAGGATCTTCAAAAGTTAAGTCTGACGGTGAGCGCTACGCTGCTTGCAAGTGCGGAATAACGCGAAGCGTCTGTCTTGAGGATTGGGGCAGCTTATATAGCTGTGATCGTGGGCACGCCCATTCGGGCCGGCTTACCTGCCACTCCTAGAGATTGAGCACGTGCAATGGCAGTACATTAGCAGCCACACCAAGAATACACTTGGGGCTGCTTAATGGAAGGAATGTTCAAGGTTGATGCATCCTGCTTAAAGGATGAAATGTTCAAGGTTAATGCATCTGAAGTGCTATGTCCATAATAAAAGCTTTTTGGTGTTAAATTAATGGTCTTGTTTACTTTTGTTCATGAGCCTGTCGGCAAAGCGCCAGGACAGTGTCCACCCAGGTCTTCTGGTCATGCGACCCCTGCATGCCTGTGCCACTGACTTCATGACCATGACACAGACTAGAGAAATGTCTCTTATTCTGAAAAGCTTGCTCCCAAAAGGCCAAGGGAGGACCTTCCCTTTACATCCATGGCCAAGTTTCCATGAACCTTTGACGATGCTCATGAGGAATATACCTATGACTTCACTGATGACGAGGTCCAGGTGGACACATATGTGCAAGATGATGCCCCCTTGGGTGACGATTACAATATGGATGACCCTGCAGACCCTATGGAATATTGAGGCTCAACCTTGGCCGTCTCCTGTTACTACCCTGGACCCTGATGCCCTGTGTATGGATTCAAACCCCTCCAACCTAGCCCGCCAGACCTCCCCTGTGGACGATCAAATTGCATTTAATGCCATTTTGAAGAAGCCGGCCAAACATTTTCTGATTGCCACATAAGAAGCTGTGCCGGATTCTGATTTTGTGGTGGACATACTCAAAGAAAAGCACCCCTGCCAGCCAGCCTTTTCCTTTGTTAAACTCTATCAAGAGGAGATTGGCATCATCATTGTTGACACCAGCTCAAAGTAGAGCAGTGAACCCCAGCGTCGATAAATTGTTCCGACCTTCTCCTACTGACCCTGCTTACATTAAGGGCCATGCCACACCAGTTTCTTAAGTGGTAACCACAACTAGAAAACGGGCGGTGTACCCCTGTCTACAAGAGAGGCACCGCCCGATAAGTAGTCCAAGAGGCTGTATGCATTGGGAAAGAGGGTCACAACTGCTGCTGCATTTTCCACCTGAATAGCCAATACCACCACCTTATTGGCTAGTTATGCAGATGTCCAGTCGAACCTGCTGCAAGAAGGCCTTCAAGAAGCACCAGAACCCTTGCGGGCCAAGTTGCTCGCCATCGTATCAAAAGGCAAACAGGTGAATCAAAATGTGCTTAACACTTTAGACGCTGCTGAAACAGCGGGAAGAACCTTGCACAAGGTACCTTGCTCAAGAGACATGCCTGGCTGAGGAACTCTGGGTTTAAACCGGAGACACAGGCTGCCTTGATAAACGAGCCCGTTGAAGAAACCAACTTGTTTGGCAAATCAGTGGACGACGCACTGGAGACAGCTAAAACAGAACATGAGACACTCGTCCCTTCAGCAGATTACCCAGAAACCTTCTCAACAGAGAGGGGGTAGCTCCTACTGGTCCTTTCGTGGGCAATCCCGCTCCCCTCAGAACCAGTACAGTTCTTGAAATAACTGGAACTCTGCACAAGGATCTAATAGCACCACCACCTATCCACCTAGAGGACAGCAGCGTGGAAAAGGTAGCGCCTGTGGTCCCACCCCCAGAGGCTCCCCGGCCTCAGGTCAGAAATGACCATTGGATCCAAGTCCCCTCCTATTCCACCCCGATCGGGGGGCATCTAACATCTTTCCTTCAAGCATGGGTGGGATAACGACAGACCAGTGGGTACTCAAGACCGTGGCCCACGGGTTCTGCATAGAATTTTGCCGACAGCCTCCGTACAGACCACCTAAATCACGACACCGATCCTTCAAGAAAAGGGCGCCATAGAGGTCGTCCCGATTCTACAGGTAAACAAGGGTATTTATTCAGTGTACTTCCTTGTACCCAAAAAGGATCTCACCATGCGCCCTGTACTAGACTTGCGCCCAGCGAACAAATTTGTCAAACTTCAAAGGTTTTGTATGTTCACTTTACAAGAAGTAATCCCGCTGCTGAAACAGGGAGATTACATGGCAACATTGGACATGAAAGATGCATACTTTCATATTTCAATGTTGCCGGCGCACAGAAAATACCTAAGATTCATGATAGATGACAAGCACTATCAGTTCAAAGTACTCCCCTTCGGAATTGCCTCAGCGCCAACGGTGTTTACGAAGGTACTGGCAGTTGCAGCAGCTCACCTGCACAGAGAATCTGTCCTGGTTTTACCCTTACCTCGGGATATAACAGCGAAATCCTACGAAACATGCCTATTGAACACTCGGAAGACAATAGACCTCTTACTCGGTCTGGGTTTCTCCATCAACGAAAAGCTATCCAGCTTAAACCCCAGTAGAGTCACTGTTTCTAGGGGCTCTAATTCGAACAAGGGACGGCCTCTTCTTCCCCTCCATGCGGTTTTAGATCCCTCCGTATGTAGCCAGTTGGGATGTGACGGTACGCAAGGCCATGCGGCTGTTAGGAATGATGGCGTCCTGTATTTACTTAGTTCCTCACGCGCGTTTGCGCATGCGTCCCATGCAAGAGTGGCCCAACAGCCAGTGGTGCCAGGCCAGCAGACAATTGGAAGATCTGGTAATTGTCTCGCCAGCCCTTGTTCTCTCTGCAGTGGTGGTCGAGGGACAACCTCTTGAACAGGAAGACCTTCACCACCCCTGCAGTAGAAGCCACTCTCATGACGGACTCATCTCTCATGGGGTGGGGGGGGGGGATCACCAGTATCGGCAGACAGCGCACAGAGTGTGGTCCCCAGATGTATTGTCCAGCCACATAAATCTGTTAGAGCTATTAGTGGTGTTCTAAGCACTAAAAGCCTTTCAGAAACAATTACAGGAGAAGACAGTCCTGGTCCTAACAGACAGCACCACCGCCTCGTATTACCTGAACAAACAGGGGGGGGGGCACACTCTCCAGGGCTATCCAAGCTGTCCCAAAACTTTTGGATATGGGCTCTCAAACACGATGTTCCTGTTGTCCCAACACGTTACAGGGGAACTCAATCTTCTTGCGGACATGCTCAGTAGAGACTTCCCACTGCCCGTACAGTACGAATGGCAGCTACACGAAGACATCGTCTCCAATATTTTCGCACTATGGAGCTTCCCAGAGATCGACTTGTTTGCAACTCTGGAGAATACCCAATGCCTAGATTACGCCTCCAGGTAGCCCCAAAACCGCTCCAAAGGGAACGGTCTGTGCATAGCATGGTCCCCTGCCCCCCCCCGACTGCCCTACTCAACAAGAAGATTGTGCACAAAATGCACCAAGAGCCAGTGACCATGATATTGGTGGCCCCCATGTGGGCCAGCCAACCTTCGTTCTCTCATCTGATGGAGATGTCACTCTCCTCCAATGAAACTGCCTTGACCGTACAACATGTTATCTCAGGACAAGGGAGAAACGCTTCACCCATGCCCGTAAACCCTGAACTTAGCGGCCTGGACAGAGTTCGGCCACCTACAACTTCCTCAGAGATGCATGGACATACTCAGGGAAGCGAGGAAACTAAACACCCGATATTGCAACTCCAGTAAATGAAGCGCTTTATCTGGTGCAATGCCAAGGGCCTTGGTCCCATTGACTACTCTCCTACCAACATTGTATTGTATCTGACTCACATACTAGACTCAAGCCTGGTTTTTAATTTCCTGAAGGTTTAATTAGCTGCTTTTTCAGCCTACACTACGTCACAACAGAAGGTGTCGTGGTGGAAAATACCAGTTAAGGCTTTCATGGAAGGGTTTAAATGGATTCACCCCCCCCCCCATTTCTAACCCGTCTCCTGGATGGGACCTGAATGTGGTATTGACTAGGCTCATGTGGGTCCCCCTATGAGCCTATGCATAAAGCGAGCCTCAAGGATCTTACCTATAACACAGCCTTCCTGGTGGCTTCTACTTACATTAGAAGGGTTAGTGAACTACAGGCCCTTTCAGTTCTAGACCCTTTCATTACTATTCAGAGATGAAGTGGTTCTGCGCACTCACCCTAGATTTGCGCCTAAATGTTTTTCCAAGTTCCATCTGAACCAATCAATAGAACTGCCTACCTTATTCCAGAAACCCAGTAACGTGGCCGAAAGAAGTCTAAACACATTAGATGTGCGCAGAGCAGTCATGCTTTACCTGGAAAAGACTAAACCACTGAGAAAGACTAACCAGCTGCTGATAGAGAAGTGGATCCTGGCTCTGAATCAGCCATCTGAAGGTGGATTGTCAGATGCATCACCCTCTGTAACACTCTTGCTAATGGACACCTACCCTTCAAGCCTAGAGCACATTATACTCGAGGCACTGGGGCTTCCATAGCTTTCATTGCAAATGTTTCCCTAGAGTCCATTTGCAAAGCGGCAACCTGGAGTTCTGTGTACACCTTTACAAAACACTATTGCCTAGACACTCATTCTAGGTCTGATTGTCAAAGACATCTTTTCACTACTGTTCCTTCTCACAACCCACCTCCAACTCTGGGCACTGCTTGCTAGTCTATGCACAGCATGTGATTCTAAGCAGATTAACAAGCATCAGAAGGCATGCATTACTCACTGTAATAGTATTTCTGATTGTATCTGCTTAGGTTTACATGCGCCCAGCCCACCCTTCCTCCTTGTTCGGGTGGAAGGAACATAGACGTCTTACTACTTTCTCTTTTATGTACTCACTCACGATAGTCATTAGGCTCCCTTACACCACAAAAATACAATTGGAGGGACCCCGACGCGTGAGGGATTTTGGGTACACTACACGTCACGTTATGGATAGTGTTACCGGTACAAACATGTCGACGTCCTCTTTTGACCTTCGGAAGACGAGATGCAATATTCTGCGGTTACCACTTGATGTCAGACTATATGCACAGCAGGTGAACCTAAGCACATACAATCAAATGCTTTCATGGTGAGTAATGTATGTCATATCTCCTAATTCAAATACCATCCAGTTCAACAATCAAATCGGAACATATAGACTTAAAGTATTCAAACCCACTATGGACTTCAAGATCCATAATGCCTGTCTTCACTGGTGGCTGATGGACTGCAATGTGGCAGTGGCATCCCCCTTTATCGTACCGGAGCCCACCATGGCGGGTAAGACGGAATCTTTACTTTTAGGCTGGGGAGCTACTCTGGAAGTCTACTTGATGCACAGCGCATGGTGTTAGGCACAGTTTGAATGCAGTACCCTTTCGGAACACCACAGGTGTAAGCAAAACTAACATTTGGTATACGTCTGTACTACACAATTTTGGTAGCAGTGCTGAGCAGCCAGGCTTACCTCAAGAGGGAATGTGAGCTATCGAGGCAAAAAAAAGACCAGGACCTGTTTAAACAAATGGGGCTCAGACGGCATCTTGAAAAACATGGCTCCTGCGATTTAACGCTACCGGAGTTGCGAATAATTTGCGGTCGGGGAAAAATCATGGTAGTTCGTTGTAAAACCACTGCCACCAGCCATTCTGAGAGGAAAGGGTAGCATTTGACTACTACACGAGTATCTAGACTCACGGGATACTAAGTAACTCCTCCAGCACTCTATTGTAAGATATGGTGTGCTGGGTCTAGGAATTTACAAACCCTAGTAAAGTCAGTTTCACTTTACTTTCTCTGGGAAACAGTATTTTATCCCAGAGAAGGTATTTAAACCTTGGGAAAGCCTGAAAGGATTCCCTGTGCCACTGCACTGAAGGTGCATGTGTCCGGACAGTGCAAACATTGTTCCCAGCAAGAAAAGCAGCAACCTTCCTTCAACCTGAACTTCCCACAGGTACAAGCATTACTGTAACTCAAGACTCAATTGCTGCAGTTGTGAGCTACCACGTGAGCTACCTTGCTTGATTGCTATGCTATCCCAAAGTTTCCACACCAGCTAGTCTATTAGTCCCCCATTGCTACCCCACCATACTGAAGCCACACTGCCCTGCCATAGCTATCTGCTCCAAAGTATCTGTTCATTAACCAGTCTGACTCACAATGCAAAATTCTGATTTTATTTATGCCTTGTTTACACTGTGACTCAGTGCCATTCTGGCTGCCCTGCTAATTCTGAACTTAGATATGCCCTGTTTACATTGTGATTCAACGCCACTTTGGTTGTCTTGCTAGATTTGAATTTAGATGCGCCCTGTTTACACTGTGATTCAACGCCACTTTGGTTGTCCCGGTAAACTTGAATTTAGGGGCACCCTGCTTACTCTCTGAAGTAGTTCTGCCTGCCCGCACACTGTATTTTGCTCCATTGCTGGAATTTCGAATCTAGGTAAGCCGCACTAGCTGTTTCAATCCACCTACACACTGTATTGTACCCTTTTTTATGACCTCCTTATTGAGTTAACAAAATGTTCCTCCCAGGCATCTACTCAATACTGCTGAGAATCATTCTCCACCTTTTCATGTCCGCATGCCCGCCTAGCTCTGCCCTCAGTACTGTCAGCTACACCTTACCCCGCCTCATAGAGCCTAGCAACACCCTCATGCTTCCCCAATTCTCTCCTCCAAGCCTCTCAGACAGGCTTACCAGACTACGGTCCAGACTACCTAGACTACATGAGCCCCAAGCCAGAGTCTCCAGCCAATCCAAACTTACCAACCGAACTTCCATTAGCACCTGCGCTAACCTCACGCTAAAAAAACACAAACCAAAGTCACTCAATACTATGACTACCAAAAACAAAGCGTGCAATACAGCGACCACCCCCACAAAAACCACCACCGCACCCTTAAAAGGGGCCCTCATCAATGTACGCTCCGTAATTGCCCATGCCACGGACATCGCAGACCTCATTCTAGCCGAAGACCTAGACTTCCTAGCCATAACAGAGTCCTGGCTCCATGCAGCCGCAGGCCCAGCCCTATCGCTAGCCATCCCCAATGACTACACCATCATCCGAGCAGACAGAACTGAATCTAGAGGCGGAGGCCTGGCCATCATCGCCAAAACTCACCCTAACATCAGACTAGACTCCGCTACACACCTTCCATCATGCGAAGCACTCACAGCCAAGCTGCCCACTGCTAACTCCCAAACGATATCCATCCACCTACTTTATAGACCGCCTGGACCCCTGGGATCCTTTGAGGAAGACCTCAGTGCCATCCTCACCGATAACCTAAAAAACTCCTCGCAATGCCTCCTCCTAGGAGATTTTAACCTAGGCTACAAAGACCACCAGGCCACCCTTATTAATAACACTTTGTCTGAACTAGGCTTCACACAAAAAGTATCCGGCCCTACCCACAACAAAGGAAGAACCCTCGACTGGGTAGCAGACCATAACTGTGCTGCACTTATCACCAATAACTCCTCTCAATCTTGGTCTGACCATCATCTCCTCTCCTTCTCCCTTGAGGCCTCAAGCCCCATAACTAACTTGACGCTAGCCACGAGAAGCAAGAAAAATATCACAGTGGAAAAACTGATCCCACTCATCCTCCCTACGCTCAACCGACTCACGGCTTCCAACCCCTATGACCTCGTAGAAGGATATAATAATACCATGCGCACAGCCTTAGACTCCATTGCACCCCTGAAACTCAGAAAAAGCAAACCAAAAAAGCACCTCAACCAATGGTACTCCAGCCACCTTAAAGCGTTTTGACTAGAAAAAAGTAAAATGGAACAAGTCTGGAGACAGTCTCCCACAGACCACAACAAGCTACTGCTTAACAAAATCAAGGCCAATTACAAAAAAGAAATCATAGCTGCCAAACAAGAATCCTATAACCAGAGGATCACACAATCCAACTCCAGCACCAAAGAATTGGAAACACCTGTGCTTATCCCAGATACCTGCGTGAAGAACAAACAATGGTGCACTAGTGTCCAAAATGCACTAAACAACAAAGTCATAGGCCTTCAAACCAAAATTAGAAACAAGAAAGACTCCCTCACCAAATCAACCAACCACATTAATACCCCCACAAGCATTTCACCCACTCACCTCCCACCCAACAACACTCGCTTCAGCTTCTCCAAAGTATCTACCTTAGAAGTGGAAAAAATCATTCTCAGCCTCAAACCATCTAACTGTAAAGACGACCTCTGTCCCCCACAAATCATTAAAGATGCGGCAAGAGACCTTTCGCCATTCATCACCAGACTCATCAATGCCTCATTCTCCTCAGGAACAGTCCCCAATGAACTCAGAGAGTCCTGGGTCCTCCCCCCTCCTTAAAAAACCTTCCCTTGACCCCTCTATCCCGACCAACTACAGACCCATTACCACCGTCCCCTTCCTGCTCAAGATACTAGACAAGACAGCATACCAACAAATCCAAAAACACCTGCAAACAAACCGCCTCCTAGGTACGCGACAATCAGGCTTCAGACCTCTACACGGGACTGAAACAGCCCTCATTGATCTGAAAGCCCAAATAGACACCATCAGAGACAACGGTAAAACTGCACTACTACTCCTACTAGACCTCTCCGCGGCTTTTGATCTAGTTGACCACAAAATCCTATGCAATCATCTGAACTCAGCTGCCGCTTCTCCCAAGAAGCCATCAGCTGGATCGAGTCATTCCTCAGCAACAGATCATGCGTGTCTTCTCTGCCGCTGCCGACCCCATCCCCATCACATGCGGAGTCCCTCAGGGCTCCTGCGTCACCCCCACTCTGTACAACGTGTTCACGAAGCCCTTGTTTGATGATCTAGATGGCCTGGGTATCACCTACACCAACTATGCTGATGATACACAGATCCTCATCCCGCTGACGGGAGACTACAACCAGGATTTGGCCTTGGTGAACAAGGTGTACCTCATCATCCAGGCATGGATGGCCTCGCACAGTCTATGCCTGAATGATGACAAGACTGAACTCCTCATCCTTGAGTCCTTTACAAACATAACCAAACTAGACCAAAACTACACCAACTTCATCATAGACGGGAACCCGATCAATCCCGTGATCAAGGTAGCTAAAGAAGTGAAAACTTTAGGAATATACCTTGACTCTGCCCTAACCTTCCACAAACAGGTTAGCTCCATGGCATCTTCCACGGCCTACACATGTAAGCTTATAGTAGCAGCCAAACCCTTTTTATCCCCCCAGAGTTGCATTACACTAGCCAGAGCCTTGGTATTATCCAAATTGGATTACTGTAATGCCCTCTACGTAGGAGCCAGCAAGCAAATCACCAACAAAATTCAGATGCTCCAAAACAACGCTCTCAGAGCAGCGCTTAATATCCCCAGGAGAGCCCACATCTCCAACATCCGGAAATCCCATAACTGGCTCAACACCTCAGACAAAATCTTGCTCAAAGTTGCATTGCTAATCCACAAATGTCTGAACAACGCTGCCCCACGCTACCTGGCAGACAGAATATGCAAATACACCCACAACAGACCCACCAGAACCTCTAACGCAAACCTACTCATAGTCCCTAGGTTCAAACGCACCAAAATGGGCGGCAACAGCTTCCAGGTGAAGGCACCCCAACACTGGAACGCCCTACCACCATCCCTCAGGACACCCCAAACCTTCACACACTTTAGACGCAATTATATCCAATGGATAAAGAACAAAGATCACTAATACCTCTAACCCAACACCACACTGCCACTATCCTAGAATGAATGCTTATCTGCAAACTCTTTAAAATATCTGTAATGTACTATACCTCTCATGTAAAACTGCCCTTTGTACCTCACTGTAACACTGTAAGTGATATGTATAAGATATGTATAAGCAACTTGTAACCAAGCTTTGAATAACCTTGCTGCTCATGCGCCCTCATACTCGCGGGTCTGGTGCGCAATACAAATGAATAAACTAAACACAAAATGAAAAGATTTGGCCTACGGAGTTGGTTAGACTCCATAACCAAATGAAACAAACACAGAAAACAGAATTGAAAAGTTCAAAGTCCCAAAGTTTACCAAAAGAGCTGGAGGGCTCTAAGGTAGAAGGAATTGGGAATTGGCATATTTATGAGAATTCTCCCTAAAACATGGTTCTTCCTGCAAATCACTCTTCTCAAGCTCAGGGCGGTGTGCCTGGCTCTTAGGCTTTCTGCTGCTCATCAGGGATAAGTCAGTTCTGGTCAGGACCGACAGTTTCACAATATTTTTCTTGAACAAGCAGGGTGGCTCTCATTCGCCCACCCAACCCCCTGTACATGGAGGTGGTGTCATTCTGGGAATGGGCCCTGTCGGAGGGGGTATGGATTTCCTCCTTCCATCTACTGGGCGACAGCAATGCAGAAGCGGTCCAGCTCAGCCGCTTGGGGTTCAAAACCTACGAATGGGAGTTGCACATCAACTTTTTGTTGCCCCTGTTCCACAGATGGGGGTTTCCAGATCTGGACTTAGTCGCTTCGTCTCAGAAATCCAATTTCCCTTGGTTTGCTTCATGTGCGGACGGGGTTGGGGGGTCTCTGGCTTCCTCCTCTGTTGCTCCAGCGGGCCTTCCCCAAGTTCCAGGTGTCGTCGGGCTGCAGCCTCATCCTGATTGCCTCCCACTAGCTGGCAAGGGCTTGGTTCTCGAATCTGCTGCAGTAGTGCTCCCAGGGGCATGTCCAACTTCTGATCCCCAGCAGGGGCTTCCTGACGCAGCAGGGCAGGGCAGTGGAGCACCGAGTCCCAGCCAGACTGGCCCTAGCAGCCTGGTTCCTGACATGCTGAGATTTCACACGCTCTGTTCTCGAAGGACAACAGGCACATCATACAGGAGTCCATGAGGACTTCTACGAGATCTCAAAACAAGAGCAAGTGCACTAGATGTTGCCACTGGGCTCACAATGGGCAGGACCCCCTCACCTGCTCCCTGCATGATGTGCTGACTTTTTCCACTCATCTGGCTCGTTTTGGCGTTCAGGTAGATGCCTGCCATACCTATCATGCGGCCATTGGGGTCTCCAAGAATTTCGCAGAGCGCTTTTTTTTTTAAGCAGTGACCCAGTGGTTAAGGCTCGCCTCAAGGGGTTGCCCAGGCTCCTTTCTCCGGTACTTAGGCCACATCCTGTCTGGGACCTTAATGTGGTTCTTGCAGCGCAGGCCCTTCACGCCGATAGCCTTGATGGACATCCGGCTGGTGACACTGAAGGCTGTGTTATTGGTGGCTCGCACTTCGGCGAGGAGGGTCAGTGAGCTGTAGGCTCTGTCGTCTTGGAAGCCCTTCACCACGTTTCATGACAGTCTTCTTGTGCACTCATCCAAACTTCTTTCCCAAGGTGATCTCTCCATTCCATTTGAATCAGGAAATCTGCCTGCCGATGTTCTTTCGGAACCTGCATTCTGAGATCGAGAGGGCCTTGAATTCCTTGGACCTCAATAGAGAACTCAATTTCTTTCTCTCTCGGACAAAATCCTTCAGGAAGTCTAAGCTGTTGTTTTTTCGCCTTTGGGGGCATGTCTCCAAGCACCCAAGCTTCCAAAGCTTGGATTGCCCGATGGACGGTCCAGGGCATTTCGGAGGTGTATACGGCCATGGGGAAGGCGGTTCTCACAGGGATTCATGCCTATTCGGTCAGAGCTAAAACCACAGCTGTCAGAGATCTGCTTTTTGAGATGTCATCAGCAGGGCTGCTACTTGGGCCACTCGGTCTGTGTTCTGTAAGCACTATTCCATGGATACCAGGTCCAGGTGGGATGCAGAGTGTGGTCATGCCGTTATGAAGAACCAATTTGCTTCATCCTAGATGAGGCAGGTCGTCACAACTCCACCCAACCATTTTGTTTATTTCAATATTTGTAATTCGCGCCAGACCCGGGCGTATCAGGGCACAGTAGGCAGTAAGGATATTTTCAGCTTGGTTACATTGCTGTACAGTAATATACAATAGATGATATACATGTAAATACAGAGAAGCATATATACAGAGGATGCAGGGCATAGGAGCATATATACAGAGGATACGGGAAATAGTATCAGTGTGCAGAATATCAACAATAGTTCTATTATTACTTACACTTCCAGTCACCCTTTCCTCCATCCTAGTCAGCGATTCCACTGAACAAACATACCCACACTTCAGGCGCAAGTACATCCATTGGATCAAGGAAATCGACCTTTAACTTAATTTCACCCTCCCATCTCCAAGGACGAGTTTTCCTCTTGTACATACGGATACATTCTTTCTCCAGCATGGGTCTGGCATGGATTCACATGCTCATAAATATTCCCCGTCATGCTGGGAATCCTCGGTAAAAGAAAAAATGTCAGTTTAGCTTAATAACTTTCTCCTATAAACCAATTGCAAAGCTCTGCTCCAGCTGCATATTGAGGAACGTGTTTGTGGAGGACAAACGCTCAGAGTGCCTGTGTCTCCATCCGGACCCCAGGCAAGGGGATTGTAAAATCTGCCTTGGATTCTCCAAGTGCACCGTTGAGGATCGTCACAGTAGGTTGGCGGCGTGCCTCAATGCGAAGGCCTCTAACCCGTGTGGCAAACAGGGTGTTAGGGAGAATTCTCATAAATGTGCTAATTCCCTTCACCTTAGACGAACCCCAGCAACTTTGCTGGATTTTGAGGATTTGATTTTTTTACCTGGGGAGAGTGAGCCTTTTTTCCCCACTCATTTATTTTGATGTGTTTACTCTTGTGTTCTTTGATTATGGGGTTTTTGATAACTCAATAGGAGGCATCATCTATTCATGTGTCACACAGCAACCTCAGTGCAGTGACACAGAGAAGCCTTTCAGGCTGTCCCAAGGTCTTAACACCTTCTCTGGGATAAACTGCTGTTTCCCAGAGAAAGTAAAGTAAAATTGACTTCCTAGACCTAGCACACACTAGCTTCCTGTAGAGTGCTGGAGGGGTTACCTAGTATCCCATGTGTCTAGAAACTCATGAGCGCCAGGGGACCACTCCGGTGGTGATAGTGCGCGGTACAAATATCCTTTAACTTAAACATGTAGCAGTCCCCTGCTACCCTTTCCTCTCGAAATGGCTGGTGGCAGTGGTTTTACAACGAATTACCATGGTTTTTCACGACCATGAACACTGGTAGCTAAAAATTGCGGGAGCCATGTTTTTCAAGATGGCGCCTAGCCCCCTTTGTTTAAACTGGTCCCGGTCTTCTATTTTTCGCCATTTCTGTTTGGAAAGGTCCTGCTAGTGTTTTTCTGTGCCTTTTGGCGGGCGTCAGGACTGAAGACCGCCTCTGGTGTCTGAGGTGGGCAGGAAGTGACGGAGGTGCCCGAAACTCCCTGTGCTTAGTCTCCTAGGAGACCCAAATGCACTCTGACTTGGCTGGCTGGCTGGCTGGCTGGCAAGGACAGCCACCCTGCTAGGTGAGTGGCAGCTAAGCTGGAATGAAAGGGAGAAAACTGTTTAAAAGGCGAGTCTCTTGGCTTGGAAGGCAGAGTCGACCACTGGAACTAAAAACCGAAGACGAGCTGGAAGAGGATGGCTGCTGCAACTGCTGGACCATTGGTTTGCCCGGTGGAGCCCTGCTGCAGGTCCGAATCGCCAAGTTCATCTCGACAGAGAAGCCCCTTCAAGGATGACGTCTTCCTTTTGAGTTGGTAGGACCAATCAACTCGTAAGCCACCTGGACACCATTCTCAGAGCTGGATAGGATTAACCAGGGAGAATGACACCAGTTTGTGTGCTTGAAGACAGCAACCGGAATCGAAGAATTGCCATTTTTCCAACTTGGTGATCCGTCCCCGTGCAGTGCAGGAGTCCCCAGACTTGGCGTCCTCCCTCTTGTCCCCACGACTGAGGCTCAGGAACAGCGAGATCTGCAGGAATTGCCAGGAACAGAAGTCTCCAACTGCATCCTTTTCTTAAATATAAGGTACCCGACCGAGAAAACATAGCTTTTAGTGAATGCTTTATAAATGATTGTGTAATAAATTAAGAAGTGTTTTTACCAAGAAACCTTGAGTGCAAGTGTCTATCTGAAAATGGACCTTTGTGTAACACCCTTACAAGCTCACATTCCCTCTTGAAATACGCCTGGCTGCTCACCTCGCTACCAAAAACTGTGTGGTACAGACTTACACCAAAGGTTGGTTTTTGTTTACACCTGTAGTCTTAGTTGTGTGTAGTGCTTCCAGAGAGGGTACTGCATACAAACTTTGCCTAACACAGGGGCATGCCTCACCCAGGACAGGCCGGTTCGCGGAGCCGGCTTCTAAGTCCTCTGAGGGCACTCCACCAGTGGGGGCAAAGATCAGGACAAACACTGCAAGTCTGTTCCATTGGGGTCGCTGCGCAAGCGGTTCAAGCGACGAGCAGGGCGCGTTCATCTTCAGTCTGCCTCCATCTCCAGTCATCACTCTAGCTCACCCTCGAAGAGGAAATCGGCTAACCCAGCGAAGCTGCGGGAGAAGCTGGAGAAGACCAAGTCACAGGGAAAGGTGTCCGACCTGCACCTGAAGGCCCAGGTGTTCCAGGTGAATTCATCCTCGACGATGGAGCTGTTGGCGCCGCCCTCTTGAAGGCAAAAGGGGCTGACCCGGTCCAGTGGAACCGATGGCACCCAGAGTGCCCCTAGCTTGATCCGGGAGGCCTCGGCCAAGCTGGTGGAGAAAACTCTGGAGAAGAGGCCAGCCCTAAGCCTGAGACAGACTCCTCAGGATGTGAAAAGGTGGGAGGGTGGGGGAGAGCGTGTAGTGGAGGCCTCAACCGTGCTCCAGGGCTCATATATTTCTTCTGACAATGAGGACCTGGTGTCCGTTCAGACAGTCCCAGAGGATGTGGGAAACAACAATGGCGCAAACGCCAAGGAGGATGACGGCAGAAACGCTGAGGGGGATGACGACGGTGGGAATGCTGACGACGTGTGCGCTATACCAAGCAAGCCTGCCCCCGACGGCTCCCAGGGACGTATCGCTGGAAGATCCAGAAGAGTATGCCGACGGCACCAGGTCTGCTGCTAGCAAATAAAAGGAAGTGTCACCCTACTCCGCCACATCAACTGCTGCGCATGCCCATCCGCCCATGGGATACGGTGACTGACACAGCGACTACGGACACGTACGATGGCAGTGTTTCGCCGCCGCCGAGGGAGTCTCCCCCATATGAACGGACGTAGTGGTGGTGTTCCACACCATGGTCACCAGCACTTCATCAGCTCTTCCAGCTGATGCCAGAAGAGACCAAGAAGGAAGGTTTCCTTTCCCAATGACTTGAGACCAAGAGGAAGACCTTTCTGGCAGTGCCTCTCATGTAAGACGTTTGGGATGAGGGCCTGGCGCTGATGAGAAACTCTGCATCGGCCCCGGCGAGGAGAGACGGGCTAGAAAAGAAGTAATGTGTGGCGGAGTTGGCAGCCAAGTTCCTACGGTCAGTGGATTCAGTGGTATCAGCTGCTGCGAGGAAAAAGTTCTCTAATCCCTCATCTTCAACCTCTGTTCACCCGGACAGCGAGGGGAAGAAGTTGGACGCTGTAGGTAGTAAGGTGGTCGAATTGGCGACGACAGTCAAGGCACCAAATGCACTTGTGATCCTGGCCAGATATGACAGGTAGCTGTGGTATAAGATGGCCCCTCTGCTGGAATTTCTTCCCGACCACAAAAGGGCCGAGGCGCTTGAGATCCTCCAGGAGGGCAAGCTGGCATCGGACCATGCCATCAACCCTGGACATTGCGGACACAGGGTTCCGAAAGATTGGGAACAGTGTCTGCCTCTGTTGTCGTGGTTAGTTGAAAGCCACCAACTTTTCATTAAATCTTTTGCAAGCAATTAATACCGACAGACGGCCCAGGCCCTTGGCATGCTTCAGCAACACTGTCCTTTTCATGCCTCAGGAGGAAAATCCGGTAGGTCGTCGTAGGGGTTCGGAGGGGGTTTATCCTCTTACCGCCAGCCCTCCCGTTCCACGAACTAGGAGGCCTAAAGGGGCCGTTCCAAGGCTTTCAGAGGTGGCCGACGTTGTCGCTCCCAAGGCAGCACGTAGGCCCCGAAGCAAGATTGAACTGGCCAGGACGTCGGACCCCCACCGATGCATCCTTGTGGGAGGATGGCTGGCGGGCTTCGTCGGCGAGTGGGAAAAGATCTCCACTGACAGATGGGTGCTAGATGCTCTTGCCCACGGACACTCTAGAGTTCCAGCAGATGTCTGTGGATACCACTGGTGACCCGGCAGGAGCAGCGCATCCCTCAGCTCCTGCAGGAAGGTATTGGCCATGATCAGAAAAGGGGCGATGAGAGCTGGTTCCAAAGCGACTCAGGGGCTTCGGAGTCTACTCCAGATTCTTCTTGGTAAAGAAGACTGTGGGCTGGAGGCCCATGCTTGACCTGCAGCGTCTCAAGTACCTCAAGTCCCAAAAATGTTGCAGAATGTGCTCAGCCAAGTGGAGGAAGGAGACTTCCTGACGTTGCTGAATCTGGAGGACTCATACTTCCATGTCTCTATCCACGAGAAGCATCGGAGGTTCCTGCACTTCATCGTACAGGGAAAGCACTACTGAAGTCGGCACCCAGGGTGTTTACAAAGTGCCTGGCACCAGTGGCGGCCCATATGCATGTACAAGGGATACATGTGTACCCGTACCTCGCCGACTGGCTCATCGGTGCCAAGTCAAGCGAAGTAGCCGACGAACAAACGGAAAGGACTGTCCGGCTAGGATATTGGCGATGCTGGGCAAGGTGCAAAGGCTGTTGGCACTGAAGACCGCCATGGTGCGGACCATGAAGTCGCTGCTCGGCATGATGTTGTTGTGCATTTACCTGATCAGACTCTGCAGGTTGCGTATGCAACCCCTCAGAGTTCCTGGACGTGCAGTGGATCCAGGTGTCCCGAAGCTTTGCTGAAAAGATTGTTCTCGATGAGGAGTTCTGTCAAGCGATAAGATGGTGGGGCGTGCTCTCCAACATCGCCGGGGGTACGGTTTTCCAGCGTACCCGTACCAGGAGACAGTCACCATGGACGCTTTCCTCGAGGGCTGGGGAGCCCACACCAGATATCTCCACGCCAGAGGCTTGTGGCTACCGGAGGGAAGGGATCTCCACATCAATGTCCCTGAGCTGTGGGCAGTATTCTGGGCTCTCAAGGCGGTTTTTCCATCCCTCAAGGACAAGGTGGCGAGGGTCGTCATGGACAATACCACCACAACGTTCTACATCCGGAAGCAGCAGGGCACCAGATCCCCAGCACTCTCCAAAGAGGCGCAGGATTTATGGCACTGGGCGTTGCCCATGGGATTTTACTTATTCGTTTTCAGCTGGCGAGAGTCAAAAACACCATTGGCAACTCCCTCAGTAGGGAGCTGTGCTCTTGCCACGAGTGGGAAATTTGTCCGGATCAAGTGGAAAGCCTCTTCCTCAGATGGGGCAGGCCCCAGATCGATCGGTTTGTGACAGCGACAAATTCCAAATGCCAGATATTCGCCAGCAGTTTCCACCAGCCGAGGAGCATGGGGAACGTGTTTTCCTTCCTGTGGGAAGACCTGTTCCTGTACGCATTCCCTCTGTTGCCTCTCCTGCTGCGAGTCATCAATCAAATTAAACTGTGCCGCTGCAGGATAATCCTCGTGGACCTGGCGTGGCCGAGGCACATTTGGTATCCGGATCGTCTGTCAGCGGCACCTCAGGTCAAGCTGCCAGTGGTCGTAGATCTGCCAATCCTACCTCACAACCCAGGATTGCTGAACCTGAAGGCCTGGCTCCTGCAGCCTAAGAGTTCGGAGGCTATGAGCTGCCGGCGGACTGCAGGGAGGACTGTTACGCAAGATTGCATGCAGTACCTTTTGGGTGCACTAAAAAAAAACCTGACCCCCTGGCAATAGGAACCCAACCTTTGGTAGAAGTCTGTACAACACTGGTTGGTAGAGTGTTGAGCAGCCAGGCTTATCTCAAGAGGGGTCAATGTGAGCTGTAGGAGAGTTGCACAGAGATTCACAGTGACAAATATTCAAATTAACTCTTACACACAAGGTTTCTTGATTAAACAATTATTAATTATTTAAAAGTCAGAGTAAGCCTTCTTCAGAAGGGGGCAATTTAATAGTAACACACAAATACACTCCAAAATTCACACTCTTAATATTTCTAAATCAGTAAGTACTCTTTTGGGATGGAACACAGACACTTCCTACACCCTCAGGTGACTTTAGTAACTAGGACACTGTGGACATTAATAAACCACTGTTGCATTTAGAATCAGACTTAAGATTTTGGCAAAGAAAAAGATTAGAACAGAACAAGAGATCACACAAATATTCTAAAGCAGGTACGTACTTCTGTTATCTCCCAATACAAAGTTAGTTAACCCCTTCCTGGAAGGAGGCTAAAACACAATTTCAGAGTTCAGAAGTCATTCAGGGAGCAAGGCTAGGCTAAAGTCAATTGGGCAAAAGTCTAGGTGAGTTGAAGCACTTCTTGCAGGTAAGTAAGTCTTGCGTAATGTTTTAGAAGTCTTTGTAGAAAAGAATAATTCAAAGCAGGCCACACGCTATTTAGACTTGTGAAGTAAAGAAGCTATCAGCAACTCTACAGAGCAACCACAGCAGGTCTCACCAACAGAGAACAACAAGAGGTAAGGTCCCTTAGACTGTACAGTACCTTTTAGATTGAAGAAAAAGGGCAGCAGATGTCTTCAGTTCCTGTACAGCTCTGCAGATCCCGGTGTTCTTGGGTCTCAGTTGTGGGGACACGAGGGAGGATGTCTGGGGACTTGTGCACTACAATGGGACGGTCACCGACCGCAACCGGCAATCTTCAAACAAGTGGCACGTTGGTGTTTCAGCTCCTCGCATCTACTGCAAATAGCAACACCACGGTTCCTGGCTGTCGAGATTGGCTTTCCTTGCACCTAGGGTCCATCACTCTGAGGTGGCTCAGGCTCGGTCAGTCCTGCTTCCTGGGTGTCCAGAGAATCTTCCTGGAGCTTTTGGCCAGCTTAAAAGCAACGCACACGATCTGGTGTTCCTCTCCCTGGCTATTCGGTTCCAGCAGCAACTGCAGTGGAATGTCCACCAGCACGCAGAGGATGTCCAGGTGGCTTACTTTGGAATTGATTGGTCCCACCGACTCAAGGGGAGGAGTAATCCATGCAGGGGCTTTTCTGTCGATACAAATTTGGTGTTTCAGCACAGCAGCAGGGCTTCACCGTGCAACTCAACGGTCCAGGAATTGCAGCAGGCGTCGTCTTCAAGTTCTTCTTCGGATTCCTGCCCCCCTGCCAGACACTTGTGAATACCGCCAAAGACAAAACAAACAAAGGGACCAAACCTGGTTTGGCGCGCAGAGTAATTCTCAAGAAGGACCTTTTGATTTATTGGATTAATATTTTTTTTATAACGCGCTCGTACACAAGTGTTTCAGAGCACGACAAAGCAAGGGAAGGGGAACAGGAGGGAACAAAATAGCGGTCTTACTAGGCCCAGTGACATTGAGAACGCGCAAGTGCATGGGAGAGGGGGGAGGGGAAAAGTGCATGGAAGGGGGGAGAAGAGGAAAGTGCGAAGCAGAGGAGAAACAGATAAATAACCATAAAAAAATAATAAAGGGAACAGTGGTAATGCAGCCAGCAATTTGTAAGTGCTAGGTTTAAGGCAGCAGACAGGTTAGGTCTGATAAGTGCAGGAAGAAAAAGGGGGGGCTGTATGGGTACAGATACAGGCCCTAGTGCAAGGGGTAGCCTGGAGGCAGTGCGGGAGGGTGGCAGGGTGAGCAGGTACCTGGGCCCAAAGGACAGAGGGTGGCCAGGTGCACGGTGCCAAGAGAGAACAGATCAGTGGGGGAGAGTGGGAGCGAAGCCAGAAGAAAAGAGGAAGGTCTTGAGGTGCTTCTGCAATCCAGAGCTGGTTCTCCTGAAGTTTTAGAGTGGCAGGGAGGCTGTTCCAGAGGGAGGCCCCAGCCGAAGACCGAGATCTACCCCCAGCTCGTTTCTTTGAAAAACGACTGACCCTGAGGGAGTTGGAGGTAGAGGAGCGAAGAGCTCAAGAGGGGAGGTATTTGCGGAGGGATAGCTGAAGGTATTTTGGACCCAGGCCCCAGAAAGCATGGTGGACAATGCAGAGGGTTTTGAATTTAAGCCTTGCATCCCCTGGGAGCCAGTGGAGAGATTTCAGAGCTGGAGAGATACCTTCCCACAAAGAAATGGTGAAAAAAGAAGACTAGGCCATTTTGTCAAAAATGACTCCTTTGGGTGCTTTACTGCAGCTGCGAGCGCAGCCCGCGGTAAATGCACACCACGGTAGTAAAAAATAAACCACTGCCATGAGCTATTCATGAGCTATTCATCGAGGAAAGGGTAACATAACATAAAAATGTTACATGAGAATCTAGACCAAGAGGATACCAAGTATCCCCTCTAGCACCCTATTGTAAGTTGGTGTGTGCTGGTTCTAGAAAGTTAGTAAGTGTAAGTAAAGTCAATTTCACTTCACGACTCTTGGAAACACTAGTTTATCCAAGGGAAGGTATTTAAACCTTTGGGAAATCTGGAAGACTTCCATGTGTTTCTGCACTGAAGGTGCTGTGTGACACCATGTAAAAGATGATGCCTGTGGAGTTTGTCAGACTCCACAACCAAAAGAAACAGAGTTCAAAATCACATTAAAATACATGAAGGAAGGGGGGAGGGGGGGCCTCACTCTCTCCAGGTGAAAAAATGAGTCTTACAGTCCAGCAACAGAGCTGGTGGTCTCTAAGGTAGAGAGGAATTTGCACATTTCTGAGAATTCTCCCTAAAAAGGTCCTTGGCAGGGCCATTGCGTTGTTGACTCTTAAGTGCTACATGCACAAATGGAAATGTTTTGCAATGTGGTGCCGGACGCAGAACAACAACCCTTTGATGGTCACGGCCCCACAGGACCTTTTGTGCTTGTTGTCCTTGGCCAAGGCAGGGCTGGCGCGCCTCTATCACCGCTGGGACGATCTTCGCTTTGATCACACAGTCTAGTCAAGGAGTTCCTCAAAGGACTGTTTCGATCGTTCCCGCCGGTGAAGGCACCTGCCCCGGGGTAGGAACGCAATGTGGTACTGATGAGGCTCATGGGGGGGGGGGGGGCCCTTCGAGCCAATGCATCAAGCCCCTCTCAAGTTTCTTATGTGGAAATTGGCTTTTCACATGGCCATCACCTCTGCCAGGAGGGTAGGTGAGATCCGGGCCCTGTATGGAAATGCCCTTATCTGACTTTTCACGACACAAGGGTGATGCTGCAGACACACACCTCTATCATGCCTAAGGATGTGTCGGAATTCCACCTCAACAAGCCTTTGGTGTTGCCTGTGTTTTTTCCAAAACCTTCGCTGGATGTGGCTTGTGCGTTGAATTTCTATGTGGCACGCACAAAGAGTTTCAGTAAGACATCTAAACTATTTGTGAACGTTGGTCCTGTGAACCATGGGAAGGCCTTTTCCAATGCTTCATCTCCAGGTGGCTCTCCGGCTGCATCACACACCGTTACCGGTTTGCAAACCGGCCACTTGTTAGGGAGAATTCTCATTTTATGGCTAGAGTCCCTCAGCAGCTTTGCTGGATCTCTGGAGTTGTTTCTTTTCCACTTGGTAAGAGTGTGAGCTTTTCACCACTCTTACTTGTATTTTTCTTTGTGTTTTAACCTGTTTTTATGATTGTGGGCTCTGGAGGACACCAATTCTGTAGCCACCTTCTTTATGTGTGTCACACAGCACCTGCTGTGCAGTGGTACAGGGTTGTCGTTCAGACTTCCCACCGACTCCATTTCTGAGGTGACTTCTGTCTCCCAGAAAAGGGTAAAGTTACCATTAACTTTACTTAGTCAAAACGATCCAGTACACCCCATTTTACATGGGGTACTGGATGGGTTAACTCTCAACTCTTTTTATCTGTACCTCCTAGAGCATTGTTTGGCTCTTTTAACATTTAGATATGGCTGGTGGCAGTGGTATCTACCCTAATTTTCTACCGCGGTTATCTTATATAACCGTGGTAATATTGTAGGCTATCGTGTTAGCCTCAAACTTGAACCCGCTTGACCAAATCCTTTTTCGTTTGGCTCCGGTGCGGTTTATTCTCCATTTCTTTTTATTAAAGTCCTTCTTGTGTTTTACTTTGCACGGCCAACCAGGTTTGCCTTCTTTGTTAACTGTTTTTTGGCGGGCTTCTACCTAGAAGCCCTCCTCAAGGCGCCTGGGTGTCTAGGTGGGCTTAATGTGAGGGAGGGGTGTAGTCACCCCCTGCACAGGGTATCCTAGGAAACCCAAGTCGCACTTTGTCATGATTGGCCAGGGTGGTTGTCCGGGCTGGACAACCCACCTGCTTGGGTGATTGACAGCCAGGCTGTGTGAATGGGGGTTGTTCACATAAAAGACAGGTCTCTTGGGCGAGAAGTCAGCGAGTCGCCACTGGAACTACAAGGAACCGAAGAGAAGCGGAGAGAACGACGGCTGCTGCAACTACCTCGTCCCGGTGAAGCCCTGCTGCAGTCCTGAGCCATCTACCCTTCAATGACTAAGAGGAGATCCCGTCCGGAATCTTCTTCCCTTGAGCCTGGTGGGGATAACCAGCTCATCTTCCACAGCAGAGGATCCTCTTCCTTGGTCGAAATCGCTGCACACAGCTGTAGTGGTCCGCATAGCCATTTGGAGAGCCTCTCTTGTTTTTAAGGAGCGCACCTTTTTTTCGTTGTTGCTGCTGCCGGCTTCATCCCTGTGTGGTGCAGACCCCCTTCAGACGTCCTTCACAACGAAGCTCCAGGAATCATGGGTCTGCGGGAAACCAACAGGAACTGCTGCCAGGGCACCAGCTGCACGCACCATTGGAATAAGGTACTGTGTTCTGATTGAGGAAACTGGGTGAATCCCTTTTATTCATTTCCAAGGCTTGCCCCTGTCTTCCCTCCTTTTTATAACTTTTGCTTCCGAACATTGACAATATCGAAGTACTCTTGGCTACGTTGAATCGTGAACTATCTGTGTGATCTTCGGCAACAGGCCCCAGTGTCACTTGACCCTGGCTCTGGCCCTTTGACTTTTGAACTCTTGTCTACGAGTGTTTCTCAATTCTGTCTGCCTAACAAAAATATTGCCTGTGATTTTTGCCTCCAACTCCCTCTGGGTATCTCAAGTGCTAAGTGTGTTTTTGCCCTGGTACAATTTCATGTCATGGATACGCATTTATTTAGTAGACTGAACTGTCAAAAAGTGATCGCAATCATATTCGCGGTAGCATGTTTTGTTCCTAACACCGGTTCTCAAAACACATGGTACTTACCTTGAGACATACTGTACAAAGTGAATTGGTTAGTTGTAGTATTTTAGACGTATGATTTGTGTTTAACTTAGATAGAAGTGTTGTGTTTATAACAAATGGTTTAAAAATAAATGTACTTATATTTTCTTACCTGAAACCTTGAGTCAGTGTTTGCTTGAGTCACAGTAATTGTGGTCCCTTTGTGTAATCTTTGCTACTGCTCATATATTCTTGAGATAAGCCTGGCTGCTCCGCCACTGCTACCACTCTGACATAGTAGTACAGGCTTGTACCAAAGGTAAAACTTGTATTGCCACCTGTAGTCTTAATTGTGTGTAGTGGTCCCTAAGGGCACTGCACAGGATTCTGCCTAACACCGCTGCCGGCCGCCTGATAGCCCATTTCACCAGAGCAATCACTGGTATGACAGTTTTCCTGTCTGGTGTGCCCCTGCTGGAGGTCCACGCACTCCTGCACAAGAGTCTACTGTGTCGACTGGGATTCCAGAGGGGAGTCCAGGGTCGGCCAGGCAGTGTTACGCAAACTTGTTCGCTTGAAAGTGAGCCTGATCCGGAGGTAAGAGTATTTACTCCTGTCGAGCCTTGCCACTTCCCGTGGTTGTGTAATGTTGTACTGCTATGTATTCTTTATTCGTGAGCATGTGAATTCATGCTAGCCCCCATGCTGGAGAAGGAACAAGTTACTTACCTATAAACTATTGTACTCCTATGTCCCGTCCCCTTTCCTCCATACTGCATTTGCGTCCCTCGCTAGGGACTGGAGACGGAAACTTTCAACAGAAAAACCTTCTTCCACTTTAAATTTAGAGTTACCCAGGGCATGGCCCTGGGAGCTTGCGCTCCACTGACTCTGTTCACTGGCGCCCCTCACCAGTCCCCTTTTCCGCATCAACGGGAACAGACTTTAACCAGCACTCCTGGGTTTGCTTTTGACCTTGAAACGCGCTCTTCCCTGGATACTGTCTTCTGTCTTTTGTCTTCTGTTTTTTGGTCTTTATCAAGTACTCTATCTTCTGGCGCCACGCTCCTCCATGGCGCATGTCTACGTCAGCGGGCTTCAGCAGGTGTCCAGCCTGCGAGCGGCTCTTTCCTACGTCTGACCCCCGCACTCTTTGCCTCTGCTGTCTTGGCCCTGATCACGGCTGCAAGGGTTGTACCACGTGAAACGCGCTTACACCGCACCCTCCGAAGAACAGGTTAGCTCCATGGAGTGAGCTGTTCGAGAAGTCGCCTCCAGAGGACTTTAAGAACTTCATCAGACATAAGTCAAGGCCCAAGGTAGGGCTGCTTTTTTTCATCTCACCCCGCAAAGGCGACTACTTCCCAAGAATAATCTGAGCGGGTGGGACCGCTCAGGTTCTCTCACCAGCACAGGTCCCGAGGCTGATTTAGCTACTGGCCGCCAGGCTGAGGGGTCGCTAGATCCTTCCGGAGACAGTGCTGAGGGACCTCAAGGTTCTTTTACGGGGAGTCCACCTGAGGGACTATGCCCTAGCACCCGACAGATGTCTGAGGGGGTCCCTGTACGCAGCACTACCAGCAACACAGCTGAGGACAATACGCCTACCAGACCTCGTCCTGAGATTTAGGGGATGTCTCAAGCTCCGCTGCTGAGAGCCCTGGAGGAGGCCAGGCCCAGAGCTGCAAGCACCACGACGCTGGCACGTGGCATGCAGCCCGACAAAATAGCTGCTCGTCCAATACCGCCCTCTGGTGTGGAGCAGGTGGGAGAACGAGTTTCAAGGTGGGACTGGGCTTCACCAGGTACGTGGCCTACAGCTTTTACTTTAGCGTCGCAGGGCAGATTTACCCCACAACCAGCTAGGCAGAGTCCGCACAGGCCCCAGCAGCTGCCCGCTACTCTGTCAGTACCACCTACCACCCCACAAACCTGTGATGACAGGTTTTTTGATAAATTCCTCACACTCATGAGGTCTCCTCAGATGAGTGCCCTCCTTTGGGATGTGATCAGGGACATGCTCCCTCCGGACCCACCGCTGGCGCCTATAGTCATTCCCCCGATGGCTCCAGCGCCTCGGGTCCGTGCGCAGCCCCTGCTGCCCACGCCGGATCCTTCTAATCGGCTCCCCTGCCTCCCACAGTTCAGGTGGTTCCACACCAGCCTCCACAGCAGCAACTGGCTCCGGTTCTCACACCTTAGCCTGTGACGCCCAGCACTCCTTAACCTGCGATGGGCCAGCCGCATACCCTAGTGGACACTGAGGAGGAGGACACGCCGTCCTCAGTCAAGCCTTTTCACAAATGGCTCTGAGGTTTGGCAGAATACTTGGGGCTTTCTGCATCCCGAGTTTGAACAACCAGAGGCGGTGGTCCTGGCCGAGGTCCTCACTTTACGCCCTGCGACTAGAATGGGGATCCCGATGCAGAAGGACATTGTCGCCCTGGTCAAAAAGTGACGGCTGTAACCTCATTAGGCCCAGCCTTTCAATCGGCGCCTCAACGCCAGGTACAGGCTGTTGGAGGTGGATCCACTCTTGCTGTCGGCACACCCTAACCACACACTTCGGTGATCGCTGCAGCATCACTCTACTCCAAGCCTCAGTCATCCTCAGCCACCTAGTCTTCAGCGCTTCTAGGCAAGGAGGAGAAGATCTTGGGGGCTTATGGGAAGGTCTATTCCAACGCATAGCCTGCAACTTAGTCAATCTAATGTAGATTCCAATGCTTGCTCCCGTTAATCGGAGACTTTGGTGGGAAATAGCAGACTTCCTTCCAGAACTTCCAGTGCACAGCCATGCACTTTTCAAGGTGAGGCTGGCAGAAGCTGAAATGTTGGCCCAGGACTTCACGCAATCCACTGTGGCGCACATTGACCCCTCAGTCCGTGCCATCTGCATCACCACGGAGTAAAACCCGGACATCCAGGAATGCATTTTGGACATCCCATTCGTGGGTGGCGACCTCTTTCATTCCCCCACCGATGAGGAGCTAGATGAGAAGAAAATCGGTTCCCAAACTGCCAAGTCCTTATCTATCCTCACAAAGTACACACCTAAGGCCTAGACCCAGTCGCATCAATGCTCCGACAAGGGGCTGGCCTTTGGCGGGTTCTGGGGCTTCCAGAAACAGACGTTGACACAGCCTGATTGTTCTCCGAGTCAGCACTGGCGCAGGCAGCAGAAGGGGGAGCAAGGGCTACTTTCAGTCCCCTTCCTCTGCCCCAGCCTCAGGGGCAAAGACGGCATGACACGCCCCTTCGGAGCCACGTGTCTCGGGTGGGGGGCAGCCTTGCCCTTGACGTGCAGTCTTGCCGTCAGAGGTTCACAGACCCTTAGATCCTATCCGTAGTGTCCACGGGTTACTGTCCAATGATTCCTCCCTCTCCTCCCCACCACTACCACGGATTGGGACAACAACTCTGGTTCCGGGAATTCGTTTGCTCATAGAGAGCCAGGCAGTGGAAGAAGTCCCAGCCTCCAGCAGGGCTTGGGCTTCTACTCCAGGATTTTCGCCATACAAAAGAACCAGGCCGGCCTGAGAGTTATGTTGGACCTTTCCACCCTGAGCCTCTCCCTCCCGCTTCAAATATTCAAGATGGTTACGCCAGTGTTTATTGTGGCGACATTGTGCAGGGGAGACTGGATGTGCTCCCTGGATCTGAAGGGCGCGTATCTATACGTCCCAATTTGGCAGCCTCATCAGTCCTTTCTATGGTTCAAGATCATGGGCTTCCATTTCCAATAAAAGGTTCTACCCTTCGGCCTCAACTCAGCCCCCAGGGTCTTTACCAGACTTATGAATGCAGTGGCAGGCCGTCTCAGGGCCCAAGGTCACCATGTCTACCGTACCTGGATGACTGGCTCGTCAGGGTGAGATCCCCGGAGGCGTTTCACCTCACTTCCTCCGCCCTTAGAAGCACACTCATGAACTGGGATTTTACATCAATATCAAGAAGTCACAGCTGCAGCCTACGCAGAGTCTGACTTTTCTAGGCCTCATCTGGGACACGAGCTCCGGGAGAATGTTCCCCCTCGGAGGACAAGATCACAGCCATCAAGAGGGCCACAGGTAATTTTCTCAGAAGAGAGGTGATCTCAGCTTGGTGGTACCAGCATCTATTGGGTACCATGGCGGCGTTCCTACTGGCAGTACCACACACAAGGCTCAAAATGAGGAGATCGCAGCTGCACTTCCAGAGCCTCATGGAATCCGAAGCGGGGCTCCCAAGCGGAACTTGTCAGCATTCCTCCCTTTCTCCACCAGGACCTGGTCTGGTGGTCCACGGATTGAAACTTGCAGACATGCAGGCCCTTCTGGCAAGCAGCCCCACAAGCGACCATCACCACTGATTCCTCCTTAGAAGGCTGGGGGGCTGCGCTGGACAACCACAGCGTCCATGGAGTCTGGTCCCTCCAGGAACAGGAGGCCCATATCAATTGGCTAGAGCTGAAGGCTATCTGACTTGGACTCAAAGCTATTCTGCCGCTTATCAGTGGCAAGATGATCCTCATTCAAACTAACAACTCTACCAGCATGTATTACATCAACAAGCAGAGTGGCACCAGGTCCCCTCTGTGCAGCGTAGCAGTCGGCATTTGGTAGTGGGCCTTGGAGAACAACATTTACTTGAGCGCAATCCACCTCCCTTGGGAGAGTTCAACCTGGCGGCGGACAGGCTCAGCAGACTGGGAGTGGACAATTATGGATGGCAATTGAACGATCAGGTGCTTCAGATGATCTTCAGCTGATAGGGGCATCCTCAGGTGGGTCTTTTCGCCACCTGGTACAGCAAGAAGTGCCCCCTTTACTACGGAAATGGACCGAACACCCTGTGCGACGCCTTGCAGTTAGTGGAACGGCATGAACACATACTCATTTCCTCACACTCCTCTGGTCCACAGGGTGATCTGCAGGATAAGAGAATCACGCCACCTCAGCATCATTCTGATAGCTCCTTGGTGCCCTGTGAGGTTGGTATCCTGTCATTTTAACGAACGTAAAAGTTTCGAATATCAAACTTTAGAAATTTTTTTTGTCGAAATACCATTCTTTCGAATGACAATTTCTTAGAAAAAAATTCAAAAGTACCGTCGACATTTCAGTAACGTTTCAAAGTTACAAAAAAAGCATTGAAATGCCAATATATACAGAAACTTTGAAACATTACATGGAGCTGTCCTGTACTGAAATTTTACATGTAAAAGTGCATTTCAATTGAAACCAGTCCATGACTATTGTCGACGGATTGGTATCGAAAGAAAGGCACTTTGCATGTTAAATATAGCTTGTCACGGCTTTTTTTTCTGAAACTTTTGTTTCGAAATTATCATTATAAACCGTGAGGTTCTCTGAGCTGCTCAGCCTCTCGGACAGGCCTCCCATTCACCTTCCATTGGGCCCAGCTCCTCTTCTATCGCAGCAGGGAGGCAAGGTCATCCCCCGCCCCGCAGAAGTTAGCCCTTCCAGCGCGGTTCCTGGGCACGCCGCACTAAAACATTTGCGACTGTCGCCGGCTAACCTAGACATCATACAGGGCGCTAGGACTCGTGCTACTAGGAGCCATTGCAAGAGTAAATGGACTAGGTTTTGCTACTGAGCGGAATGAAGAGATTGAGCCGCTCAATTGCATGTTGGGTGGTGTGCTATCCTTCTTTGCGCACCTCGCATACTCAGGAGTTCAAATGGACACAGGACGTATATATCTGGCGTCCATAGGAGCCTACCGGAACTCTGAGGAGGATGTTTTCTCTTCCTCCAACCCGGTGGATAAACGATGGTTAAATGAAACTGGCGGGCCTCACCAGGCTCTACCTGCCCATCAAGAAACCACACCCGGTGTGGGACCTCAACAAAGTGTTGGGCACACTGGTGCTCAAACCTTTTGAACCAGTGGCGTCTGCGGACATCAGACTATTCACCACTAAAACTGCACTCTTGGTGGGTCTTACGTCAGCACTTGGGGTTAGCGAGATCAAGGCACTGGTAGCTTCAGAATCTTACACTACTTTTCACAAGTGAAGCCCGCCTTTGGCTCCCGGGTGTCTG
Organism: Ambystoma mexicanum; assembly: GCF_040938575.1. Classification (NCBI taxonomy): domain Eukaryota; kingdom Metazoa; phylum Chordata; class Amphibia; order Caudata; family Ambystomatidae; genus Ambystoma; species Ambystoma mexicanum. The sequence continues at coordinate 366,031,218 of NC_090935.1, forward strand.
CAGGGGGCAGGAGGTGAGGGAGGTGCCCGAAACTCCCTGTGCTTAGTCTCCTAGGAGACCCAAATGCACCCTGTAGTTTTTGGCTGGCTGTCCAGCAAGGACAGCCACCCTGCTGGTTGAGTGGCAGCTAGGCTGGAATGAATGGGAGAGAACTGAATAAAAGGCAAGGCTTTTAGCTTGGAAGTCAGAGCCGACCACTGGACCGAAGAAGAACTTGAAGAGGACGCCTGCTGCAACTCCTGGACCGTTGGTTTGCCCGTTGAAGCGCTTCTGCTGTGCTTAAACTCCAAATTCGTAACGACAGAGAAGCCCCTGCAAGGACGACTTCTCCCCTTGAGTTGGTGGGACCAATCAACTCCAAAGTAAGCTACCTGGATATTCTCTCTGAGCTGGTTGCATTTCCACAGAGTTGCTGCTGGAAACCGAAACACCAGGGAGAGCAACACCAGATTGTGTGCATTGCTTTTAAGTTGGCCAAGAGCTCCAGGAAGATCCTCTGGACTTCCAGGTACCAGGACTGGCCGAGCCTGAGCCCCTTCAATAAAGTGCGGGACCCCAGACGCAAGGTAACACTATCTCGACAGCCAGAAACCGCAGTGTTGCTATTTGTGGTAGTCGCGAGGAGCTAAAGCACCGAAGTGCCACTTGTTGGACAGATTGCTGGTTGCAAGCGGTGACCGTCCCATTGCAGTGCAGGAGTCCCCAGAAGTCCTCCATCTTTTCCCTACGACTGAGTCCTAGGAACAGTGAGATCTGCGAGCTGCACAGGAACAGGAGTAATCTGCTGCACCTTTTCTTCAATACAAAGGTACTGTAAAGTCTGAGAGAACTTGCCTCTCATTGTAGAGTTGCTTGCATCTTCTACTACTCCCAAGCCTAAACATCTTATGGCCCTATATTGATTCTTCTTTTCTTCAAAGACTTCTAAAACATTGTGCAAAGGCTTTTTCTACTTAACTACCAGAAGTGCTTCAGCCTATATAAGACTTTTGCCCATTGACTTTGGCTAAACCTGTTCTACTGAAGGACTCTGCTTGGGGGATCCACAAGTATTTGCCTGCTTAAGAATATTTTTGATCTCTTGTTTTTTCTTAAAACCTTTTCATTTGACCAAGTTCTAAGAGTATTCTAAATGCAACAGTAAAAAATTAATGTCCCCAGCAACCCAGCTATTGAAGACACCTGAGAGTGTAGGTTGTGCCTGTGGGTCATCCCAAAAGGGTCTTTACTGATTTAGAAACTAAGTGTGTAGTTTTGGAGTGTGATTTGTGTTAATTTTATATTGCTCCCTTCTCTGAAGAAGGCTTATTCCAACTTACTGATCAAATAAATTAATAATTGTTTATTCAAGAAACCTTGTGTTTAAGGGTTTATTTGAGATAATTGCCACTGTGTATCTCTGTGTAACTCCCCTACATCTCACATTGACACCTCTTGAGATGAGCCTGGCTGCTCAACATGCTACCAACCTGCGTAGTACAAGCGTATACCAAAGGTTGGGTTCCTATTGCCAGGTGGTCAGGGTTGTTGTAGTGCACCCAAAGGGTACTGCATACAATCTTGCCGAACATCCAATTGTTACGGAGAATTCTCAAATATTTGCTAATTCCCTCCACCTTATAGACGCCCAGCAACTTTGCTGGATTTTGAGAACTTGATTTTTTTTAACCTGGATAGTGTGTGACCCTTTTTCCCACTCATGTATTCTTGTGTGAATTTTACCTCTGTGTTTCTTTTGGTTATGGAGTCTGACAAACTCCATAGGCATCATCTTTTACAATTGTCACACAGCACCTTCAGTGCAGTAGCACAGGGAAGTCTCTTAGATTTCCCAAGGTTTAGATACCTTCTCTTGGATAAACTACTGTTTCCCAGAGCAGTAAAGTGAAATTGACTATACTTAGCATTGTACTTGCTAGACCCTGCTCACCATATCTTACAATAGTGTGCTGGAGGGGTTACTTATTATCTCCTCTGTCTAAATGCTCATGTAACATTTTTATGTTACCCTTTCCTCAATTGACTGGCTGGTGGCAGTGGTTTAGTTTTGAACTACCAAGGTTTGCAGTTACTGCAACCGTCCGCTGACCCAATAATGTTAACCGCAGGATCCCTCTTTTTCAAACTGGCGTCCAGCCATCCTTGTTAGAATGGTGCCCGGTCTTTTTTTTTCACCAGGTCTTTGTGGAAAGGTCCTTCTAGAGTTTTTCTCTGCATGCCAAACTAGGTTTGGTCTCTTTGTTCATTCGCCTTTGGCGGGGTTCAGGAGTGAAACCCGCCTGTGGCTCCAGAGTGTCTGCGGTAGACAGGAAGTGAGGGAGGTGGCTGAAACTCCCTGTGCTTAGTCTCCTAGGAGACCCAAATACACTGTGTAGTGATTGGCTGGCTGAATGTCCGGCAAGGACAGCCACCCTGCTTGGTGAGTGACAGCTAGGCTGGAATGAATGGGAGAGAACTAAATAAAATGCAAGTCTCTTGGCTTGGAAGGCAGTCGACCACTGGACAAAGCAACCGAAGAAGAGCTTGAAGAGTATAGCTGCTGCAACTCTTGGATCGTTGGTTTGCCCGGTGAAGCCCTGCTGCAGGTCCAAATCGCCAATTTCACATCGACAGAGAAGCCCCTGCAAGGACGACTTCTCCCTTTGAGTTGGTGGGACCAATAAACTCTCAAGTAAGTCACCTGGCCACCCATCTTGGAGCAGTTTGAATTTCCTCAGAGTTGCTGCGGTAAACCACATGTGTGCGTTGCTTGTAAGCTGGCCTAAAGCTTTTGGAAGATCCTCCGGACTCCCACGAAGCAGATCTGACCAGGCCTGACCCCCCTCAGTCGGGTGCGGGACCTCGGATGTGAGGAAAGTCCACCTTGACAGCCAGGAACCGCGCTTATTGCTATTTACTGTACCACAAAAAGCGAAATCGCGAAACAGCCACTGAAAGTAAAGTTTGCCGGTTGCCAGCTTTAACGGTGCCAGTACAGTGCAGGAGTCCCCCAACGTCCTCCCTCTTGTCCCCACGCCTGAGGCCCAGGAACAGTGAGATCTGCAGAGCTGCACAGGAACAGAAGCCATCAGCTGCATCTTTTCTTCTTTACCAATGTACTGTAAAACCAGTCTAAGAGAAGTTACCTTTTACTGTGGAACTGCTTGTAGCTTCTGCAACTCACAAGTCTAATCAGCTTGTGGCCCTACATTTGGTTCTTCTTTTTTTTTTATCAAAGACTCCTAAGAACTTGTGCAAAGACTTTCCCATTACTTACCAGAAGTGCTTTATCCTATCCAAGACATTTGCCTATTGACTTGGGTTTAACCTATTGAATGTCTCGTTTAAGTGCTATCTGAAAGTATTTGCCCTGCTTATGCCTATTTGTAATATCTTGTGTTCTAATAATCCTTGCCTTTAACTTACTTTTTAAAGAATATTCTGAATGCCAACAGTACGGTATTAATGTCCCCAGCTCCCTTGTTACTGAAGTCACCTGTGGGTGTAGGTTGCGTCTGTGGGCCATCCCAAAAGGGCCTTGTCTTATTCAGAAACTCAGAGTGTACAGTATTGAAGTATATTTGTGTGTTACTAGTCTATTGCTCCCTTCTGAAGAAGGCTTTATATCTGACTGATAAATACATTGTTTATGCAAGAAACCTTGGGCGGAACAGTTTATTTGAATACCTGTAACTGTGAATCTAGGTGTAACTCCACTACAGCTCACCTTGCCCCTCTTGAGATTAGCCTGGCTGCTCAAAACACTACCAAAACTGTGTAGTACAATCTTATACCAAAGGTTGGGTTGCCAATACCTGTAGTCCTAGTTGTTTGCAGTGTTCCCAGAGGGTACTGCAATCAAACATTGCCTAACACCTATACCACAAGAATCTCTAATGCCAAATCTGAATCGAAAGAGCTATTTGCCATATTTAAGGAACTAGCCCCCCCAAACACTAGCACCAGGCAGCGATGCTCAATAAAATCCATCTTCTACAGACAAAAGTTAAATCATACATCGTGGTGCTGCCCACTCCATTCACCTTCAGATAACCTGTGCGTCACGTATGAAAAAAACGCTTTTCACCTTCATAGATGTGTCTGAATCGGAGGTATTAGCCATAATGAAAAGCATAAAACCATCCATCTGTAAGGGTGATGTCTGCCTGGCCAATCTCATCAAAGACTGCACAGACACACTTACACCCTTATTGACAGCATTTATTAATGCCTATTTTGCTTCCAGCACTGTCCCCTCATGCCTGAAAAAGGGCCTGGATTTGCCCTCTGCTGAAAAAACCATTCTTAGACCCAGCCTCGCCAAATTACAGACACATCACCACCGTGCCCTTTCTACAAAACATCTTTGATAAAGCTGCATCCAACCAAATCCAACCCTTCCTAGAAACTAACAACATGTAGGTAAGAGGCAATCTGGTTTCCGCCTGCGTCACAGGACTGAAACAGCACTACTAGACCTAAAGAACTTATTAGGTGAAATTGTGGATGAAGGTAAGCCTGCCCTTCTCCTCGACATGTCTGCAGCGTTTGATCTGGCGGACCACTCCGCATTCAACTCATAAACTCAGCCCAATTCTCCCAAGATGCTACGGCCTGGATTACCTCATTCCTTGAGTGGAGAGCAATGAAGGTATTCTCAGAGCTTGCTTGTGCAGCTTCTACCACCATACACTGCCTAGTCCCACAGGGCTCCTGTATTTCCCCTACACTGTATAATCTCTTTATCTTACCTCTTCAACGATCTCGACAATCTCGGCATAACTTATACAAACTATGCCGATGATACCCAAGTTCTCCTTCCCCCTAACTGACTCAAACGAAACAGACGCAGAATCTCTTTGGAAAATCTACGCCACCATCCAAACTTGGATGGCAGCCAACAGACCATGCCTCATTGGGGATAAAACAGAGTTCCTCCTGGTAGGCCCCAAGGAAATTCTCAATAAGCTTGACAAACAATACAGCTCCTTTCTCATTGACGACTCCCAAATTCCTGTCTCAGCAGACTTGCTTCACGTTCCTTGCTCCCAAGCACTGGAACGCATTCCCCACTACCCTGCAAAATGAAACCTCATATCGAACCTTCTGCAAATTGCGCAAAACCGAGCTCTTCAACTAGCTCACCTAGTGCTCTTTGCACACTCACCTTTGAATCCTAAGAGGTCTCCGACCACCCTATCTTGTTATTTTATTACCCCAAGTTGCCTGCGTGGAAGGTGGGACTTTCTCTTTTGCCACCATTTCTGTCTTTGTATTGCTCACCTGTCTGGCAATAGGTTCAATGTAACAAACAACCACAGACAGGTGCCACTTTCTTCTGCTTTGTAACTAAGTAAGCACAGCTCTAACAGTGCCACAATGCCGCAGGTCTGCTTTGTGCACTTAATAAATTCAAATAAATTAAATAATGTAGTCTCTGCGTTCCACTTAAATGAGGACATCGTTTTACCTATTTTTTTTAGGATCATAAGGACGATGCTCAAAGGTTACTGCACTGTCTAAATGTCGGGCGCGCTCTGAGATTCTACCTGGACAGGACCAAGAGCTTCCGCAAGTCGGTGGCTCTGTCACCTTTGAGGTGGGGGGGGGGGGGTCAAGGCCGGGTTATCAGGCTTGCAAGGCCTCTTTAGCAAGATGGATGGTTTCGGCCATCAAGGAGGCCTACGAGGGGCAGCAATAACCATTTCCAGCGAACATTCATGCCCATGCGATCAGAGCCAAGGCCACTGCGGTTACATTCCAGAGGCATGTTCCGTGGCAGGTCGGCCACGTGGACCACTCCTTTGGCCTTCTGCATGCACTACTGTTTGGACGCCGGCTCTAGGTCAGATGTGGCTTTCAGACAGGCAGTATTAAGCAACTTGTTTTCTTAAGGAGGGTCACCTCTCCACCCTAGGGCTGCATTCAGTTGTAATCGCCCATGCAGTATGCAGGAAAGGGGACGGGGATGTAGGAGTAATTTTAAGGTACTCACCGTAGTGACTAACGTACTCCTAGTCCATAGTCCTTTCCTCCATATGTCCCACCATCCACCCCGACCCCCTAATAAAACTGGTGTCATTAGGCAATGGTGATATTGTCGATGCCTCAATGGGGGACTGAGGAGTGGGGCCGGTGGGTGGATTCAGGGGAGCGAATGATCCCAGGGCCACACCCTTCTAAATTTAAAAGGGAAGAAGGTTTTTCTGGTGAAAAAGGTTCCGTCTCCCGTCCCTAGCGAGAGACACCCATGCAGTATGGAGGAAAGGGGACTAAGGAATAGGACTACGTTAGGCACTACAGTGAGTAATTTACCATTTCTCCAGCATGGATGCACATGAGACCCCTCCCTCCTGCAGCTCTTCTTGGTCATACTGCCAATTTACGTGCTACCAAATCTGAGGCTAGCTGCCAGAGGAGGGGCTTGGGGTTAGGGCAGTCATTGGCTGGGGGCAGTATGACCCAGAGCTCAGTGACTGGTTTATAGGAGAAAGACAGTTTGTAAACTAAAGTGAAACTGTTTTTACTTTTTCTGAGGATTCCCGGCCTGGTGACAGGGAATATTCATGAGCATGTGAATCCATGCCAGACCCATGCTGGAGAACAACAGTTACAGGTAAGTAATGTGTTCCTTAATCATTGTAGTGACTAGAGTACTCCTAGTCCCCCTTTCTCCATACGTTTAGGTTTACCACTGTTAGAATTTTGACTAACTTGGTAGAAACTATGTTCGCTGACAATGGGTTGGTCCACTTGATCTGCTGTCTCAAAGCCTTTCTTTCTCTTTCTTTACAGCAGTATCATGTGTCTGATACTTCTGCAGCATTAGATCTTTCATAGTTTTACCTGCGTGAAGAATTCCCGGTTGGGAAAACATGTACATATAACAGTGCCATAGTAATATTTTAAACATAACCACAGGAAAATATTGAACTTGAAGCCAAACTAACTCTTTTGCCCTTGACTATGCTTTACCTCCACCCATGGCAGCCATCTTCAGATTCTTCGCTGTACACCGTGTGTAAAGGAATCTTTTGATGTTCCCTGAGCAACCCAGACCTTTTTTTCAGCAGTTTAACAAAAAATTGCATATTTCTTATTTTGTGGACTGTTTTAGAGACTGCACAGTCACACGTTTTCTCGGAGGAACTTTGCAGAATCATCTGAAAGTCAATTGTTAGCCACAGCCTCATCCTTCTAACGTGGCTGAAGAAGGTAGAAGTCCGGAAAGTTGAAATCCTAAAAATCCATATTTACTTGTGCAGGTGCAATTTATTGGGTGCTAGTTGAGTGTTAAGTCTTCCAGGGGCACTTTAAAATGTTTTAAGATTCTGTCGACTGGAAAAACTCACGCCAACAGAGAGCCCCTGTCCAATGAACAAGAATCAGTCCACAGGGAGAATATCGTCAATGAGCTTGTACTCTGATAAGTCACATCCATGGACCCCTATCAAAACAATCATTGTCCACAGAGAGTTTGAGAAATGCATCCAGGAAGTGTCTTGGCTTTTAAGGTGACTCTGACCTCACCCAGCAGGTTGATGAGGGAGCTGCTCTCTTGCCCACCCACAATATAGATGTGGCAGATCGGCCTACACCACCTTTTATCAAGGATTACTGTTTTGCTGCATTACTCCAATATACTTCTATGGGACACCTTTTTATTTTTGCTATTGTTTGACTGATGTGCTGATTTTTTGGAGTCCATTGATGCCCTCTCCTTTAATTCCCATATTTCATGCTCATTTGTATGGGCAAAGTGATCAGTCCCTAAGCCTATCAGTACCGGGGGAGTTTTTTTTATTTTAAAGCTGCACACATGACCTTAAAGTGAAGTGCATTTGAGATACTTGGTATCCTTACAACTTTTTATTTTCTAAATTTGTGGTTACAGTAACTGTGGGTCCAGGATGGGCTGGTATCAGTAGACATTTTTTTAAAAAAACTTTTATTTGAGTTCAGCATGGCATGACAATTCAAATACAATTAATAAACAATTTTACGGAGCCCTACAACACAATTAGCTTTTCGTTTTCCCAATGTCTAATATAAAGCATTACTATTTCTCCAGCATGGGTTCTGGCATGGATTCACATGCTCATGAATATTCCCCGTAGTCAGGCTGGGAATCCTCGGTAAAGAAAAAACCAGTATCAGTTTTGTTTCTGATCTGTCTTTCGTAGTAGCAACCAATCACTGGTCTCTGCGTCATACTGACCACAGCCAATGACTGCCCTCTACCTAAGCACCGCCTCTGGCAGCCATCTTCAGATTTTTACCGCACGTTCATGTGTTGGGATCCTCGTGCTATTGCTCTCGAGCGTTAGTGCTATTTTTTCACGTTTTTTGCTCAAAAACTTCGTTTTTTTCGGTCAAAAGAGCCTCAAGCTCCACCGACTCTCCATCCGATCAACGGGGACCCGTGTCGGATTCGTCTGCGCCCCTCAAGGGTGAAGTGTTCGTCGAGCTACGCTTTGGAGGACTCCAGAAGCTTCTCAGGCCCGGACATGGCCCAGGAGAAGGGAAGCTCGATGCCCGGAAAGCTGTTCAGGGTCTGCCCTGGATGCCAGCTGCAGAACGTCTTTAAGGAGGACGAACACTCCTTTTGTCTCTACTGCTTACATGAGGACAAGACGCATGTGGAGAAGGACTGTGCGTTTTGCGGCAACATGTCGGAGCGGACCATGAAGGACCGCCATCAACGTCTTGCCAACTGGCTGGAAGGGAAGAGCCGTCAGGCGAGAAGAAGAGGAAGAAATCCGAGCGGTCTTCTAAGACCTTTGAGGACGCCCCGGCGATGGGGGTCCAACACAAGGCCAAGCACCGCGAGTCCGCTGGCACCGGTAGCGCCGAACGGTCGGGCTCTACGGGCGCCAGGCAGGGCGCACCCTCCCCGGCACCTTCAGCCACGAGCCAACGCTCTGGGTCGGGTAAGAGGAAGGGCGAGCACCCGGCAAAGCTTCTGGAGAGGCCCAGGTCGAGCTCGAAGGCCCCATCGGAGGGGGAGCGAGGCAGTGTCCCCCCCTCAAGGATAAGGCGGTGAGCGCACCTAAGGTGGTGAAGGCCTTAATCCATCCGGCCAAGCCCTCTATCGATACTGTCACGGCGACTCTGGCTCAGCCTGTGGAGGCTACACCAGTGGTGGCGACCTCGGGGCTCAGAGTCTCCCTGCCACCTCGGAGGGAGTCCTCTTTTGTGCCCATCGATAGGACCCCCGTGAAATCCCCGGCGGGGAAGAAAAAGGGGGGGCAGGGCGTCGTCGTAGATTCGGCTTCAACCTCGGAGGAGGAGCTGATCGAGGTCTTAAGCCACGGCCTTGGCGTGGAAGAAGACCGGCCCGTCGGGATGGATCCCGACGCGGGTGACGACGACATCGTTGAGGGTGCCGACGGGGCCCCTGATCGCCCGTCGGATTCCCCTCTGCCAGCGCCGCAAGACAACTCGGCGGCCATTTTTGTTGGCTATACAGTCCTTATGCTCAGAGATAAGGACGAGACTACCGTTGCCGACGGAGGAACCTCTCCCGTCGGGGGATCCTGAACCGGGACCATCTGGTGCTCCCCCACCCAAGAAAAGAAGGATTCACCCTCCAGCTCCTTTTCAGCCGTCGCGCCCCGTCCAGCCCTCCTCCCCGTCCACCCGAGGGGATGATACAGGGTCTGACACGGCAGCGACGGGCACGGACGACGAGGTATACGACGAGGATCTACCCTCGTCACCTCCCACCAGGGCTTCTCCGCCCAACGAGATTGGATCGTTCCACTCCATGATCGCCAGGGCATCCGAGCTTTTCCAACTCTGCCCTGAGGAGAAGAAAAAGGAAGGATTGCTTTATCAACGGCGCGAGGCCAAGAGGAAGACGGTCCTCGCGGTGCCTCTACTGGACGACATTTGGGATGAGGGCCTCGCCCTCCTCAAGAACCCTTCCACGACGCCAGCTAGAAGAGACCGGTACGAGAAGAAGTACCGGGTCCCGGACGCGGCCCCCCTGTGCCTCCGGGCGGAGCCTACCCCGGACTCCGTCGTCTCCGCGGCGGCCAGGAAGAAAGCGGGGGGGGGGGGTGCGGCCTCCACATCGACTTCCCCACCGGAGGGCGAGGGAAAGAAATTGGACGCTATGGGACGCAGGGTCATCTCGTCTGCAGCGACGACGATTAAAGCGGCCAATGCCTTGGCTATCGTGGCCCGCTACGACAGGGAGCTATGGTACAAACTGGCTCCCCTGCTGGACTTCCTACCGGACGACAAGAGGGCGGATGCCCTGGAGATCCTACAGGAAGGTGAGGTGGCGTCGGACCACGCCATCACTATTGTGACGGACATCGCCGACACTGGGTTTCGCCAGTTGGGCAACGGCGTGTTCCTTAGGCGGCGTGGATGGCTCAAGGCTACGGACTTCCGTCAAGACGTACAGACCAGAGTCCTGGACATGCCGTTCGATGGGAACAACCTGTTTGGGAAAACAGTTGACGACTCCCTTCAGGCCATTAAAGCGGACACTGAGACGGCCCGGGCCCTTGGGGTTCTGCAGCAACGACGGACGCCCTTTCGGAGCAGCGGAGGCAAGGGCGCCTCCAAAGGTTCCGGCGGCGGTTTCTCCACCTACCGTCAAGCGGCCCGCTCGTCATCTCAGGAGGCCTACAGAGGACGAGGCAAGTCTGGCGGACCCCGCCGTCGTCGCCAAGGAGGTCAAGGCGGCAAAGCCTCGTCGAAACAGGATTGAACCGGCCGTGGGGTCGGGCCCCCACCGAAACACCCCGGTGGGAGGCCGGATGGCGAGCTTTGTCAGCGTGTGGGAGTCCATCTCCACCGACCGTTGGGTGCTGGACGCCTTAGCCCGGGGCCACACGCTCGAGTTTCAAAGAAGGTGCCCGTGCGTCCCCCCCCGTGGCCAGGAAAGAGCTTCAAGTCCCTCAGCTTCTCCTGGAGGTAAGGGCGATGCTCAGGAAGGGCGCCATCGAACTCGTCCCAAAGAGGCTTCGGGGCTCCGGAGTTTACTCGAGATACTTCCTCGTGAAGAAGAAGACGGGAGGATGGCGCCCCATCCTAGACCTGCGACGTCTAAACAAGTTCATCAAGGCGCAGAAGTTCCGGATGGTCACCCTCCAGCACGTCCTGGGTCAGCTGGAGGAAGGAGACTTCCTGTCGTCGTTGGATTTGGAGGATGCCTACTTCCATATTCCCATCCTAAAGGGGCACCGAAAATTCCTCAGGTTTGTGGTCCAAGGGCGTCACTACCAGTTCAAAGCCCTCCCCTTCGGACTACGGTCGGCACCCAGGGTATTCACCAAGTGCCTTGCACCGGTGGTGGCGCAGCTGCGCCGCGAGGGGATCCACGTCTACCCCTACCTGGACGACTGGCTCATCCGAGCCAAGACGAGGGAGCTCGCCGTGGAGCACACGGCAAGGACCGTCCAACTTCTCACGGACCAGGGATTCTCCGTGAACTACGCCAAGTCCCACCTGGTACCCGCGCAAAACGCACTGTTTCTGGGAGCGAAGCTCGACACAGTGTCACTTCTGGCCTCCCCGTCGGAGGAAAGGACCAGGTCCATCCTGGGCAAGGTAAAGCGGATGTTGGCTTCCGACGCGGCCAAGGTGAGGTCCATCAAGTCCCTCCTCGGAATGATGTCTTCTTGCATCTACCTCATTCCCATGTGCAGGCTCCGGATGTGCCCGTTGCAGGAGTTCCTGGACGCGCGCTGGATCCAAACGACGGGCACTTCGAGGAGAGGATCACACTCGACGAGAATTTCCGCCGAGCGGTCCGGTGGTGGGGCACCCGCGCGCATCTGACGGCGGGCATGGACTTCCGGACTCCAGACCACCAGGAGACAGGGACCACGGATGCCTCCCTGGAAGGGTGGGGAGCGCACACCGAAAATCTGCACGCAAGAGGCCTTTGGCTCCCGACGGAGAAGTCCCTCCATATCAACGTCCTGGATCTCCGTGCAGTGTTCTGGGCCCTCAGGTCCTTCCTTCCGTCCCTCAAGGGCAAGGTGGTGAGGATCTTCACCGACAACACCACCACCATGTTTTACATCAGGAAACAGGGCGGAACCAGGTCCCCAGCACTGTCCAAGGAGGCGCAGGACCTGTGGCATTGGGCCGTCGCCCAAAGGATGTTTCTGGTGCCGTTTCATCTGGCAGGGATAAAAAACACCATCGCCGACTCACTCAGCAGGGAGCTGCGCTCGTGCCACGAGTGGGAACTATGGCAGGATCTAGTGGATCGCCTCTTCCAACGGTGGGGCACACCCCAGATCGACCTGTTCGCGACGGCGACGAGCTCCAAGTGCCGGAGGTTCGCCAGCAGGTTTCCCCAGGCGAGGAGCATGGGCGATGCTTTCTCGTTCCCCTGGGAGGGCCTGTTCCTCTACGCGTTCCCTCCTTTGCCACTGCTAATCCGGCTGGTCAACCAGCTCAAGAGGTCACGGTGCAGGATGATCCTCGTCGCACCTGCATGGCCGAGGCAGATATGGTTCCCGGACCTTCTGGACTTGTCAACGTCCCCGCCAATCAAGCTGCCGGTGGACGCGGATCTACTCTCCAGGGAAGGAGGCGCCATCCTCCGCCACTATCCGAAATCGCTGAATTTGCAGGCCTGGCTCCTGCAGCGCTAGAGTTTGGAGGATACGACATACCGGCCGACTGCAGAGAGGTTCTTGCAAAGGCCAGGGCGTCCTCGACTCTTAAATGCTACGGACACAAATGGAAGAGGTTCTCTGTCTGGTGCCACGCACAGAAGATTAACCCTCTACGGATTACGGCTCCCCAGGTACTGCCGTACCTGCAGACGCTGGCCAAAGCTGGACTGGCACACGCGTCCATCAAGATTCATCTTGCTGCGATCTCCCGATACACCAGAACCACGGGGCGGACGTCCTTGTGGTCTCATCGTCTGGTGAAAGAGTTTATGAAGGGACTGTTCAGATCGTTCCCGCCGGTGAAGGCTCCGGCCCCGGCGTGGGAGCTCAACGTGGTGCTGACCAAGCTCATGGGACCTCCGTTTGAGCCTCTGCACTCGGGCCCCGTTGAAGTTTCTGTCATGGAAAACAGCGTTTCTTGTGGCCATCACCTCCGCACGACAGGTGGGAGAGATCCAGGCCCTTTCCTGCAAGGCCCCGTACTTGACTTTTCACGACACGAGGGTAGTGCTCAGGACGCACCCCTCCTTCATGCCCAAGGTGCCGTCGGACTTCCATCTCAACGAACCCTTGGTGTTGCCTGTGTTCTTCCCGTCGCCTTCGTCGCCGGCTGAGAGGACTTTGCACTCGCTGGATGTGGCTAGAGCGCTGAAGTTCTACGTGGACCGCACGAAGATGTTTTCGGAAGACGTCACAACTCTTTGTGAACTTTGGACCTGTCAATCAGCGGAAGGCTCTCTCGAAGGCTTCCATTTCCAGATGGCTCTCCGGCTGTATCATGTACTGTCATCGGTTGGCAAACCGACTGCTGCCTGGCCGTCCGAGAGCCCATTCCACCAGAGCGATCGCAGCTACCACGGCGTTCCTTTCTGGTGTGCCCCTGCTGGACATATGCAGGGCTGCTACGTGGAGGTCGACGCACACCTTCACGAAATTCTACTGCGTCGATCGAGATTCCAGGGAGGAGTCCAGGGTCGGCCAAGCAGTGCTGCGCAACCTGTTCGCCTGAGGTGAGCCTGGTGAGGAGGTAAGATGCTTAATGTTGAGTTTGATGTAATGCTTAATGTTGAGCCTTTGCCCCCTCCGGTGGTTGTGCATGTGTGTACTGCTATGTATTCTTTATTCATGAGCATGTGAATCCATGCCAGACCCCATGCTGGAGAAGGAACAAGTTACTTACCTGTAACTGTTGTTCTCCAGCATGGGTCTGGCATGGATTCACATGCGAACCCTCCCGCCTACCCCTCTGCGGCTCTTCACTTGGTCATACTGCCACTTCACGTGCTTCCAAATCTGAAGATGGCTGCCAGAGGCGGTGCTTAGGTAGAGGGCAGTCATTGGCTGTGGTCAGTATGACGCAGAGACCAGTGATTGGTTGCTACTACGAAAGACAGATCAGAAACGAAACTGATACTGGTTTTTTCTTTACCGAGGATTCCCAGCCTGACGACGGGGAATATTCATGAGCATGTGAATCCATGCCAGACCCATGCTGGAGAACGACAGTTACAGGTAAGTAACTTGTTCCTTTTCCCCAAGATTCATCTTTAGCCAAGTAGGTTCTGAATTCACAGCCAATGTCCTTTGGTCTGGACGCATAGGGCAGTTTCAGTATACATTATTCCTCACAATCATTGATCCATGTTAACTCCTGAAGCCAATTTTTTCAATATACACCTCTTTGCTACCACACACCCAATGTTTAGGAGGGCTCTCAGCTTTTTGTCCATTGTCCCTTGTCACAGTCCAAACATAGCCAACATAGGAGATACTGATATCTGTCTGCCCATAATACTAGATAATGCAGCATAAATTGACTCCCAGTAGTGTCCCAACGCAGGGCAATTCCATAGCATGTGCCGGCATCTGGAGACCCACACCTCATTCATTGCCCGTTAAAATCTGGGTATATATTTTTGAGTTTGAGGGTCGGATAATGTAACGTGTAGTATTTTTTTATTGAACAGGCTTTAAACGCATATTCATCACCACTTCTGTGGTAAATGTATACATTGCTGTCCATTGACTGGCTGATACTGTTAGGTTTAGTTCAGCATTCCATTTTCCCTGTGATCGGTCCAGCCCCATAGGGCCGTATTCAGTATCTCCCTGTATAAGGTGGACAATACATGGCGACATCCCACTGAGCTGGCAATATATGACCGTTTGGTTTCTGGGGCTTCCTTTGGGTAATTTGCCCATTTATTACGTAATGCAGCTCGAATTCTATAGTAATGTAGTACATCAGTCAATGTAATCGCATGTTTATTTTTACAACTGTCTAGTGACATAAACTCTCACTCTCAAAATAAATTGCCAATAACTCCGTACCCTCCCGAGGTTCCCATCCCAGTTTAATCGCCAAGTCACTCAAAGGAGGTAGAGGGGTGATAGTTCATAATGGGAACCCAACAGTAATACGGTGTCTCTATCTTCAATTTAATAAATACCCACTCCAACACCTCCAGTGTACAGAACACTGGGTCGAATTGGCTGTCATCCTTGTAAGATTTGTCTAGTATTAATGTCATCAACTCTGCCCCGCCGGCTGCTTTTCATTCTAATTTAACATGCAGTGGGGATGCATCAACATTGTACCACTGAGTAACATGCTGGGATTGGGCCACCAGCCAATACACTTCCATGTTGGGCTTTTTAAATCCCCCCAGAGTGTATGGTAATGTTATCCAACCACTTTTTTCGTACTACTCCGGCGTGCCACAAAATCGGAGACCTTTTTCCGTGCAGATTAGAAAAAGAAAATGTCCCCGGCCAAGTAAGAACATTCACAAATGTATACAGAATTTTGGGTACCAATATCATTTTTATGAAGGCCATTGTACCTGCTAAGGACATGGGGATACGTGAACAGGTAGTTATTTTAGCCTCCGAATATTTGTGCAAGGAAGTGTAATTGTCCACAATGAGGGTTTCTTTAGTTCTAGACACTATTACACCCAGGTATTTCAACCTGTCAGGGGCCTACCTTAATTGGGCTAGAATTTGCGGACGGGGAGGATTGTCCGTCAGAGCAAATATTTCTGATTTACTGTAATTTAAAGCAAATCCAGAGTAGGCGCCAATCCGGCTTATGTCCTGCATTATTGGGTCCAAATTCTGTTGTGGGTCTCTAACATATAGTAATATGTCGTCTGCGCAGAGTGAAATAAGTTCCGGAGTGCCTATTTGAATTCCTCTGTTACAATGGTGAGAGCTGATCAGATCAGCCATGGCTTCTGTAGCCAAGGTGAACAACAAAGTTGATAGGGGAAACCTCTAAAGTGTTCCCCTACTAAGTTCAAATGAAGCGGATTTGGTACCATTTGTTTTGTATATAGTAATTTAATGTAACTCACAAAGGTGTGCCCAAACCCACATTTCTCCAAGACTGCGAATGGAAACGGCCATTAAACCATATCAAATGCATTTTGAGCATCTATGGCTGCGGCCACTGCGTTTGCTTTTGGGATATATGTGCCATGTTAAATGCTGCAGGTTAAGGGATGTTGCTCTGCCTGGGATAAACCTCGCCTGGTCTTGATGAATCAGAGCAGGCATTAGGCGAAGCAATCTGTTGGCTAGGGATGTAATGTAGATTTTGGTGTCAACATTCATTAATGATAGCGGCCTGTAAGAGCCGCATTCATCCTTTGCTTTCCCGGGTTTGAGTAGACTATCACTACGGCTTCATGTAAAGATAAAGTAACTGGACCGTGCGGACAGATTCTTCCCAAATCGCGAAGGGACCAACAAAGCGTTGTGTTCCCTGTTGAATTCGTCAGTAAGCCCATCCGGTCCCGGGGCATTAATTTGGGTTCTCCCCTTGGGGCACAGAAGGGAAAGAGGGATATCATTTAATAGGAGACCCAGTTCGTGTTCGTCTAATTGTCCATGTGTATGATACAATGAGGTGTAGAATCTTATTTCTCCAGCATGGGGTCTGGCCTGGATTCACATTCTCATGAGTATTCCCTGTCATGCCGGGAATATGTGGTATAAGAAAAAATTGTTTCACTTTCACTTACAAACTATTTTTCTCCCATAAACCAATCACTAAACTCTGGGTCATACTGCCCTCAGCCAACGACTGCCCTCTTCCCTAAACCCCTCCTCTGGCAGCCATCTTCTGATTTTTACTGCACGTCCAAGTGTTGGGAGTCCTTGTGTTTCGCTCTTGGAGCTTTTTTGCGTTTTCACACTTTTTTGCTAGGAAATTCAAATTTGTATTCAATCAAGCCCCTGTGCTCTACCGTTTCTTCATCTGACTAACAGGAATCCATTTGTCGGGATCTTTCATCGCCGGTCAAGGGCAGAATAGTCTTGTGTTTTTCCTTCGAAGATTCCAGAAGGCCATTGGGCCTACACCGCATGCTGGACCATGTTGGAGGAGAAGAATGGGGTTCTCTCTTCAAGATCTGCATCAGCTGCAGTTTGACGAATGTGTTTGTGAAGGACAAGCAGGAGGTGGATTGCGAGATCTGTCGTGGCTTTACCAAGCGCACCATGAAGGATCGACACATCAGATTTACGGCGTGGCTCAACGCAAGGCCCTACCCCGTACAGTTCACAGGTGCATGCCTCACCCAGATCCAGCCAGTCAGAGCAGGCTTTTAAGTCCTTTGAGGGCGCCCCATCCGTGGGGGTCCAAGACAAGGCCAAGCACTGCAAGTCTGTTTCCGTCATGGTCGTCATGCAAGCAAATCCCATGATAGTCGGGGCATGGTCAACCTCACCACCATCTGCTTCCATCTCCAGCGATTGCTCCAGCTCCTCCTCCAAGAGGAAATCGGCCAACCTGGCTAAGCTCCAGGAGACGCCTGAGAAGCCTAGGGTGCAAGAAAAGGCGACTGACCTAACCAAGAAGGCCCAGGCGACGCAGAAAAAAAGGCCAACGAGGCTGTGTTAGGGACATTTCTCAAACATTTGCTAATTCTCTTCTACCTTAGAGACCCCCAGCTCTTTTGCTGGACTTCAGGACTTTTAATTTCTAACCTGGAGAGAGTGAGCCCTTTTTCTCACTCATGTAGTTTTCATGTGGTTTGGACTCTGTTTTTCTTTTAACTTTGTAGTCTGATAAACTCCATAGGCTTAATCTTTGCATTGATACACAGCACCTTCAGTGCAGTGGCACTGAGAAGTCCCTGGGACTTATTTTAATGTTTAAATACATTTTCTTGTGTACATTACAGTTCCCAAGAACAGTGAGATAGCTTTCATCTTAGCTTTTCTTTTGTAGGTCCAGCACACACCACCCTGTGTGGAGTGCTGAAGGGGTTACAAGGTAACTCCTTATCCCACTTCTCATGTAATTTTTTGTTACACTAACTGGAATGGCTGGTGGCAGTTGTTACTTTTTACTACCTTTTTGTGCAGGATGCTAGCAGGCTGATTTCTCAGCTGCAGTACAGCACCCATGGGTGATCATTTTTCCAAAATGGCCTGTCTTCTTTTTTTCATCATTTCTTCTTGGCTTTAACTTTGTTTAAACTAGGTTTGAGTCCTTTGTTGCGTTTTGCCTTTGGCAGGCTTCAGCCCTGAAGCCCTTCCAGGCTCGTGTGTGTCTGGAAAGGCAGGAAGTTAGGGAGGGTCCCGAATCTTCGTTGTCTTTTTTTTTTCTCTAGGTGTGCCTGAATGAAACCAGTCAGACTGGTCGGCTGGCAGTCCCGGAGGACAGCTATCCCCCCTCCCCCGAACCCCTATGTGATTGACAGCATTAGGGCTGTGGGCTGTGAATTAATGGGATGTCACATAACAGGCAAGGCTTTTGGAACTATAGGCAGTGTCGACCACTGGAACAGGACATCCGACCAAGCGGACGAGCAGAGACGCTAGCAGCACCTTCCAGGACCGCAGAAGCTCTGGTGAAGCCTTGCAGCATTGCTGACCCCGTTTTTATTTATACTGGGAAAATTCGTGCAGGACGACTTTCTCCCTTGGCCTCGGTGGGACCAACTAGCCTCGAGACCCGATTCATTTTGGCTCATCCCCCAGCTGACTGCAACTTTCCTAGGCTGCAGAGTCCCAATGCCTGGGGAATTCTGACCATCATCGAGTGTATCGTCTTCCAGCGAACGAACCCGGCCCAAACTTTGTTGGCATCCTTGTGGGCCCACAGAAGCAGGAAGTCTTCGTCCAGAGTCCTCTCACCAGAGTCCAGGACCGAGGGACTGAGGAAAATCCAACAAGAGGTATTTGTTCTTGCTTGGTGCTGGGAAAAAGGCGCCAAAACTACAAAGAATTGTAAGGAATACATTGCTGACGAGTCACTTTCCAGAGTGCTGCTGCAGAAGCCCACCAAACGTCCTCCCTTTCATCTCCACGACCGAGGACCAGGAACAAGGGTCTGCGTCACTGCATCAGGGAGGAATCCAGCTGGAACCTCTTCTTCAATTCTAAGGTACTGTGGGGCTTCGGGTATAACTACCTTTTGCCATTTGTGGTGATTCTTGGTTTGAGGGTGTCCCTAATTATGCTCATACCAGATAAAATACACCCCTCTATGGAAATAAGGCCAAACATTTATGTTGTAAGGATAACCAGTTTATTCTTACAAAAATGAGAATGGTAGCTGCCTGAACGGTCTTCTCCTGGCCCTCGTCCGTTCCGTTCTCCTGCCACAGTGGTCCCAGGCTGGGGTTTATATATCCCTGTCTTGATGTAGTGGCATCACTGCATACAGGCTATGGATTCATCCCAATTCATCCTGCTTCCATACAAGGGATGCTCCAAAGCCTTCCTTTCTTCATTGTCAGCGATTTCTGTTGGGACATGTTGCTCTACATTTTGCTACCTTATACAGAAACACACTGCAGCCATAAAGACTTTTACAAGCATTTAGGCCTAGTCTCAGGAAAAACTAAACATTTGTAGAACTAATTTTCATTAAATATGTCCATATTTCACTCCTCCTGCTAATGTTGTCTGGGCTCTGTAATCTCATTCACGCCTTATTTTCATAATCTGTCCCCTTCTGCATTTTGTGCACCGAGCATGTCAATCCCCTATTCTTAGCCTGCATGGACTCTTGACGGACAGTAGACAGCTGGTGAGTCACTTTTGTGTGCTCTGCTAGTGAACACCACAGAAGCCTGTAGTCCATTTTAAGCCCAAGCCACATTCTTGGAAAGGAGGGGGGGGGGATTGTATTTACTATAGGAGCTGACATTGCAAATGTATTCAGCGAATAGTTAATTGCGCCTTCTATTTAAATAATAACTTTCTTCTTCAGTGTCTGCCCATGTCTGTGCATTTGATTATACTTGCATGAGAGCTTTCCCAGTGCCACTACCCCCATTATAGCGCCTAAAAAGTCTTGTATTTGAATTTATTAAATTTAAGTCTTGCTTAATTCTAAAGTGGCTTGGGGTGTGGGAAGACCCTAGTTCCTTCCCAGCACTGGCTTGGGAAGTACGATTTTCAACCATCTAGGGTTGACCTCAACTCACCTGTGCAGACATTCAAGCTTGTACTCCACAGGTAGGCTCCCCTTGAGGTCCTGTGATTTTTCAAGGTACTCCTGACTGTTTGAATAACATTTTCTAGAAAAAGCTGCTTCAGAACTTGAACTGTCCCATTGACTTCGGCTATCCTCATTTCCAAAAGGCTCCTCTTCTGAACCCTATTTGCTTTGGCAGTGCTTGTTCCCTTACAGGTTTTAATTGTTGACACTATTATTGCTGGGGTAAAAGACTGC
This sequence comes from Ambystoma mexicanum, assembly GCF_040938575.1. Taxonomy (NCBI): domain Eukaryota; kingdom Metazoa; phylum Chordata; class Amphibia; order Caudata; family Ambystomatidae; genus Ambystoma; species Ambystoma mexicanum. The sequence goes on from NC_090935.1 coordinate 366,051,537, forward strand.
CTGCATCCCTCTGGGAGAAACTTATCTATTGAGCCAGTTGCTAAAGTCTGTTCTACTTTAACTCCAACCATTTTTCCTTCTAAACTCAATTTTGTAACGGTGAACAAAAATAAGTGCAAATACTAACCTTGATTGATGTCCCTCAGTGTTCTGGAACATCTTAAGCATAGAAAGATAATTCGAATGGATTGTGTTCTCCCACATATTCCTGATCTTTGATATTTCACAATATCCAGCTTGCTGTCTTTGGGAAAAAAAAGTCAGTAGAGGGCACTGTGCGTCGAAGCCTTGTCGAGTCGATGTCCCTCGAAGGCCCCTGTCTTGATGTCGACATCACTGCAGGTATAAGTAGCTTGCGCAGCGCCTGTTGGCCTCAGTTCTGTTTTTCAGCGCTTCACAGCTTCGTCAACGTAACGCCTAGTTCCTAGTTAGAAATTGAACTTAGCGTTTCTTGGAAAATTCATGCGATATGGCTTCGTCAGCACCATCCACTCCTCAGTGCCGGGACTGCAGTGCTAAAATGTCAGTGACGGACCCGCACAGGATTTGGCTGTGCGGTCTACGGTCAGAACATCTGTGTTCGGAGTGTGAGGACTGTTTGTCAAAGACGGCCAAGGCCTCAAGAGAACACAGATGGAAGTTGGAGAGAGGTAAGCCTAACAAAAAAAACCTTCTACCCCTGCTAAACCTAAATCAGACGAGTCGAGACCAACATTTCATCGTCGTAAGAGGGCTAAACGCTCCCGTTCGAGAAGGTTTGCATCAATACTAGTCTTAGAGGCATGGCAAAAAGAAGCGCCACAGGTCGCCGTCCACTTCACCCGAACGGGTCATTTGCCCTTCGAAATTTAGTACCTTTTCAGTGGGAGGAGTTTAGACTCTTAATGATAAAGGTGTTCGAGAACATGACCTTGCCCCCCCTCGACAACACCTAGAGGCGATGCTCCTGTCGAAAGCACAAGAGCCGTGCGTCTTCGCACCCGGCCTCCGAACCTCCTCGAGAGTGATCTCATCCCTGAAGTCAAGAGAAAGCCTCCTCAAAATATAAAAAATCGACTTCATCAAAGCCGAAGTAAATTTATACACCAGGTCCGAATGGCGAGTCTTTGTCGGCGCAGGTACCAATGGAGAATCCTTTAACGCCTCGAGTGTCGACCTCCTCGGCACCGCATATGTCAATTCCTTGGACACTTTTGTTGAAAGCGTTGACGATAACAATTAAAACATTGACGCCATTGTCGATCCCATCGATGGCATCGGCACTTGTCGAGACCGTCGACATCAACGTTTTCGGATCCAGTTATGACTTCATAACACCTACTTCATTTGAAAAGGCTTATACAACACAACCACGTACAGAGTACTTTAAAACACTGTCTTCAATTTATGAAGACCCAGAGGAGTCCTCCGAGGCTGAAAGACCTTTTGGGTTGCAACTTGGGACTCCATCTGTGCTAGATGAATTTATATCCAAAGAATCTCTCATGAAGAATTTTCAAGATTGTCTTCATGAGGCGAGTGGTATTGATACTGCTCCTGAAATGGACTTTGGAAAGGCAGATCCTGGGGACCATGCTGAAGGAACCTACAGACAGCTCATGACAGGAGTCATGGAGTAATTGGGATGATCCGGACCCACGTCTGTTTATGAACAGGACGATTTAATTGAAATATTAGACAAAGGGCCACAGGCTTTGCAGAGAATAGTGACGAGAGGAGAGGGCTCAAGACATTATGCAGATGCTGGGCATTCTGGAATTTTGTCACATTTACCGGCCTTCGATTTGCTCGGTCTCATGACGTCCTGCATTTGTCTGCTGCCAAAGGCTCACCTGAAAATGAGATCTCTCCAATGGGCTCTCGGGACCCAGTGGTCACAATTCTCAGGAAGGATGTCAGATCTCCTACAAATCCCAAACAGTCTCACTGGATCTTCAGTGTTGGGCCGGTTGGGAGAACCTTCTGAAATGAGAACCTTGTTGGCAACCATGGCCCGAGATAACAGTAGTGATGGACGCCTCACTCACAGGGTGGGGAGCCCATACTAACGATTTGACAATCAGCTGTCGTTGGTCTCCACCGGCGTCCAAACTACATATCAACCTTTCAGAGCTGAGGCAATCAGACTAGCGCTGAAGACCTTCCTGCCATCTGTAAGGGGAAAGAATATCCTGATAACGGACAACACAGTGACCATGTGCTATCTCAACAAAAGTGGTGGTTTTGGGCAATACCAGAAGGAATCTCGCTATCGGCGGTTCACCTAGCCAGAGAGAACACGACAGCGGACGCTTTAAGCAGGCAGAGGACAGTATCCCACGAGAGGGAACTAGCTCAGGACGTCCTTAAACCGATCTTCACCCTTTGGGGAACCCCTCAAATTGATCTCTTTGCGACCTGTGCAAACTGTACTGCTCAAGAGGAGTTCTAGGAGACGCGTTCGTGGTGGACTGGAAATTTCCACACCTATTCGCATTTCCTCCAGTCCCTGTGATTCTTCACTTAATCAGGAGATTGAGAAGGTTAAAGAAATCCATGATCCTAATTGCTGTGGAGCATGCAAGGAGGACGTGGTACCCGGACCTTCTGGACATGTCCATCTGCCCTCTGATTCGTCTTCCACAAAGAGAGGACCTTCACTCGCGAGAGGAGGGTTGGGGTTCTCCACCCGGATATCAGGCCTTCACACACTTTATTGTATTAGTTACGCGGCCAGACCCTGAGGTATCATGGCGTAGTTAGACATCTTTAGCATAGAAATTGGACATTTGCTTACATAATTAGCAGAGTGATTATTGACGTTCCAAGATGATTCTTAAAACATACTGTTAATATACATGGGGTGAGAAAAATACAACAAACATATTATTTACAGGAGCAGTTTCTTCCACCACTTGATGGTGGTTGTGTTGGCCCTAGTAGAACTACAGGAACCTAAGTTGTTCAGTTTGAATTGGCTAGAATTGGTTAAATAACCAAGTTTTTAAGGATTTTTTGAAACCAGGGGAGGATTCCTCCTTTTTGATGATAAGAGGGAGGGCGTTCCATTGTTTGAGAGCAAGCAATTGGAAACTGCTACCTCCAGCTCTAGAACATTTGTACCGCTGGATCTCCAGTAGTGCGTTATTGGATCTAAGAGTCCTACTAGATGTTTGTTTCTTAATGGTGTGGTTCATGTAGGTGGGGGCTTTATTGGCGAGGCATTTATGTGTGACACACAAGATTTTGAAAATAATTCTGGCGTTGATGGGAAGCCAGTGGTTCTCCCTAATGTTGGAAATATGGTCGGATTTTTTTATTTCTAGTGCTGCCCGTAATGCTTTGTTCTGCATTAGTTGTAATTTACTAAGGTTTGTGTTGGACGTTCCTAGTAGTAGAGCATTACGGTAGTCTAATTTCGATAGAATCAGTGCTCTGGCCAATTAATACATGGTTACTGGAGGCTGAGATGCAAGGATTCGGACCTCCTGGAAGACGTAATGGAGGTGTTGCTTTTGGCCCGAAGGCCAGCAACTAAATCTTTATACCGCTGCCACTGGAATAAGTTCTGCAGCTGGTGCAGGGATAAGAATGTTTGTATTTGTTTATTATTTGTATCGCGCACCGAACCCTGAGGTAACTGGGCGGTGGAAAGACTTAGTTACATACATGAACAGATACAGGATAACAATCTGAAGACAGGGTTACATGGGGTCTCTCATATATGCAATAGCAAGAAGGCATTATGTAAGACCTGGTGGTTACAGATAGGTCAGGCAGTTGAAAATTATATAATATTTGTCATGTAATACACCAGTGGTGTTATCCTTTCTATTATATCTGGCAAATCAGGAGCTATGGATTGGTACCATCAAAGTATACCTGGCAGCACTTTCTATTTTTAAGCGCACTTCAAAGGAAGTCTCCTACTTAAAGATTCCTCTATTAATACAATTCTTAAAGGGTTTAACTAATGTTTACCCTCTGACCCCCTTTCAAGTCCCATTGTGGGATCTCAACTTGGTTTTAAAGTTTGTAATGGGTGCTCCTTTCGAGCCTCTACATTCTTGTCCATTAAGACTTCTTACTTGAAAACCGTATTCTTAGTGGCAACAACATCAGCCGGAAGGGTGAGGTGAGTTACTGGCTTTATCCTGCAAGCCGCCTCATGCTCTTTTTTCATAAAGACAGAGTGGTTCTAACGGTGAAGCCTACCTTTCTCCCCAAAGGTGGTTTCTGAGTTTCATATTACTAAAAATTACATTACCATCGTTTTATCCTCCACCACATCTGGGGAAAGAGGAAGAAAGACTTCAGACTCGATCCTAGACGTGATCTGAGTTACATTTCCAGATTGGCAAAACTGCGGCAGAGTGACCAGTTATTTGTGGGCTATTCAGGTCACAAATTGATTCTAGCCATCACCGAACAAACCATCTCCAGACAGAAGATTATTTTAACTATATCGGAATGTTAGACTGGCCGGTAAAGACCCTAAAGAATATCGAAGAGCTCATTCGACCAGGGGTGTTGTAACTTTGTCTGCTTTGCAGAGGGTAGTTCCGATAAAGAATATATGTGCAGCTGCCACATGGTCTTCTGTGCACACCTTTACTAAATACTACAGTATGTGGGTAAGTAACTTGTTCTACTCATCTGCATTATTGGTCCTTGTTTAAATGAATTCCATCTTCCTTTGAATGTTACTCATATTTGCTACTTTTTAAAGAATGCTTAATTTGCCTTGTGTATATATGAAATAATTTTATATAACGTTAAGTGAAGTGTGTAAGTGTTTACTTGGTGCCTTGTGTTTACTGATTTCATTGTGCTACTACAGCTCACATTTACCCCTCTTAAGATAAGCCTGGCTGCTCAGTCACTCTACCAACTTGTGCAGTACAGGCATATATTAAGAGTTGGGTGCCTAATGCCAAGAGATGTCTTGCAAAGTCGCACACTTGTTGAAATTTACAAAATCTTACTAACAGGCCCCTATTGTACACTTCCAGGCCTTTGCCTTATCTGAAACCGCTTGGGGATCTGGGACAATCGTCTCCCCTTTCCCAGAGCAAGGGTGGGTGTCCCATAACCTATGGGATGACAGCAGTAAGAATAATCTTTCCAAACTGGACACATTGCAGAAATACAGTATACTGTGCAGCTGAAGTTATGGTTCTTTTAACAGACTACCTCTAAAATAGGCATGTGTAAAGAGAAACTGAGCTTGATGCATGTGTAATACCATTTAACTGCAAAAAACCTTTTTGGTTAGTGTATCTAGTGGCCACTGGTGAAATACATGTTTTTAACACAAACATATATTTTCTTGTTTTGCCTTCTAGGTGGCTTGTTAAGTTCAAAAGCAAAGCGTGCCAAAGGCTCAACCCACAAGCAGAGAGTTATTATTATGCTTTATAACAAAGTTTGTGACATAGTTATCAGCATGTCAGAATTGCTGGAGATACAACTCCTAACAGACACAACAATATTGCAGGTATGATGGTTTGCTTTCCTGTTCATAATTGTACATTTGTAGTATAATTTGGTATTGCATTAGTCACTTGAACAAAGGATGTCAGTAATGCATGCAAAACATTACTAACATTGCGCCTTAAAAGTATGACACGAGATTGAGTGCACAGATATTGCAGTTCAGCACAAGATTCACAACTTCTTTCTAAAGTCTCCTCTGTGCCCCCTTCAGATGGCAGAGGAGGAGGAGGAGGGAGGGAGGAGTGTTGGTGGTGGTTGCGCTGTGATGCTGGGCCCAGGGACTCACTAGGACAATGCTTGAACCGGAGGCAGTGGCTTGCCACAGAACACTAGAATACAATGATGGACTTAATTGACACGGTTATGGCTGAGCCCATCAGGTGCACATACCACTCAGAGACCCCCCCCACATCACATACCAATCACACCACAGAGGAATGTTACATAGTGACTAACATGCATCATAGGTTGCTCGCAATACAAAAATAGTCTCACTTGACTAGAAAGAAGCAATACAGCCCATGTATGAAATGCAAAGGGATGCAACAGTTTGTCAAATCCCTCGCTCTCACCTGGGCAGAGCAGCTCTGCTACACTTAATAATCTCAGCAAATTGTTAAGCAAGATTGTGTGCAGTACTCTTTGGGCGACTGCAGCAACCTTGACCTCCTGGCAATAGGAACCCAACCTTTGGTATAAGTTTGTACTACACAGGTTGGTAGTGTGGTTGAGCAGCCAGGCGTATCTCAATAGGGGTCAATGTGAGCAGTAGGGTTTTATAGAGATTCACAATGACAAGTATCCAAATAAACACTTGTTTTAAAATAAATGTATTGTGATTTAATTTTGAACAAACAAAGCTTTTATCACATATCATTTTACCAAATCCTCATATCGTGTGTCCGTTCTTTGCTCTTATCCAATCCCTCCAAGTAAAAAAAGAAAGAACAATATTCAATGATAAAAATCGGAAGGCTTGAAGTTCATCGGGTTTCCTTCTCTTTCGCAACAACACATAAGTTCCATGACTTTGTCCCTGTTTTCATTTCCTTGATTTAGTTTATTTCAATATGTTGTTGTGACTTTAAAAGTGAGTCCAGAAAATGTAATCCAGCACAAAGGAAGCGCTCGTTCTGTCCACCTCTAAAGTATTCCCACCATTCATTGAAAGATTTAACTTGGCCTTGTGAGCACTGCGTTGCATTCAAACAACAGATGTTGTGGTGTTTTGGCATGGTCTGAGTTTTTACAGAATCTGCATGAGCCTTCGTTTATTCTATGCTTGCCCATTTTATGTTTGCAGTCATTTGTTGCAAACTCACCTAGTCTGATTTGCATCAGTCTCTCTCGGAAGTGCATGGACGGGAATCTTCTAATATATTTCAGCACAGTCTCTCTCTTTCTGTACTCGCTTGCCGTGTTTTTGTTTTATATACCGTAGTTTTGCTTCTCTTGTAAGAATCCAGTCATATGTTCTCAATTTTTCTTTCACACAATTTGGATTTTTGTTAAGTTCTTTCATCGTGGCGTCCACTGTAGGTAGTTGTTGCCCCCATTCTTTTTTCCAACGATTAAGCAAGTCAGCACTTTTTCACGCCTCTTAAGGTCTTAATAGCTTGTATCCCAACAACAGTGTTTTCAGGGAGATTTTTCTCAGTAATGCAAGGGATTGCCATTTTATTGTTGAATATAAGGACTGAAGCCCTAGCTCTGTTCTGATTGCTGCCATACGGGTATATATGGGTAGCTTTAATATTGGCTTTCAGAATTGTGCCTCAAGTTTTACCCATGTTTTTCATTCAAACCTGCTTCTATGTTAAAATAGGAACTACCTTTTTGAATGTAGAATGAACGTACTGGGATTAGCGAGAATCTGCTGAATCTTCCATTCAGAACAAACATATTGCTAGATCTCTTAAAGCCTACTTCCCGTTACTTCAATACCAACCATCTCCGCCCCATGAACTATTTTGTCTTTGTCTTGTATGTTCTTTGTTTGCGCCCTTAAGCTCGAGGGTACCGGAAGCGCGGTACAAATTAACAAACATAAACATCTATGGGGCAGGGGAACCCAAGAGATAACTGGGAGAACCTGTTGGTAAACATACTGAAATAAACCGGATCTATCCAGCTCAGGGAGACATGGTACAAAATTATGGTTCAATGGCACTATACCCTGGAAAGATTGCAATGGATGTACCCCAAAATCTGATGTGAGTGTTGGAGGGGGTGTTCGGGAAGAGGAGACTTGAGACATGTCTGGCTGGACTGCCTGGGGCTGAGGGGATTTTTAAATGTGGTGGGCGCCCAAATACAATCAATGATCCCTTGCCCATCGTCCATCTCCCCCAAGGAATGGATGTGCGACATGTTTGACGTGGCATTTACGATTCCCTTTAAGCCCCATTACAAAGCTTTCGTGGTAATGTTCATTGTGGCATGGACAGTTTTGGCCAAACAATCGAAACAGAAAGAACCCCCATCTCTGATAGAATGGCTCCATAAGCTATTAGGAAGAATTCTCATTTCTGTGCTAATTCTCTTCAACCTTACAGACCGTCCAGCTCTTTTGCTGGACTTCAGGACTTTTAATTTTCATCCTGGAGTGAGTGAGACCTTTATCTCACTCTAACATGTATTTTTGATCTGATTTGCACTCTTGTTTTTTTTTTTTTTTGAATCTGACCAACTCCATAGGCATCTATCTTTTTGTATTGTGACACACAGATCATTCGGTGGAGTGTCACAGAGAAGTCCTTTGGATTTCTCATAAGGTTTAAATACCTTCTCTTGGGTAAACTACTGTTCCCAAGATTAGTAAAACTAAATTGACTTTTCTTGCCTATTTTTCCTATGTAGGTCCAGTACACCCCATCTAAAGTGGAAATACTGGGGACTTACTTAGTAGCACCTTTTCCTACTTTCTCATGTAACATTTTTTATGTTACCCTCACTACATTTAATGGCTGGTGGCAGTGGTTTAATTTTCCTACCATTGTGCTTTTTTACTGTAGGCTGAATCCTCAGCTGCAGCAATGCTCCCATGTGTGCCCATTTTGTCAAAATGGCCCGGTCTTCTTTTTTCCCATTTCTTGCTTGTGATGTCTTTCTCGGGTTTTACTCTGCGCGCCAAACCCGGTTTAACCCTTTCGTTCGTTTTACCTTTGACCGGCTTCAGTGCTGAAACCCGCATCTGGCTCCAGTGTGTCTAGCAGGGCAGGAAGTGAGGGAGGTGCCCGAAACTCCCTGTTGTTAGTCTCCTTAGTTACCTGAATGTGCCCAATGCTGATTGGCTGTCCTTGTAGGACAGCCACCCTGCTGTGTGAGTGACAGCTGGGCTGTGCATGAATGGGAGAAACCTGTATAAAAGGCGAGTTCTCTTGAACAGAAGGCAGAGTCGACCACTGGACTAAACATCCGATGAAGGAAACAGGAAGAAAAGCTTGCTGCACCCTCCTTGACCGGTGAACTGCCCGGTGAAGCCCTGCTACAGTGCTGAGGCTCCAGTTTCGTATCGACTAGAGAAGCCCGGAACGGACGACTTCTTCCCTTGGGTTGGTGGGACCAACTGACCCCAAGACTAACTTTGCTGGTACCCCCCTCTACTTGGTTGCTGTACTTCTTTGCTGCTGCTGGGACCGAGTGCCAGGGGTCAGGAAACCCAGAATCAAGTGCATCGACTTGAAGCCGGACCCAAGCTCCATAAAGATCCTGAAGACCCTCCCAAAGCAGGACGACCCACGCCTGAGCCATCTCAACAGAGTGCTGGACTCCAGAAGCAAGGGAAGCCCATCAAATGTCCAAGAACCGCGGTGGTGCTTTTGACCGGTAGCTGAAATCAAAGTGCTGCTGATTTCGGAAGCGCCCGTAGCCACCGCCGACCTTTCAAACTGCAGTGCAGGATTCCTCAAGATGTCCTCCCTCTTGTCCCCGTAACTGAGTCCAGAACAGAAGCCAGCTGGATCCTCTTCTTGCAACCTAGGGTACTGTCTTGACTAATGTGTACATACCTCTTAAGTCTATAGCTTGCTTGTTCTCACTGGAGACTTGCAGTAGCTGCTTTTGCTGCTTTTGCTTTTTGCAGAGTTGATTCCAGCTCTGTCCTTCGCAAGCCTTACAGTTTGTGGCCCAACCGTGATTCTTTTTACTACTAACGCTCTAATAACATTGTGCAAGACTTTTGTGCTATCTAAAGAATTGCCTCAGCTACCTAGACCTTGTTCAAATGGACTTTGGCTATTCTGGCTCCATGCAGACTCTTCTGACTCATTGGTTTAACTGTCCCTCATAAGTGGTGTGTAAATTTAACCTCTATTGCTGGGGAAGGTCTACTTAGACTTCATTGGGAGATTGAAAAGTATTCACATGTTCTGAGAACCTGCTAACCTTTTTCCTTTTCCACCACCTCAGTGTTGCATTAAGTGTAAAAAGTGATATACCAGTGTCCACAGTGTTCTAGTAATTGAATTCACTTCGGGGTGTAGGAAGCATGTGTGACATCCCAAAAGGGTATCTACTTGCTTAACCTAAATCTGAGGAAGTGTTATGAAGTGTATTTTTATTGTTGCATATTACCCTTTCTAAAGAAGGCTTCTTTAATACAGACTTTTAAATCTTTATTTTACTAGAAAACCTTGAGTATAAGTGTTAATTGGATGCATGTCATTGTGAATTGCCTTGTTGCATCTCTACAGCTCACATTTCCCCCTTGAGATAAGTCTGGCTGCTTAGTCACTCTACCAGCGTGTGTAATACAGACCTATACCAATATGTGGGTTACCTATTACCAAGAGGACAAGGCTGGTGTAGTCTCCCACATGGTTATTACATCCAACCTTGCCTAACAGCTATGGGTGATATTGGTAATGGAATGGGTCACCTACAGAGTGCAAGGTGACGCTGGACAATTTAGACAAGACTAGGGACTGATTTTGGAATGCCTTAAAGGAGACAATATGCAGCAATGGTATCCACAGAATATACACATTCTGGACATAATGTAAGACAAGCGGCCGCCATGGGGAGCCAAGGATTCATCAGCTCTAAAACGATATGAAAGGTGCATTGGGGGTGAAAGGGCGAGAGGGGGGAGCAGGGATGGGTGTGTTTTGGTTATCAGTGACTTGCCGATTAAAAATAAATTTAAAAAAAAAATGCCATTGTGTAGGCACCATATTTGTTCAGCAATAGCTTATTACATTTAGCATAAACAGTTCTACCGTTGGTCATACACTGTTATCCTAGTTTTAGGCACAAATAGTATTCCTCATAGTACACCTATATAGCGTAGGTATGCTATAATACAAGGAGAATAAATGGGCGATAATTGCACATGAGTAAATAATAATTAAAAGATGTCAGTTTTACAACATTCAAGTTTAAGGTGTCCCATGAAAGGAAATTGCAGCTAAGTGTAAAATTAATTATCCTGGCAGAGACGATAGAAACATGTGTCCATGCTATTAATCTATTTAGATTCTTTTTGGCACAATAGCAATTCTCTATTGCCACCTTTGGGTAGCATGTCCATTCTTTCTAGTCCTACACATTTGATAAGTTCCAATTTTTCATTAGGATGTTCTGTATTGAAGTGGGTATCCGATATCTTTATGAATTGCTCTGAAATGTTCCATTATTCTGGTTTTCAAATTACGTATGGAGCTCCCAATATACCATTGTTAAGGGAGTTTTCCGAAAGTCCACTTGAGGGAAGACGTCATAAAATGATCCCAATGGTATAACGGTCCCCAACTCTTAGCATCAGTCTGTACTACTCCTGGAACCCTGGTAGAGTGGCAGAGCAGTCCAGCTAAGCATAAGAGGAAGATGTGAGCTGTAGGTAAGTACAATGACCTCGGTTAGTAAAGCAGATCAAAGAAACACTCAAATACATTCATATGAAATATAGATTTATTATAGTTTGACAATGAATGTCTTAAAATACTTTTTTCATTAAAGCAATATACATAGAAATACTTTTAGATACTTTTCAAATGCCGGTTCTTAGTTTGTAGTTGCTTGTTTGGGTGAATTTTCAGTTTAGTGCTAAATTCCTCCCACCTCAGAGACCCCCAGCTCTTTTGATGCACTTTGGGACTTTGTACTTTTAATTCTTTGTTTTCTGTGTTTCTTTTAACTTTGGAGTCTGACAAACTCCATAGGCATCCTTACATTGTGACACACAGCACCTTCAATGCAGTGGTACAGGGAAGTCTTATATTTCCCAAATGTTTAAATACCTTCCTTCTCTTGGCGAAACTACTGTTTCCAATAGCAGTGACGTGAAATTGACTTTACTTACATTGTGTAACTTTCTAGACCCAGCACACGCTATCTTACCATAGGGTGCTGGAGGGGTTACTTCGTATCCCCTTTGTCTAGTTTCTCATGTAGCATTTTTGTTACCCTTTCTACAATTAATGGCTGGTGGCAGTGGTTTCCTTTTTACTACCATTGTTTTTACTGCGGACTGCATTCGCAGCCACGGTAAGGCACCCATGGGTGCCCATTTTGACAAAATGGCCCGGTCTTCTTTTTTTTGTAATTTCTTGTTGGAAAGGTCCTTCTTGAGATTTACTCTGTGCGCCAAACCAGGTTTGGTCCCTTTGTTCATTTTGTCTTTTGCGGATTCATGAGTGAAGCCCGCCTCTGGCTCCAGTATGTCTGGCATGTGCAGGAAGTGAGGGAGATGCTCAAAACTCTGTGTTTAACCTCCTTGGTTACAGGAATGCACCCAAAGGTGATTGGCCGGCTGGTTGTCTGACAAGGACAGCCACCCTGCTCTGTGATTAACAGCTAGGCTAGAATGAATAGGAGAAACCTGCACAAAAGGTGAGGCTTCTTGGCTTGGAAGGCAGAGTTTACCCCTGGACGAAGGAATCCAAAGAGGAACTTGGAAGAGACGCCTGCTGCAACTCCTGGACCTTTGGTTTGCCCGGTGAAGCCCTGCTGCTATGCTGAAGCTCCGAATTCGCCACGACTAGAGATGCCCTGCAAGGACGACTACTCCCCTTGAGTTGGTGTGACCAGTCATCTCCAAAGTGAACTTGTTTGGACATCCTCTCGGAGCTGGCTCTACTGCCACGGCTGCTGCTGCTGGAACCGAAGTGCCAGGGAGAGGAACACCAAACGGAGTGCTTTACTTTTAAGAGGGACCCGAGCTGCTGGAAGATCCTCTAGACCCCCAGTAAGCAGGACGGACCAAGCCTGAGCCACCTCAACAGAGTGCTGGACCCCAGATGCGAGGAAAGTCTGTGAGACCGCAGTGGTTCCATTTGCTGAGACGCAAGGAGCTGAAACCGCAAAGTGCAGCTGAATAGAAGTTGGTCCTTTTCTGCCGCTGACCGCCCCGTTGTGTTGTAGGAGTCCCCAGAAGTCCTCCCTCTTGACCCCACGACTGAGGCCCAGGAACAACAGGATCTACAGAGCCACACAAGAACAGAAGCCAGCTGGAACCTTTTCTTCTAACCAAAGGTACAGTCTAAGAGAACTTACCTTTTGTCTTGTAGCCTGACTTGATCTCAATTGAGACTTGTCTTGGTTACTTCTGTAGTGTTGCTTGCATCTTTTACAACTCACAAGCCTCCCAGCTTGTGACCCTACTTTGATTCTACTTTTTCTACAGCCTTCTAAAACATTGTGCAAGACTTTTACTTACCTGCAAGAAGTGCTTCAGCTCACCTAGGCTTTTGTTCAATTGACATTGGCTGGCCTGGCTCCCTGAATGACTTTTCTCTCCTCTACTTGTGTCTTACTTTGCACTGGGGGGTTCAAAAGTGCTGACTTGCTTCAGAATGTGTGAGATCTTGTTTTATTCTGAAATATCTTTAACACTCCTCTCAGTGATATATTAATGTCCACAGTGTCCTAGCTATTTGTCACCTGAGGGTGTAGGAAGTGTCTGTGTGCCATCCCAATGAGTACTGGCTGATTTAGAGAAACTAAGAGTGTGTATTTCGGAGTGTATTTGTGTGTTACTATTGTATTGCCCCTTCTGAAGAAGGCTTATTCAAACTGACTGTTACATAAATTAATAATTGTTTGATCAAGATACCTGGAGTATAGGTGTTCATTTGGATACTTGTCACTGTGAATCTGTGTAACTCCCCTACTGCTCACATTGCCCCCTCTTGAGATAAGCCTTGCTGCTCAGTCACACTACCTACCTGTGTAGCTCAGACTTCTGCCAAAGGTTGGGTCCCTATTGCCAGGAGGTCAAGGTTGTTGTAGTGCACCCAAAGGGTACTGCTCCAAATTTTGCCTAACACTCGTACTAGTTTTATATTATATTGCTGATTCCTGTTCTTCGGCGGCTCGCTTGCCGATGACTACTCATCGGCTGTTTGACACCTGATTCGGTCTGCAGACGTCCCATCCTTGACTGCTCGCCGACTTTTTACCACATGACCGGTTTACAGTAGGGCCCTGTTCATAACGTCTCTTGAGAATGCCTTTCCTTTAACCCTTCTCTACCCTTTCTTTTGGTCTGACTGCCATTTCCCTACGCTATGAAGAGGACGCCTTTTTACATTTTTACCCATCTTGCAACGCAAATTCCCATGGAAGGACATCCATCGACGATGCAAGTGGTGATCCCTCGTGATCACGACGAATGTACCTGTGAAGCCTGCCAACTCTTTCGGCCTAAGACCTGAAAAACAGGCATATGAACCAGTGGGTGGCCTTTGCAATGCAGGCAGAGAGTCGCGCCACTACCGGCACCTCAGACGACGAATCTTTGTCGGCGGCCACGGTGCGGAATCAGAGGGCGTTGACCTTTCTGTGGAGCCCTTGCACTCCTACTTGTCGGTCCCCGGCCCTGACCAACATGCCGCCAGCAGTGCTATGAGTAAGTCGCATCCCAGCAACAGGGGAAACATGCACCACATGCTCTAAAGCACACAACCCCTAAACTTCTTTTTAAATCCGTCTAAGAAAGTTTCTATACTTGATGGCCTGTCTTAAGTCTTCGGCGGGACATCGCGGCTCGGCGCCCTCTGAACTACCGCTCCCACATCCTACGCATGGTGCTAAACCTTCTATAGCGGACGTTTACACAAAATCTTCGTAGCTTCGAAAGGCACGGTAGCAACGAAAGATGCGATGGCGTCAAAAGATGCGTTGAGATGGATCCATTCATCAAATACTCCCAATGCTCCGGAAGAAGCTTTCCAAAGCTATCTTGCACTTTGGACCTCAAGAAGGCCTCCTCTTTGCCTGAGGTCTATCCTACGGCCTCTTCTCCTCTTACTAGGGCCCTGCACCAGGAGCCAGCTGCCTCTACCCAACCCTTTTCCCCCTCCTGATCCCTCAGAATGGATACAGGATACATTTGAGGCTTGTATGAACAAAACAATGAGTTCATTCATTTTTCAGCCCAATTTGATGACATCTTGAAGGGTTATAGGGCTGTTTACCCCTGCCCCTCCTAAGTCCCAGAGGCTGCACTCCCCAGGTGCTAATTTCTTATCCCTGGAGGAATCCCATCAGGACCTCCAGGTTGATGTCTTTCTGGATGATCCAGCTGATCCTAACCAGGATGTTTTCTATGTCCAGGACTCTGGCAGAGCAGCCAAGATCCCACTTATCAGGATTCGGACTGGAATCCTTCGGATGACCAGGGCACTTGGCATTTCACCCCACCACATGACCGTGAACATGGGAAAAATATTCTTGATGCTCTTCCTGTTACTCAATCCAGGGTCTTGTTGCCTATAGACGTCCAGATGATGTTCAATAACTTTCTGAAAGGTTGCTGATCACTATGATTACCACACACAGCTGTCCCTGATTCGGACATCGTGGAAAGTGTCCTTAAGGAGAAGACCACAGTCAGCCAAGCCATCCCTTTGTTGAACTCGGTCAACAAGTACCTGGCCCTCTCATTGCTCACATGTGCAATGAATCCCTGTGTGGACAAAATGTTCTGTCTCACCACCTGTCGTATTTTCCACCAGGATTGCCAACAATACCACCTTCCTCGCAAGCTACAGTGACTTTCAGTGTGGTCCTGTCCAGGATGGCCTGCAGGATGTCCTGGAACCCACTCGCATCTGCCTTTTAGCTATGGTTGCGGAAGTGCGGCAAGTCACCCAGAATATCCTTGGACTCTGCTGAAACTGCAGGGTGTGTCCTTGCCCAGCAGACCCTTCTCAAGTGCCACGCCTGGCTGATTAATTTAGGTTAACCAGAGAGCCAGGCCTCCTTGATTATTAAGCTAGTGGAGGAAGCCAACCTCCAGGAAAGCGGTTGATGAGGCTCTGGAGACCAGCAAAAAGGAGCACAAGACCTTATAATCGCTCAGTCAGATCTCGGCCAAGCTCTTCGTCCAGCGAGGCAGTATAAACACCGCCGCCCTTTCGAGGTCAGTCCTTCTCCCCGTCTCCTCATGGATAGTATGGCTCGGGGAGTGGGAGGTGTGTCCAACTGGGCTTCTGGACTAAGCTCCTACGGTTGTTTCCAAACTTAACAAAGATTTTTGACGGGGGAAAGGCAAAGGTAGAAACTCTGCTTCCAGAGGCTCTCTAGTCTCTGCCTTAGAGTGACTCGGCAGTACGGGTCTACTCACACACTTTCCCGGTCAGGGGACGTTTAACATCTTTCACCCACGTGTGGGAGGGGAATCACATCAGATCAGTGGGTACTCAAGACTGTCACTCAAGGGTACTGCATCGAGTGCCTCTGGCCACCCCGGCTACCATCCACCCAGAAGCAGACGTCTTTCACGAGATCATCTGCGCATCCTGTTGGACGAGGTCCAGGTCCTGCTAAGGGCACCATCAAAGACATCCCTCATCTCTAAGTAAATGAGGGTATTTATTCGATATACTTCCTTGTACACAAAAAGGATCTAACCATGCACCCTGTTTTAGATCTGTGTCCTGCAATCAACTATGTCGGGCACATTGGGCATGAAAGATGCATACTTTCATATTTCAATGTTGCCAGCACACAGAACGTACCTCTGGTTCTGGATAGGAGATATGAAATATCAGTTCAACATTCTCCCCTTTGGCATTGCCTCAGCCCCAACAGTGTTCACAAAGGTACTAGCGGTAGCGGCGGCTCACCTGCGCAGGCAGTCCATCCCTGTGTACCCTTACCTCGATGACTGGCTCATAACCCAAGACTCGTACAGAACATGCCTGGGAAATACCCAGAAGACAGTAGATCTCCTTTTTCAATCGGAGATTCTCTATCACCGAGAAGAAGTCAAGCCTGGTCCCCTGCCAAGTCAAACAGTTTCTGGGGGCCCTAATTGGGATAGAAGATGGGCTTGTCTTCCCCTCCAATGAGAGGGTTCAAGACATGCTCATCCAGATCCCTCATTATGTAGCCGTTCACCGGGTAACCATTTGCAAGCCCATGCAGTTGTTGGGTTGATGGCTTCATGTGTCTTCCTAGTTCCTCAGGCTCGTCTGCACAAGTGCCCCATGCATGAGTCTCTATCGAGTCAATGGTGTCAGGCCAGCGGCCAGTGGGACAATCTAGTGGTACGATCTAGTGGTTGTCTCGACAGTCCTTGTTCAGTCTCTGCAGTGGTGGTCAAGGGAGAACCTACAGGGGAAAACTTTTACCACCCCTGCAGTAGATGCAGCTCGTTCGGGTGGGGTAGCCCACCTCCTGCAAAAGCCCTGAAACCTTCCAAGCACACCTTTAGTGGAAAACAGTCCTTGTCCTTATAGACAGTACCACATCCATGAACGCCTGAACATGGGGGCACTTACTCTCAAGGGCTATCCAAACTGTCCCAGAACATCTGGAAGTGGGCACTCTAACATAACGTGTTCCACCTCCTCACATGTTCAGGGTAACACAATCTTCTGGCGCTAGAGCCCGTACAGCACAAGTGGCGCTTGCAAGAGCACTGTCTACTCAGAGTAGAGTTTTCCAGATATCGACTAGCTCGCGACTCTCTCTGGAGAACGCCCAATGCCCAGATTACACCTCCAGGTACCCACAGAAACGCTCCAAAGGCAGTGATCTCTGGATAACATGGTCCGGAAGATTTGCCTACCACACCCCCTGATCTCCCTTCTCAACAGCACAGTGCACAAGATGCACCGGGACAAGTCACGACGATCTTGGTGGCACCAATGTGGGTCCGATGGCTGTGGTTTTCCCAACATGAGAATGTCAGTCTCCGCTCCCAGGAAATTCCCATGCCTGTACAACATGCTGTCTAAAGAGCAGGGGGAGTCACTTTATCTGTGCCCCCAAACACTCAATTTAGCAGAGTGGCTCCTGAAGTCCTAGAGTTTGGGCACCTCCAACCCCCTCAGAGAGGTATGGACATACTCTGGGAAGCACAAAAACCCAGCACCAGATATTGTTACTCCAATAAGTGGTAACGCTTTATCTGGTGCAATACTAAAAACGTCAATCCCATTGACTACTCCCATAAAGATAGTATCCTTTAACACAACTATTAGACTCAGGACTTGTTTTCAATTCCCTACAGGTCAACCTGGCTGCTCTCTGCGTATACCACATCCCAGTGCAAGGTTTCATGTTGGAAAATTCCTGCCATTAAGGCTTTCATGGAAGGGGTAAAAAGACTTCAGCCCCCTATTTTAAACCCAACTCCTAGATGGGACTTTAATGATGTCCTTACAAGGTTAATGGGGCCTACTTTCGTACTCGCACACAAGGCTAGCCTTAAGGCCCTTGTCTATAAGACTGCATTCTTAGTGGCTTTCACCTCGATACTGAGAGTTAGTGAACTAACTTTCAGTTCAGGACCCATTTGTAACTATTCACAAAGACGAGGTGGTTTTGCACGCACACCCATGTTTTCGATGAAATTCACCTCAAAGTTCCATGTGAATCAATCAATCAAACTTTCTTTCAAAACCTCACTTACTTGGCAGAAAGAAGCCTCCATATACTGAGTAGGGCAGTAATATACTACCTTAAAAAAACTAAGCCACTGAGAAAGACAAACCAATTCTGTCTCTGTGGCCGCTGGTAGAGAAGTGACCCTGTCTCTAAATCGGCTATTTAAATGGATTATAAATTGCATCACACTGTTTTACTCTTGCCAAGAGAGATCTACCCTTTACGCCTAGAGCTCACTCTTCTCTGGCGACAGGGTCTACCATAGCATTCATTGCTAATGTTCCTCTAGATTCCATTTGCAAAGCCTCAACCTGGAGTTCTGTTCATACCTTCACCCAACACATCTGCTAAAACACACACTCCAAGTCGGATTCTGAGGTGGAACAAGTGGTGCTTTTACATCTCTTTGCTACTGTGCCTTCACACATCCCGCCACCATTTCCTGGTACTACTAGTTGGTCTATGCATAGTATGTGATTCTAAGCAGATTCACAAGCATCGGTAGACTTGCATTACTCACCGTAATCATATTTCGGACGATTGCATCTGCTTAGATTCACCTGCACCCACCCTTTCTCCCCTCTTGGAGTAGAAGTAACATAGACATCTTACACCTTTTATTGTATTTTGTATGTATTTTGGTTTTGTATAGCGCCGGTAGCCCCTGGGCATCGGGGCGCTTTGAGACAAAAACACACAATGACATAACATAAACGCAGCCTAGCCTAACCCAGGTGTAAGATACGCCCTTGGCATCCTTACACGCTGTAAGAGAGGAAGTCCGAGAATTCCTACTGAAAGATAAGTGTCTTAAGGCGTTTCCTAAAGGCCAGGTGGTTTTCCTCCATTCTCAAGGTCTCAGGAAGTCTGTTCCACATTTGAGGAGCCAGCACCACGAAGGCTCTGCCCAGACCTGATTTTAGTCTGTGTTTGGGAATGACCAGCAGTCAGTACTTATTGATCTCAGACTTCTGTGTGGAGCGTATGGAACTATACAGTTCTATAGATACCCAGGGGCCATGCCATATATGCACTTATGAACGAGCGTAAGAGATTTAAACTTATCCGCTCGCCCATTTTTAGCCAATGCAGTGACCTTCTCTGGTCTGTTAGATGATCCCCTCTTTTCAAATTTTTGATCTTTCTGACTGCGTCATTCTGAATCATTTGGCATCTTGCCAGATCTTTCGCGGTAGCGCCAATCATCAGAGCATTCCCGTAGTCCAGCCTGGACTGAATGATGGCTCTGGCTATGGTGGCCAGGTTTGTTTCATTCAGGAATGGTTTTACTGCTCTTATTAACTTAAGGTAATAGGCTGTGTTTTTAAGAGATAATTGGTCTGTGCTTCAGAATTAACCTCTGCATTAACCATCATACCCAAAGTTTTGACCTGTGCCGAAACTTTTATAATGGCGTCCTTTATCTTAAAAAACGTATATTCGCCTCCTAGATTGGATAGCTGCCGATTAGAGCCGAAAGTCATCAGTTCAGTTTTTGCGTTGTTTAGGCACATCCAATTGGCTAGCATACATTCATCTATCATGGCATATATCTTCCCTATTGATGCACTATCTTCCTCATGGTTTCCACTCAGCTCAACAATGAACTGTGTGTCGTCTGCGTAGTTTGTAAAAAAAAACACCCCGGCCTTGACCAGGAGGCTACATAGTGCCCTCATATATATATATTGAAGAGCATGGGTGACAGACTTGCCCCCTGTGGGGCCCCAAAGAGTATAGGGCAGGAGTCTGAGCACGTATTACCCCAGTGAATCCGCGCCTGGCGGTCTGAGAGAATGGAAATCAGCCACCTTATAGCTTCTTCTGAGCAACCAACGTTTTCTTTAAGGGCTTTGATGAGAGGCTGATGATCAACTAGAACAAAAGCTGCGCTCAAGTCAAGCAGCATTAGCATCCCTATTGTGTTGCCATCGACCAGCCCCAGCATGTGGTTTTGGAGATCTAACATTGCCCTTTCGGTGCTGTGGGATGCTCTGAAAACCCGATTGCTGTTGGTGAAGAGCATTTTGTTCTTCCACATACAATTTCAGTTGTTGTGTGGCTAATTTATCTAGAACTTTGAGTACAAAGTTTGAGTTGGTTATATGGCAAAGATTGGCCGAGTCTTTAGGGTATAAGCCCGCCTTCTTTATTAAGGGGGTAATGGTGACCTTTTTTAAATCCTTTGGAACCACGCCTTCCCTGAAAGAGGCATTAACCAGTTCTAGTAGGATTGGGGCGAAGAGTTCTTTATGTTGCAGGATAATACTAGAGCGCAGAATATTTTCTGCGCACGGTGTGGGGTTCATTTGAGAGAGCTTCTAGCAATTTGGTTTCCGACACTTTCTCAAAAGTGAAGAGAGCCCCTCTCGGCCTGGAGATGTCCTCCATTGGTGTAGTTGACCGCAGAACCGCTTCTCTGGCTTTCATTATGTTGCACCTAGCTTTGTCAATTTTAGCTACGAAAGCCTTTAGTACCAGGTTACAATCCTCCTCAGTAGGTTGAAAAGGCGGTGTAAGGTTTCCTGGTTTTTCAATGTTCTTCAGGATGTCAAGTTTGTTTGTTTTGTTAGCGGCTTTTTCAATTTCTTCATTGAAGAAATTCTTTTTGCCCGTCCTTATCCTATCTCTATATATTTTATCCTTCTGTTTCCAGTTGTTTTTGTTTTCCTCACTTTTATCCCCTTGCCACTTCCTTTCCAGGGTCCTTTTCTCTCTTTTCAGAGTTGCCAACTCAGCCGAGAACCATTTTTGGTTGTTATTATTTTTCCTAACAAGCAGAGTCTTCAACGGAGCCTCGCGCTCTACTATATCTGTAATACACGTAGTGTATTTTTCAAGGAGTGTAGTGCAGTTATCTTGTTCCTGGAATGATAGCCTGATTTTCTTAAGGCACACCTGAATTTGTTCTTTACCCAAGTTCTTGAAGTTCCTGCTACTCAGTTGAAAATGCAGATTCTGTTTTGGAGCTTGCGTGTGAAGTGTCACAGTTAATGACACCAAATAATGGTCGCTCCAGACGCACGGCGTGGTTTTACAATCCGTGGTCTGGGTATTGAAGGCACACAGCCAATCCAGCTGGTTCCCCTGTGGGGTGGTCGCCTCGTCATTGATGACTAGGAAATCGATTTTATTAAGGTTTTTTTCTAGGGTAATGGCACCCTTATCATTTTTATTGCTCCTCCAGAAATTAAAATCACCGACTACCATAGTCGATGCATTCTTTGTTCTTAGGGTGGCTAGCTGAGAGCATAGTTTACTTCCAAAGTCCGAGATCAATGCCGGTGGTCTGTACACTACCACTAAGTTGAAACAATAGTTATGGGCATCCATTACAACTGAAATTGGCTTTGAAATTTTTTTAATTCTTTGGCAATTATTGCAACCTCCCCCCCCGCCGTTCCTGTCTATTTACATTATAAATTATATATCCATCTGGGATTTCCTGCTCACAGGTAGGCCCAATAGGGTCTTTCATCCAGGTTTCCGTGATGCATAGAATGTCGAAATCGTTGTCCGTGATCAGATCCCTAACATTAGATGCATGCTTGCTCATGGATCGGGAGTTCAGGAGGCCCACTTTTAGGCTGATACCTTTGTCCTGAGGGCTACCTTGCCGACTAGTATTTGTCTGGCTTATTAATGGGTGCGCCGGGTCTGTTGAGCCCTCCATCCTTATGTCCCTATGTACCTATAATAGAGGTATTGAAATATGAATAAGTTGGTGGATGTGAACCTCTTACCTATTGTCTCGAGGTGCTCCTGACAGAGGGGTGGCCGAGCAGAGCACGCCGGAGCAAACTGGAGATAACTGACCCCTACCCGCCGGCGCTTCTGTCTCCTTCTCTCTTCTGTACTCACTCAAGCATTCTGCAAGGCTCCCTCGCGGCAGAAGTAAAACAACCGATGAGACCTCACCGCGTGAAGAATTTGGGAACACTATACGTCACGTTAGGTATAGTGTTAGTCACGGCCAGGTCGACGTCACTTTTCGATTTTCAGAAAAAAAGATGCAATACTCTGCTCTTACCACTAGATGTCTGACCATATTTACAGCATGTGAATCTAAGCATATACAGTCATCAGAAATGATTACAGTGATTGATTTATGTCTTACGTGTATGGTAACTGGCAAAGCAGGGTCCTTTTTTTAAAAAAAACTTTATTTTTCCTTTGCCTGCTTTGGATTTAATAAAAGTGCGGGACACCCCCACAACCTCCAAACCCCTTACAGCGACCCAGGGGTGCAGGAGACACCCCTGCAACACCTGCTTCCCATGTTCGCTCTAATGGTACAGTATGGTATAATGGTTCGGCTTTTCGGTTTTTACGAAATTGTAGTCCAGTCCAAATTTGAACAATTATACCATACGTAAATTTCTTTTTGACATTTTGGGAGGATTTGGTCCCTGAGCACTGTTTTACTAACTCTGAAGTGAATACTTACTTGTTTAAGAAGATATCCTCTGGATCTATGACTTTCCTGCAACTGAACGCTAGCCTGATCTGCCTACAGCTGGTTTCTAGACCACTAGGGTCCCTCTTCTGCCCCTAGAGCATGAATTCTCTCAGAATAGGCAAGGACTTTGATGATAAGGCTTCTGACTTGAAAATATAACAAGTGTAAAAAGTATTTACGAAAGAAGTTAGTGTGGTAACTGTATTTTTGTAATATAATAAGTTGCAAAGTGTCCTTATGTTATTACCACTCTTTAAATTGCTGGTTGCACCTTTTAAAAAGTATATTTGTTGGTTTACTTACTTTGAACTGTTTTACTCTTCTTAAAAGTAATAGTTTTACTGTTTTATTATTCTTAGCTGAATGAGTGTAAAAGCTAACCAATAGGCTTTACCTACCTTGAAAAACTGTTCTTCTTAAATTGTACTATTGGGTTTTGCTTCCCTTTGTTAAGGAGAATTCTCATAATTGTGCTAATTCCCTTCAACTTGGAGATCCCCAGCAACTTTGCTGGATTTTGAGGACTTGATTTTTTTTACCTGGAAAAAGTGTGAGCCTTTTATCCCACTCGTTCATGTATTTTGATGCTCGTTTTACTCTTGTGTTTTTTGATTATGGAGTTTTTTTCTTGTGTGTTACACAGCATCCTCAGTGCAATGAGACAGGGATGTCTTTTTAGACTTCCAAAAGATTTAAATACCTTCTCTGCGATAAACTGTTTCCCAGAGAATGTAACGTTAAATTGACTTTACTAGTCATTTTACATTTCTAGACCCAGCACTCACTATCTTCCTATAGAGTGCTGGAGGGGTTACCTAGTATCCCCTGTGTCGAGAAACTCATGTAGCAGTTTAATGCAAAACCCTTTGCTATCGAAATGGCTGGTTGCAGTGGTTTTACAACGAACTGCAATGATTTTTCCCGACCATGAACACCTGTAGCTAAAAATCACGGGAGCCATGTTTTTGAAGATGGCGCCTTAAGCTCCTTTGTTTAAACAGGACCCGGTCTTTTTTTTCACAGTTTTTTGGAAAGATCATTCTAGAGTTTCTCTACGCGCCAAACCAGGTTTGCTCCCTTGGTTCAGGACTGAAGACCGGCTCTGGCACCTGAGTGTCTTGGGCGGGCAGGAAGTGAGGGAGGTTCCCGAAACTCCCTGTGCTTAGTCTCCTAGGAGACCCAAATGCACTGGTGTGATTGGCTGGCTGACTGTCCTGCAAAGACAGTCACCATGCTGGGTGAGTGACAGCTAGGCTGGAAATAAAGGGAGAAAACTGTTTAAAAGGCGAGAGTCGACCACTGGAACGAAAGAAACAAAGGCGAGCTGGAAGAGGACGGCTGTTGCAACTCCTGGACCGTTGGTTTGCCCGGTGAAGCCCTGCTGCAGATCCGTATTGCCAAGTTCATCTCGACAGAGAAGCCCCTTCAAGGGCGACTTCTTCCTTTGAGTTGGTGGGAACAATCAACTCGTAAGCCACCTGGATACCATTCTCGGAGCTGGTTAGGTTTAAGCAGGGAGAGGGACACCAGCTTGTGTGCTTGAAGACAGCTACTCGCACCAAAGATTTTCCATTTGCTAGCAGTGCACGAGTTCCCCGACGTCCTCCCTCTTGTCCCCACGACTGAGGCTCGGGAACAGTGAGATCTGCAGGAACTGCCAGGAACCAATGTCTTCAGTTGCATCTTTTCTTCATTGTAAGGTACTGTGCCAACCCGATTGAGAGAACTTACCTCTCGTGGTGAAAGTTCGTGGAACTTTCCCAACTTGCAGGGCTATTCAGCTTGTGACCCAACATATGATTCTTTTTCGCACAAACTACTTCTGAGAACTTTGGCAAAGACATTACCGTTTACTACAAGAACTGCTCTTTCCTATCCAAGACACTAGCCCATTGATTTTGGCCTAGGCCTATTGAACTGAATCGAGCCCTATAGTGAACTGAAACTATTTGCACTGCCTAAGAAAGCATTTGTGATCTATTATATTAACTTGTGCCTTTGTACTCCTATTTAAACTGACTGAAATGCCATTTTGCCCCTATTTCAGGGGAGCCTAATTTACTCAGAAACTTATTGGTTTTGTGCTGAAGTGTATTTGTGTATAATATTAAGTTGCCTCCCTCTAGTGAATGTTTTCTAAATGACTGTAATAAATTAATACGTGTTTTACCAAGAACCTTGAGTGTAAGTGTATACTTGAACCACTGTGATTGTAAGACCTCTGTGTAACATCTTGTACTGCTCACATTCCCTCTTGAGATAAGCCTGGCTGCTCAGCTCGCTACCAAAAACTGTGTTAGACTTATACCAAAGGTTGGTTTGGCTTACATCTGTAGTCCTAATTGTGTGTGGTGGTCCCAGAGGGTACTGCATGCAGATCTGCTTAAATGCATTTCTAAAACAGTCTTGGAGTTGAAATTTGTCCGAGTTGCTTGTAGCCCATCTGAAAAGTAAATGGTCCCATTGCCATCTTAAGTCTGCTAAGAGTTCTTGCTTACCTTAGAATTGTATTCTACACTTCTAAAAAAAGTATAATGGGTTAAACTGTTGTTAGGCAGAAACCTGTGCAGTTCCCTTGGGGAACACTGCAAAAGATTTAAGACTACAGGTATAGCAGTAAACCCACTTGGTAGCAGTCTGCACCACCCAGATTTACCTGGTAGCTGTGGCTGAGCAGTCAGACTTCCCTCAAGAAGAGTTAGGCAGTATGCAAAGTATACACAATATGTACTCAGACACAATAGCACAAGCAAACACTGACCAGAGCTTGGTTTCAAAAGTATATAGTTATTTATTTTTAAGAACACATAAGTTGAAAACGCTCTAGCAAAATATAGTAAAACACTCTAAACACAGTTATATGGAAAGCAGTCCCAATCCTTATTCCTATCTAGACAACTCTAGGTTAACACCACATAATTCAAACAGAGGTGAGCGCTTAACGTTAGATGACACTCTAGTAGGTAAAAAGAAGGGAGAAGGAGCAGAATTAGGATAAACACACCACTCTAAGGTTAAGAACACTTTTTGTAAGCTCAAAGAAGCACAAAGTCACAGGTGAGCAAAAGTCACTAAGCAGGGCCCACTCTTAGAGCAGACAGAGCGAAAACGTGCCCAAGATCACACCGTTGGTAGGGATTCAGAGTCTTGCAAAAGAGTTCGGAAAAGAGTTAGAGAGGCTTAGAAAGTTTAGCCAAAGTGTCCCAGGCAATCCCAGGATCGAAAGCCGGGGGCTAAAACTACCCCGTACAGTCGGTGGCAAGGGAAGCCAGGCGGAACACGGAACCTTAACGGAAAGGATCCTCCAGCGGGGGCAGTTGTTCCAGGCAGTGGCAGCAAGGCTCGACGTCGGTCAGGGGAGAAGAAGATCTCGCTGAAGAGCAGAAGAAGAAGGTCGTTGCACTGCCCGGGAAGAAACCAGCCGCGGAGTCCTCCGGTTAAAGGGTCGTACCGACTTTCGCGGTTGGGGTAAAAGTGGTGGGTATTCCGGTTGCCGGGGTGCTTGGCACTGGCAAGGCGGCCACGAGATACCTCGAAGAGCGGAAAGAAGGTGAAAACTGGTTGTCCCCACCAGTCAAGGGAAGGAGCCACTCCGTTAAGAGTTCTCCTCGGTCGTCGGGAAAAGTGGTGAGATGGTTCAGCAGGGCTCCACCGGCGGTGTCGTCGTAGCAGATCAGCTCAGCTCATCCCTCGTTGGATTCTTAGGTCCTGTGGCGACTTCTGAAGTTCCAGTCCCCAAAGCCCTGCTTTTATGCAGCAAACCCCCATTCACCCAGCCTAGCTGTCACTCAAACATGCTAAGTGGTGAGCCGGCCGGCTCACCACTTGGGCCAATCAGGACGGAGTGCGACTTGAGTTACCTAGGTAACTCAGTCCAGGGTGCCTAAATCCCCCTCCACCCCTCCTAAGTACCCCAGACAGAGTGGCACCACTTTGGAGGGCTTCTGTGGAGAAGCCCGCCAAAAGTGGGACAAAGGGCTCCACTTTGGATCAGAGTTACAGAGGTGAATGCCAACGCCATTTTAGCATCAAGTTTTGGCAAAAAATCCCAACCGGAGTTACAATAATAAATATATAAACCGGCGGTATGTTTAAGGCTACCGTAAATAAATAATTAAATGTGTTAGCCTAAAACAATGGGAAATCCCATAGGAAAATATTCGCGGTCGAATATAAAACGTAGTTTCCACTGCCACCAGCCAAAACTCGATCAGGGGGGACGGAGACGTGCCCCCTCGACTAACAGACCCTGGGGCAATCGAATTGCCCCAGCCAGTACGTCCACAATATGATGGTTTGTACTGGTTCTGTTCAGGATTTAAGACTAGTAAAGTCTTTGGTGACTTTACATGCCCTGGGAGACAGTAGTCAGTCCCAGGGTATGGAGTCTATGTTGGGGAGTCCCTAGGACACCCCTGGGTTACGGCACAGAGGGTGCTGTGTAACCCACATCACAAAAATATGAGGCCCTATGGAGTAAAAGACCCCATAGCCCATTCAACACAAGGTTTACCCAAGAAAACACACTTCAACATGCCCAAGAGTGAGGGTAAAAGAGTCTCACTCTTGGCAGGAGAAAAAAAATAAACCCCAGTAATCCAGCAAAGCCGCTGGGGGACACACTAGGTAGGGAAATTCAGCCTAAACAGAGAATTCTCCCTAACAACTGTCTATTCCTATAATCGAAATAGTACAATACGTTTAGATACCAATAGGTTATACTAACCGTGAATAGCTGTTACTCTTCTTAAACTGTAATATTCAGTTATGCTTTCCGTGAACTTCAAATTGAAGGGTAAGACCTCTGCCAGGTGCCCTTCCTCCCTAAGACTGGTGAGACAAACAATTCACCTGTTCTGCTTGAGGTACATTGACAGTTTTCAAACATAGGTGCGTGGATCTTTACATTTCCTCTGCAAGGCTTAGTACTAGCTACGTCCTGTGTCTGCCTGCAAAAGACAGATGGCTAGTAGTACGGGAATTACCATCCATCGCAACTGTGATATGACTATGAGACAGACTTTCCACTTAAGCTGGGGCTTACCTTGTTTCCAATGCATAAAAATCCTAGTTTCACACCGGCTTACAAAAGATCTAACTTCTGGAAATGGAAAGACTAGGGATGTATGTTCATAGGGCAGGTGTTTATAGGCAACAGAATAAGAACATATCTCGAGTGAAAGGACATCATTAATGTTGCTGGATATTAATGATTTCGATACTGGCAGCTTAGACATTGGCTGCAGCATAAAGAAATGAAAGTGGGCATCACACGCAGACTCGCGAAGTTTGAAACGCTGCTATTTTCAGCCACGTCCTCTAAACGTCTGATAAAAATATTTAATCTCTTACTCACTCTGAAACCAGACCCAACCCTTCCCACATTAAGGCAGAAAGACTGGCAGCGGGATTTACCAATGGAATATTGGGAACTGATATGGAAATGCCATCACAAGGCCTCCATCTTTATACAACACAGATGTTAGGGTGAATTTTCAGTTTAGTGCTAAATTCCTCCCACCTTAGAGACCCCTAGCTCTTTTTCTGAACTTTGGGACTTTGTACATTTAATTCAATGTGTTTTCTGTGTTTCTTTTGGTTGTGGAGTCTGACAAACTCCATAGGCATCATCGTTTACATTGTGTCAAACAGCAGCTTGAGTGCAGTGGCACAGAGAAGTCTTCCAGATTACCCTAAGGTTTAAATACCTCCTCTTGGGTAAACTACTGTTTCCAAGGGCAATAACGTGAAATTGACTTTACTTTTGTAACTTTCTAGACCCAGCACACACTATCTTACCATAGGGTGCAGGAGGGGTTACTTAGTATCCCCGTTGTCTATCTTCTCGTGTAACATTTACCATTTCCCCGATGAATGGCTGATGGCCGTGGTTTACTTTTAACTACCGTGATGTTCTTTTACCGCGGGCTGTGTTTGCAGCTGCAGTAAAGCACCCAAGGGTGTCATGTTTGTCAACATGCCCCGTTCGTCTTTTTTTTTGCCATTTCTTTGTGGAAAGGTCCTTCTTGAGATTTACTCTGCACGCCAAACCAGGTTTGGTCCCTTTGTTTGTTTTGTCTTTGGCTGGATTCACGAATGAAGCCCGACTATGGCTCAAGGGTGTCTGACGGGGGCAGGAAGCGAGGTAGGTGCCGGAAACTCCCTGTGCTTGCAGAGTCTACCACTGGATGAAGGAATCCGAAGAAGAACTTGGAAGAGAATCTTGCTGCAACTCCTGGACCATTGGTTTGCCTGGTCCTGCTGCAGTGCCAAAGCTCCTAATTCGACTCGACTAGAGAAGCCCTGCAAAGGACGACTTCTCTCCTTGGGTTGGTGGGACCAATCGACCCCAAGACGAACTCGACTGTAAACACTCTGCTGGCTGTACTCCCATTGCTGCTTCAGGAATTGAGTGTCAGGGTGCAGGAACGCCACAATCGGGTGCATCGTTTTTAAGCCGGAACCAAGCTTCAGAAGATCTTCCTGACTCCCTCAAAGCAAATGCTGACCAAGCCTGAGCCACCTCAACAGAGTGCTGGACCCCAGAAGCAAGGAAAGCCTACAAGCTATTCTAGAACTGCAGTGGTGCTATTCGCGAGAAGCTGAAACCGCGAAGTGCCGCTGATTTGAAGTTTGCCTATTGCTGCCTCTGACTTTCGAATCATAGTGCAGGAGTCCCCAGGGTATCCTCCCTCTTGTCCCCACGACTGAGGACGAGGAACAGGATCAGCCAGACTTCCATAGGAACAGAAGCAGCTGAGCCAATTTCTTCAGACCTAAGGTCCTATGAACTAAAGTGCACTTACCTCTTGATGTGCAGCATTGCTCTCAGTTGAGACTTGCCTCGGCTGCCTTTTGCAGAGTTGCTTGCAGCTTTGCCCTTCACAAGCCTCACAGCTTGTGTCCCAACAGTGATATCTTTTTCTACAAAACTCGCTATAACATTGTGCAAGACATTTTACTTACCTTCAAGAAGTGCCTCACCTCCCGTAGACTCTGCTCAATTGACATTGGCTGTCTTGGCTCCGTGAAGACTCTTCTAATCTCTGACTTTGTGTTTTGATCTGTCCCTCCAAAAAGTCATACATTCTTTACTTGTATAGCTGGGAAAGGGTTACTCTACATTGTATTGGGGGGGGGGGGGTTCAAAAGTGCTTACCTGTTTGAGAAACCTGTTAACCATGGTTTCCTTCCCTATCCTTTTCCTTTTGACACCAAACGCAGTATTGCTTTAAATGTACCACTGATACATCAGTGTCCTAACAATTTAAATCACCTCAGGGTGTAGGAAGTGTGTGTGTGTGTGTGTGTGGGTGTGTGGGTGTGTGTGCCATCCCCAAAGGGTATCTGTTTTACTGAAACTGAGTGTGTATTTGTGAATTGTATTTAAATGTTACATATTTGCTCCCTTCTAAAGAAGGCTTATTCAAACTGACTATTTAAAATAATAAATAATTATTTCATGTAGAAACATTGAGTGTAAATGTTATTTGGATACTTGTCACTGTGAACCTCTGTGTTACAACCCTACAGCTCACATTGGACCCCACTTGATATAAGCCTGGCTAATTTGTGTAGTACATGCTTATACCAAATGTTGGGTTAACTATTGCCAAGAAGACAATGCTGGTGCAGTCTCCCACAGGGTACTGCATACAGTCTTGCTTAACAACCTGTAAAAGAGCGCCAAAACTACACAGCCAATAGAAGCCTTGAAGAATCATTTGTTGGGAGCCTCTTCCGTCTTCCGTCTTCTGCTTCTGCATGCTCCCTTCCATTCTTCAGTCACACCGACCTAGAATCCAGAGACCGGGTACTGTGCTACAGCATCCTGAAGGCATCCACCTTCAAGCTGCTCTTCTCCGCTGAGCTACTGTGTTGCCTTCGATCAAAGCGTACTGGGGGCCATTTTCTCAGCAGGGCGCTGACTTCGGCATGGTGGTACCAGCACTTGCTGGGGATTATGGCAGCTTAATTTTTTAGCCTCATCGAGCCATGAAACAGGGTCCCAAGCAGTGCTAATTACCATACCAACACAATTTTGCCAGGACCTACTATGGTGGATAATGGGCACCAATCTCATGGTGGGCAGGCTGTTCAGGCAGCCTCGGCCGGCAATACACCATTACGACGGACTCCTCCATCGAGGGATGGGGGGGGGGGGGAGGTGCACTCGGAGCAACCACATAGTGCACAACATATGGTCATAAGAGTACCAGGACACACAAATCAATTGGCTTGAAATGATTGCGATATGGCTAGCTCTGAAAGCTGTCTTTCGAAAATCAACAACCCAGTCTGTATTTAGACGTTCAGCTCTACTTGCATGTACTACCTAAACAAACATGGAGGCGTCACATCGCCACCCATGTGCAGGCTAACTATCGAGATCTGGGAATGGGCCTTGATGAACATAATTTCGCTCTCGGTTATTCACTTGCTGGGGGAGTCCAACCTAGAGGCTGACGGGCTCACCAGACTGGGGGTTGACGACTACGAGTGGCAGTTAAACGAGAGGGTCCTGAGGGAGATCTACAGCAAGTGTGGTCACTCCCAGATAGACCTATTCACCACTGTGCTCAACAGGAGATATGACTAGTTCTTCGCCTGGATGGGACATGGCACAGGCAAACTGGGGAATGCCTTGCAGCTTCAGTGGGACGGCATGTGGGCATACATGTTCCCACCAACTCTGTTAATTCACAAGGTCATCTGCAAGATCAAGGAGGCGCAGCATCTACGTCTCATTTTGATAGCGCCATGGTGGCCCTCTAGACCATGGTTCTCAGAGCTATTGAGACTATCGAATCAACCACCAATTAACCTCTCAGTGGGCACAACCCACTATTATCCCAGCAAGAGGGGGCGATGGTCAATGCCTCCCCAGCACAGTTGGCCCTAGCAGCCTGGTTCCCGAGCACGTAACCTTGCAAAAGCTCCATTTGTCAAAGGACAACCTGGACATTATCCAAGGGGCAAGAAGCAATCCCACTAGGATTCAATACTGAAGCAAATGGACCAGGTTCTGCCAGTGGCCCAAGGAAAAGGGCATGGACCTGTTCGGGGCACCTTCGATCACGTGCTCTCCTTCTCCGCATATCTGGCACACTCGGGAGTGCAGGTGGACACATTCTGGGCCTACCTGGTGGCCAAAGCAACATATAAAACTATGGGTGTAAACGTTTTCTCCACCTCCAATTCTGTGGTCAAAAGGCACCTAGCAGGACTAACCATGTTGTTCCCAACTATCAGACGTCCACACCCGTTCTGGGACCTCAATATGGTTCTGAGCGCTTTGGGTCATAATCCATTCAAACCCATGGTATCGGTAGACATCAGACTAATGAAGACTGCGCTCTTGGTGGGCCGTCCCTCGGCGTGCAGGATCAGTGAAATGTAGATCCTGCTGACATCCGAGCCAAAGACACCTTTCCATCGGGACAAGTTAGTGCTACGGACACACCCCTATTTTCTCCCAAAGGTGGTGTAGTTTCACCTTAATGAAGAAATAGCCCTGCCAATTTTCTTAACAAACCCGAAAGATGATGCAGCAAAGGTTTTACATTGTCTCGAAGTCAGGAGAGCGCTGAGATTCTACATGGACAGGGCTAGGGGCTTCTGCAAATCGAATACCTTGTTTATCACATTTGGGGCCTAAAACAGGGTGTATGGCCTCAAACGCTTCGATGGCTAGTTGGATGGTTATGGCCGCCAAGCAACAGACATTCACTTATTGTAATGTGGATCAGAACAAGACAGTCCTAAAGCCCACATTTTCCCAGGATGCACACACCACAGCTTTGAATTTTCCTGACACAAGAATTCAAAAGGACAAGATGGATAAAAGACAGGGTGGAATAGCGTGGCACAGCCTTTTTGAGTATAAGATACTTTAATTTGCTCTATCTGGTAAAACATAAAAGTTCATGCGGTAAAAATGAAATATACAGTATAAAATAGCTGCTGTCTTGGATACATAGTGAAAAGTATGATGTGATGTGATGTGTGCAACAGTAAAACATCCACGGAATTTCGCAAAGGGTTTCTGGTTCTCTCTGCACTAATAGTCATATGGGTAGCCAATGGCCACCAAAAGCGATGACCTGAGCAAGGAAAGTAAAGCAAAAAGGCTTTGCGTACCTTCGAAAGTCAGGACATGGTTTAAGTAATAGCAAAAGGTTGGTTGGGTTGGGGTCCATTGATATCAGTGGTGGGAAAGCTGCAAAGAGTAAACCTTCCCTAACAATGATAAACACACTGACACCTAGCTGTCATCATTTGATGTTCTCTATTGCCTCTCCACGTTGGAGGTTTGGATTTATTGGGATATTTGAACTTGGTTCTTGCTTCTTAATTCCTTTAACAATCATTATTTAAATGTAAGTATCGTCATCCAGCCTGGACTGGGTTTGCTCTCTTGGGCAACCATTGCATAGAACGTTTGAAGCATTAACCATAGCATTTCCTGTATATTTTATCTTGGGTACATTGAATTATGTGACCTGTTAAGGCTTTCTGATCTTCTTGTCCGAGAAGCAAACTTTCTAAATTATTTTGACATTAAATGACTGTTCACAGGCTGTCATGAACCTGATTAAATGTGACGACATGTAAAATAAATACTTTGATTTTCAGGTAACTAGATTAATATTTCTATTTTTCCTCAGATATCCTCAATGGGAATAACACCTTTTTTTGTGGAAAATGTCAGTGAATTGCAGTTGTGTGCGATCAAGTTAGTGACTGCGGTAAGAAAACACCATTTTTTTAATATAATTGTGAGAGGTTTTGAGTAAAATAATGAATTTGACCGCAACATTATGAAGCCGGAATGGGAGAATTGTGTGGGGGTTCTCAGCTTTTGAACATTCCATTTCCTTTAACTTCGTGTTAGTCAAAATGCCTTTTAATTAGGATATTTCAGGAGATGAACTACTCCTTGCCTGATAGTCATTAGTGTTCTTTAAAAGGTGATCAGTATGTAATAGGGTGTAACACCGGAGTGTTTGATTTCTATTGCATGCATTTTGTAGTATGCAATACTTAAGCCCAGTCTAGAGTATGCCATATTTAACACATCTGGCTCTTTCAGAACATCTGTCATTTTTGTGACTGAGCGCTCTGCTGGAGATGAGGGAGGGTATTGGGAGCCGAGGTAAAGGCAGGGTACAAATTCTGATTTGTAGATGAGTGCACTTCAGCAGTGGGATTCAAGGTGGGTTGCTATGTGGGCCTGTGCTGTGTAGCATACTAACGAGATCCACCTTGCGATCATTGGGAGATGTAACATGGTAACGTAGAAAACTGTGGCAAACGTGTTAGGCACTCTGAGTGGATTATGTAGATGTTTTAGCTAGTTAATGTTTTCAGTGCAGGGTTGAAGAGGCAGTGTGACGTTGATGATTAATTGGTTAATCCGTCTTTGGTGGTAGGATCTGTGAGGTTGTGTGAACTTCAATGGTCTAAACTCTATCTGCATTCTTGTAACAGCTTTTTGTAAACATTTATTTTTATTAGTTTTACAACAAAATATACTCCCTGTCCCGCCACATCCCCCCCGGCCCCCAACCTACCCAGTCTCTTACAAATCTGGAAGCACCTCAAAACCTTTCACTTTGCGTCTGCTTTTTCTCCTCCTCTCCCTTACTGACTTCCTGGCTGACAATGAAACTGCACTGGTTACCTGGCCACCCTCTGATCTCGGGCCCAGGTCCCCTCCCCCGCCGTTCGCACTCCTGCACGAACTTCCCGGCAACCCCCGCACTTGGGGACTGTTTTCTATAGCCCTGTAGTTCCACTACCAGCACTTGACATCTGCACTTGCCCTTGCCACCTGCTGCCCGTACTTTTACTTATTATTTATTTTCTTATCTTGTGTACTGCACTGTCCTCTCCCCTTTTCCCCCGCACTTCTCCCCCTACCCTTCCCATGAATTTGGGCGATCTGAATGACACCTGGTCTAGTAGGATTGTTGTCTGTCTTCCCTCTGTTCCCCCTCCCTTGCCTTGTCGCGCCTTGATGTATAGGCGCGTTAAAAATGCCATATCATATATCATTTGGGCAAGTTATTATTTGTTACAGAGAATTCTCAAACTTGTTAATTCCCTCCACCTTAGAGACCCCAAGCAACTTTGCTGGATTTTGAGGACTTTTTTACCTGGAGAGATTGAGGCCTGTTTTCCCATTCTCTCATGTGATTGTGAACACTGTTTCTTTTGGTTGTGGAGTCTGACAAGTTCCATAGGCATCATCTTTTACATTGTGTCACACAGCGCCTTCAGTGCAGTGGCACAGGGAAGTCTTTCAGAATGCCCCAAGGTTTAAATACCTTCTCTGGGATAAACTATTGTTTCCCAGGGCAGTAAAGTGAAATTGCCTTTAATTACACATGTAAAATTCTAGACCCAGCACACACTACTTTACAATGGGGTGCTGGAGGGGTTACTTAGTATCCCCTTTGTCTAGCTTCACATGTAACAATTTTATGTTACCCTTTCCTCACTGAATGGCTGGTGGCAATTGTATACATTTAACTACCATGGTGTGCATTTAGTCATCTGCTGCACTTTTTCATCAATCCAATCCAGGAGTGTTTGGCCGAGTGCTGGCCTTGCAGAACGTTTACCACAGAGACGGCTGAAACTGTGCCACTGTGGAGTCAGTTTGCCTTTTCCATTGCTAAAGGAGGAGCCTGCCCCAGCAAAACACCCGCCACAAGCGCATATGAAATATCTGCCTTTCTCTGGAGCACGGATATGAAATATATGCAGTTCTCTTTGTGAGTAGAACACTTCTAATTCGGGTACTCCTTTCGGTCTCGGCTCAGCGAGACGCACCGGAAACTCCTCTGAGGGGCCCCGCAGTGGTCTCCCAATACCGGATCTTCTTCCGAGGTTCCCCATTTGGGTCTAAGGCTGACCACAGTTCTGCTGTGGCTTTGGCTACCAGGGATCGCCTTGAGGCTTCTCCAGCTGGAGCGAACTGTAACGAGTCTTGGCACGAAGCCCCTCTCGAGGTGGCTATAAGACCAGGGTTAAACCTGAGGTTCCCCTGCTTGGGGCTAAATCAGTCACCAACAGAATTGAGGGCCCCTCATCGAGGGTCCTGGCTGTAAGGTATGCCCCTAAGCCTTTCCGCGACCGTGGTGATAACATTTCTGTTGAGGGGACGAAAGAAGGCGATCACGTACCACAGACCTTCCAGTACCGGCTCTGCCGAGGATACTCGACTAGAGGCTAATTCTGAGGAAGCCCCTGACGTGTCAAGTAACACCCTAGATCTGCCAGTACCGGCTCCCTAGGGAGACTATTGCTTCACTTGCTCCTGTGACTCAGTTCGCACCTGGTGTGTGATAATGCCGGCCCATTCCTTCCTTAAAGCGAGGCTTTACATCAACAAGCAGGGCAACACACTCTCCTATCCTTGTGGATCTTGTCATACAAATTTGGGCTGGGCCATCCAGTATATTGTTTGGCTCCAGGCTCCACACATCCCGGGTCACCTCATTGTGACCGCAGTTTAATTGTCGCCAGTCGGCATTGGTTACCAGTGTGAGATGTACAGCAGTATCATCTCCAACTTTTTCCAGCAATGGGGCATGCCAGAGGTGGTCCTCCTTGCAGCTTGTGGGTTAACATGAAAGCTTATGTTTTCCCCTCATTGCCTCCTCTCTATTGGTCGCTCTGTAAGTGCACCGAACCATTGCCAAAGCAGCTACGTGAGCTTTCCCACCAGCTTTTGGCAAGCATTACTGCTTGGACCTGGGCTCCAGAGCCGATGCTCAATTCGGCTAGGCTGTTCTTAAAACCTTTTTCAGCAAGGAGGTTCCATCCACCCGTATTTCCTGTAAGGAGTGCTTGGTAATCTCCCAAAAGTATGGAGGAAAGGGGACTATGGACTAGGAGTAAGATCGTCACTATGGTGATTACGTTTGTTAAAATTAGCAAACATGACCATTGGAAGATTGCTATATGCCGATGATGTGCTTTTGGTGGACCAAACCCCCATTGGGCTACGACAGTTGGAAGCATTCCAACAGTACACTTAATCTAATAGTCTCATGATTAACCCGAGAAAATCAATGATCATTGGAACTACTGAGAACAAAAGCACAGAAACTAGCGGCCCAAGGGAGAATGCTTATATTGTGCGGGTGGGTTACCTTTAGTGCCTGGGTCTATTGTGCCCTTCAGGGCTTTCCTTACTCCCTTATGGCCAACAGCTTCACATCGGCCTGTGAGGCCCCCCCCCCGGAGTCCATATCCCTCTCAGGAGATCTCTATTCTCTCTCCCTCACCACCTCCTTGTAGTTTATAGCGCTTTGCTGCCTCCTGCAGTGCAGTTCAGTTCTCCTATAATCCCTTTGTCAGGGCTGCTCCCAGACCACCTCCTTTTCTTCCATGACCATGGTGCAATGTGGCACCGGCGAGGTGTGGCGGGGGCCAGCGAGGGATGCAGTTGACTTCTGCTATTAACCCCTTCATCTGTTTCTGACCCCCCGCAGTGCTGTTTGCGTCGGGTTGTCTGCGGGGCTTTCAGCTAGGGTGCGCATCTCCTGGGCTTTCTCTCTCCATCTGTGTTCTTATATTGCGCCACTAACCATAAGGCCTCAGGGCGCACACAGGAGAGGGAAAATAAAAGACAGAACAACAAGAAACCTGGAATTAGTGTAGGACAAGGTAGTAGGGGACAGGGCTCTCCCTACAAGGGAGAAGAGGGGTCATGCGATGTTATGCAAATATGACACAGTAGGGGTAGTATCAGTAGCAAATGGAGAGGAAGCATTACCCATGGCCTATATAAAACAAGATTTTTCAGTTGTTTCTTAAAAACGGTTGTTGAACTGATATCGGCCACATGTTTTGGCCTTGAATTCCATAGGGTAGGAGCCCAGGAGTTAAAACTGGCTCCTCCAAACCCCTTCAAAATAAACATAGGTTGGATCAGAGAGAGATTGCCATTTGATCGTAATAAACGACAAACAGGTTTCTTTTTTAACCTGGTCATAAGGTATGATGGGGCCTTGCTATGCAGGCATTTATGCACAATGGATAGCCCCTTATGCTGCAACCGTTGTTGAACAGGCAGCCGGTGCAGACTGCGCCTAGCTTCAGAGACATGCATATTACGCCCAAGTCCAAGCACAGCTCGCACTACGCTGTTCTGGATCACCTGTAGTGTTCTAAGATTGCCTGGGATGTACCAATCAGAGACTATTGCAGTAATCCAGCTTGCAGTTCACAATTGCGGCCGCTATCAATGCAAGATTTTCTCTGGACATATAGGGCCGGATCTGCTATAGGAGCTGAATGTAAAAATAGCATGAAGACTTAAGATAATTAGTCTGCCGAGTGAAAGACAGCGAAGGTTCGAAAAAGACCCCAAGAGTTTTTACATTTTTTGATACGTAAATAACATGCTGACCAATTGGAAAGTTGTCATATTTCACATCCAGCTTCTTTAGCCGCTGCTGAGTACCCAAAATGAGCAACTCCGTTTTGGCATTATTAATGGCCAAAGAATACAAGGCCATCCAGTTCTGAATTTCTGCAAAGATATAATTGATATGCTCTAGATCTTTTTGATACTCACCAGTAAGTTTGATGACAATCTGCGTATCGTCTGCATAATTGGCAAAATATATGCCAATGGATGACAGAAGAGCACAGAGAAGACGTGACTAGATATTAAAGAGCAGGGGTGAGAGACACGACCCCTGAGGAACACCACATAATAGAGTAGAGGCAATGGAAAAGGCGTTACCCTTGGTTACTCATGTTTCTTGGGCCCAGAAAGGATTTAAACCAGGTTGTTGCTTCTTTGGTACATTTGCCAACTGACATTAAGCTGTCTGCCAAAAGTTGATCAACAAGATCAAATGCAGCGGACAGATCCAAAAGCAATAGCAAGGCCGTATTATCCTCATTGACTATGCCAGCAATATAAGATTTTAAATCCAGCAATGCCGTCTCACCCCATGATTGGGTCGAAATCCGGACTGTTTTGTAGCTAGTCTGTCTTGTTGTTCAATTAAACATCTGATATTGACTATAGGCAATTTTATCCAAGATCGTCAGGATAAAAGGAACATTTGTGATCGGCCGATAGTTACCAGCCTCTGCTGGATCTAGGTTTTCCTTAAGCAAGGGTGTAACCCATGCTTCCTTTGTTTTCAGGTACGAGTGACTCATGGAAGGACCGATTAATAATGATAGTCACCCATGGGGCGAGGATGGTAATGTATTCTTTAAATAGTGTAGCAGGAAATACATCCCCTTTGCATTAGGTTGGTTTAAGCTTAGACACTATCTTAACATCTTCTGCAGAGACTGAAGGAAAAAAACAGAAGAATCCTTGACAGGTTCTAAGTTATCTAGTACAGCGATTTTATGATTGGAAATGAGTTTGACCTGGGCGTTAATATTATTTTCATGAGTGGAAGTCTTATTAACAAAATATTATGGATATCTTGACGCTACAGGCTGTCAGCATGAGATACTTCCTCTGGTGTCTGCAGCTTGGCCTAGTGTCACTGCTGGCCGACGTCCCGCTCCCTTATCGATCCTGCATGGTCTGCCCCATGTACCGACTGACCACGGTCGGACTCTGTCCCTCCCCACTGCGGGTGGTAGTCTTATCACTTGTCCGTGGGCTCTCTCCAGGGCTGCGGCATCGTCTTCTCTCCATGTCTGCCACTGCAGGATCTTGCCGTTTCGCCCACCTTTTCAATGGCACTCTTTCATGGACCACGTTCTCTGCACACAATCCAAGTATTCCGGGGGTGGTGGGACTGCTATTAATTAGATGTGGGCCCAGGAGCGGCTGCCGACACGTCTGTCTGGTGTCAGCGGTCATCTTGGATCTCCGTAACTGCATTTGAAGTGCAGGTTTTCATTGTTGCTTAGGAAAGATTTTATTTTTGCTGCTTTCCTCCCACAGTCCTTTTTGGGACAGCCTTTCTTTTTGCTTTGTTTCGGCTGCTGACCAGACTTTTTTAGAAGTAATTGAAGTGCTGGACTGGGAGATTGTCTCCCTTAGTCTTGCCTTTTTATTTTATTTCTAAAACAATCTTATTACATTTTTAAACCAGTACAACCAGTCGTGTGCAGTGAGCCGAGGAAACAGCAGAAGCTTAAATCACATTGCGAATCCGGCTTCAATTCTCTCGGCCAGAAAACCATCATACTGGGAAAAAAAGATAACATGCCCACGTCTACAGCTGCAGTAACTAACCCCCACCTCTCCAACTCCCGCACCCCCCCCCCCAATACTCTCCCTAGCACCCGGATACTCTGCAAGTCCTGTAACGTAACACAATAATTCCCAGTCAATTGACATTTGTTACCGAGGTCTTAGACCATCCACTAACAAACTGGCAGTTCAAATCCAACCCCGACACCCTCACCAGACAACGCATGGTCCGGCCTGGACCACCTAACGTCTCAATACAGCCACTGATAGTGATGGAGATTGGGGAGGAGGGGGTCAGGTGGTCCATAGTATAGGTGACTCTGCAGTATGGCTGACCATCCAGGATCAGCCCGCAGTTTTGCCGCCAGGGGCTCTATAGTGAGGGCGGATATGGGGCATCCTTGCCGTGTACCTAAATATAGGGAGAAGGGGGCTGAAGTAACAGCGTTCGTGACCACCAAGGCTGTCTGGTTCGTGTAAGAATCTCACCAGTTTGGTGTATTCAGTCGGGAAGCCATAATTGTCAAGCATTTGAAACCTAAAAGCCCCATTGGACGTTATTGAACGCCTTCTCAGCGTCAAGTGTTAGGATTCCCTCCTCGGGTTCTGCCCCACCTGCAATAACATGCAGCAGCCGACAGATGTTGTCGGCAGAATTTCTGTCGTGAATGAAGCCTGTTTGGTCTTTATGGATGAGGAGTGGGATTAGTCCCTCAATGCACTGCGCTAGGTATTTTACAAGAATTTTTGTTTTTGCGTTGTGTAATACTATGTTGTTGGCCACCAGCATGGGGCGTGGTGGGTGGCCACTAGCCCCAATAACTGCGAACGGAGACTCAAGGGTAGGTGCTAGGCAGGCCGCTAATGCTTTATAAAAGTTGATGGGTAGACCATCAGTGCCAGCTGCCTTTCCTGCCAACAGGCATTTGATTACTTCTGACGCGCTGAGTTGAGTGGCACGACCCTCTGATTGAGGTGCATTCAATTTAGGCAGCTTGATGGTCGCCAGAAATTCACTGATAAGATGAGGGCCAATTGGGTCGGGATTTGCTGTAAAATTATGCAAACCATTCATTAATATTCTCATCTCCCTTATGTAGATATCCGCCCTGATCTCAAATGGAGTCAATAATTTGTGCTACCTGTTTGTTGCGCAGAGCGAGTGCCATCAGGTGCAACGGTCCATCTCCCTCGCAATAGTATGTTTTCGACCAGCTGGTGAAAGATTTCAGAGCACGGGAGGACGACACCCGTTTCAGGTCTGATCGGAGCTTAACGAGTTTTGTGTATGCCTGGGGGTTGTGTACACGTTTGTTGTTCCTCAGTGGCCAGTATGTCGGCTCTCAATTGCGCTTCCTGCTCCACCCAAGTTTTTAGCTTGTAGGACCATCTCGAAATACATTGTCCTTGTATGAAAGCCTAACATGCCTTCCAGCAGCCTAGTGCAGGGTATTCTGAGGACAGATTAGTCTGCAAAAACACATCAGTATCACCCTCCAAATTTTCAAGGAAACCTGGGTATCCCTGAGCCCTTAAATTGACGCCATGGCGGTCTCCTATGTAGGACCTCTGGTAGGTCGATACGTAGTAGTACCTGCGCGGGTTCCGAGAGGGTTGAGGCCAGTATGTCACACCTACAAATCAGATAGATGGCGTAAGAGGTGAGAAACCAGTAATCCAGTCTGGAGTAGCTGCTGTGCCTGTTGGTGTAGAGCATGTAATCTCTTTGCTATTCATGTGAGTCAGCAGGCGTCCCCGAGTCTAGGCTCTACCAGAAGGGATTGAAGGGTGGCCATGTTGTACAGGTTACAGGTTAATTCGTGCCGTTGTGGTTGATGGAACCAAGGCTACATTTAAGTCCCCCAAGCTCCCCCGACCAATGTTCTAGCTCCCATGTAACGCGCAAACTCCGTGAAGACATGCATGAAGGACAGTGTGTCGGTCCTAGGTGCAGATATATTAAGAAGGGTAAGGAGGAGGAGTTGTATGCGGTCCTGCACAAGGATATATCTGCCTCTCCTAGGAAGGGAACCCGCTTGTGAATTAGAATGCATACTCTATTCCCTTCTCATGGAGAGTGCACCGCTACTCTGGCCCACCCCCCCACCTAATTTCTCATATTCTGCTGCATTAAGGTGGGTTTCCTGTAGAAAAATGTCCCCTTGTACCTCACGCATGTAATTGAGAATTCGTTTCATTTTTATGGGGTGGCCCAGCCCTTGGATGTTAAGGGTTATAAATTTAAGGGTGGTCATCTTGGCTTGAGGGGGAAACAACACTCCATAAATTCACTGTATAGATCCCTTGCCTTTGTTCTTGCCCTCAGTGTTAGCAGAGATAAATACAGAGGATTATTCCCTAAAAAAAACACTCCAAACCTAAGTAACTAGAAAACATTGTGATCGGGGAGCTGCATCCCAATACAGAGCAGACAAAGCCCATGTTTGAGGTTGGTCGGAGAAGATCCGGGGAACCTCGCTGCACCCTATACATACCCGGATGAGGTGTATCGTTTCATTCCATGGTTGTCAAAGCTTCAGAGCTTTTCTAGCTTACAACCGAGGAAACCAAGGAGGAGGGTTTCCTGTACCACAGGCGAGCAAGGCCAAGAGGAAGACCATTATGGCAGTGCCCCTCCTGGATGATGTGTGGGAGCAGGGCCAGGCCCCTTGAAGAATCCTTGCACTCCCCGTGCCAAGCAGGCTAAACTGGAGAAAAAGTACTGGGTTCCGAAGTCTGCACCCAGATGCTTAAGTTCACAACCATCGCCAGACTCGGTGGGTTTGGCAACCGTGAGGAAGAGGTAATTGAACCCTTCCTCAGCATTCTCAGTCCCTCCGGACAGCGAGGGGAAGAAGTTGGATGCCATGGGGAGGAAGGTTATTTACACTGTAGCGTCGACCATCAAGGTGGCTACCGCACTGGCGATCCTGGCCAGGTATGACAGGGAACTGTGGTACAAGTTGGATGCCATGAGGAGGAAGGTTATTTACGCTGCAGAGTCGACCATCAAGGTGGCCAACGCACTGGCGATCCTGGCCAGGTATGACGGGGAACTGTGGTACAAGCTGAGCCCATTTCTAGAGTTCCTTCCCGACGACAAAACGATGGAGGCGATAGCCCTCTTCCAGGAGTGAAAGGTAGCTTCAGATCATGCCATCACAGTGGCACTGGACAACGCCGACACAGGGTTCCGGCATATGGGCAACGTTGTCTGCCTCAGTTGTCAAGGCTGGCTGAAGGCCACAAACTTCTGGTCAGAGGTCCATGCGAGGGTACTGGACATGCCCTTCGGTGATGACCGCTTTGGGAAGGCCGTCTACAAGTCCTTGCAGGCCATCAAGGTGGATACAGAGATTCCCCATGTCCGGGGCACTCTCCAGCAACACTGCTCTTCCTTTGGCGCCTCCAGAGGAAAGTCGGGGAGGTCTACGAAAGGTTTCTTCTTGTCATACTGCCAGCCCTCCAGGTCCACGACCCAGAAGGCATACAGAGGCCATTCCAAGGCTTACGGTGGAGGTGGTCAGCACTGTCGTCCTCAAGGCGGAACTGAACCGGCCAAGACGTTGGGCCCCCACCCATGCACCCTGGTGAAAGGCCAGCTGTCAGGAATAGTCAGCGAGTGGGAGAAGATGTCCACAGACAGATGGGTGCTGGATGCTTTCGCCCACGGACATAGCCCTGGAGTTTCAGCACAAGTGTCTGCGGAACCCTCCAGTGGCCCGGCAGGAGCAGCCCATCCCTCAACGTTTGGAGGAGGCAAGGGCCATACTACAAAAAGGGGCTATAGAACTGGTTCCAAGACTACTCTGGAGTCTATTCCAGATACTTTTAGTCAAAATGAAAACTGGTGGCTGGCAGCCCATTCTAGACCTGCAGCGACTCAAGTACCTCAAGTGCCAAAAATTCAGCATGGTCACGTTGCTGCACATGCTAGGCCAACTGGAGGAAGGAGACTTCTTGATGTTGCCGGACCTGGAGGACACCTATTTCCACGTCCCCATTCACAAGAAGTACTGAAAGTTCCTACACTATGTAGTGCAGGAACGACACTACCAGTTAAAGGCCCTCCCCTTGGGCCTGAAGTCGGCCCCCAGGGTGTTTACCCAAGTGTCTGGCACTGGTGGCGGCCCATCTGTGTCTACAGGGAATACATGTGTAGCCATACCTGGACGACTGGCTAATTCGGGCCAGTTCGCAAGAGTTGGCCGTCAGACACAGACGACAGTCCAGCTGCTGACGAATCTGGGATTATCCATCAATTATCCGAAGTCCTGCTTGACTTCATTGCAGAACGCACTGTTCTTAGGAGCCACACTCCTGCCTAGTGTGGCCCTCGGATTAGAGGGTAGCGGCCATTCTGTGGACAGTGCAACGACTGTTGTCACTGAAGACCGCAACGGTGCGGACCATGATGTTGCTTCTCGGCATGATGTCATCTTGCATATACCTTATCGGGCTCTGCAGGTTACGGATGCAACCTGTTCAGGAGTTACTGGAAGCTCGCTGGGTTGAGGTGTCCGCAAGCTTCGCGGAGAAGATACTGCTCGACGAGAGTTCCATCGGGCGATACGGTGGTGGGGCGTTCACTCTGTCGCCTGGGACACAGGGTTCCATAGCCCCCCCGTTTCAGAAGACAGTCACCATGGATGCTTCCCTGAAAGACTGCGGAGCCCACACCGGACGTCTGCACGCCAGATGCCTGTGGCAGGTGGCGGAGAAGAATCTTCACATCAATATCCTGGAGCTGCGTGCAGTGTTCTGGGCCCTCAGGTCATTCCTTCCGTCTCTGAAGTGCAAAGTGGTGAGGATCTTCAGACAACACCACCACAATGTTCTACATCAGGAAGCAGGGGGCCACTCGATCCCCAGGGCTCTCCAAAGAGGTTCAGGACTTGTGACACTGAGCCGTTGGACAAGACTTGTTCTTTGTCCCCTTTCACCTTTCGGC
This sequence comes from Ambystoma mexicanum, assembly GCF_040938575.1. Classification (NCBI taxonomy): domain Eukaryota; kingdom Metazoa; phylum Chordata; class Amphibia; order Caudata; family Ambystomatidae; genus Ambystoma; species Ambystoma mexicanum. The sequence continues at coordinate 366,096,450 of NC_090935.1, forward strand.
AGTCAAGAAGACCATCGCCAACTCCCTTAGCAGGGAGTTGTGCTCCTGTCACGAGTGGGAACTTCGGCACGACCAGGTGGACAGCATGCATCTTCATCAAGTGGGGCAGGCCCCAGATCGATCTGTTTGCAACGGCAGCAAACTCCAAATGCCAGCAGTTGGCCAGCAGATTCCACCAACCGGGCAGCATGGGGGGGGGGGGGGGCGGTGAGCGTTCTCCTTCCCGTGGGAAGGCCTGTTTCAAGGGATTGGTTCCTCAGACGTATTCCACATCTATGACAGGTAATCACCACTAATAAAACTGCAATGGTAATATTGTCGACGCATCAATGGGGACTGAGGAGTGGTGCCGGTGGGTGGAGTCCGTCTCAGGGCCAAGCCCCACGCGCGTCATTTTGAAGGGGAAGCAGATTTTTACTACATGCTTACCTAAACGTCTGTATTGGCAGGCTCATCGGTTCTTCCCTAAGGTTCAGGATCATGGGCTTCCATTTCCAATACAAGGTTCTACCCTTTGGTCTCAATTCAGCACCCAGGGTCTTCACCAGGCTTATGAATGCAGTGGCAGCACTTGTCATGGCCCAGGGTCACCATGTCTACCCGTACCTAGAGGACTGGCTCGTCAGGGCGAGATTCCCAGAGGTGGTCCTTCACACCTCCTCCGCCCTCATGAATACGCTACACGAACTGGGGATTTTCCATCAATCTCAAGAAGTCACAGTTGCAGCCGATGCAGAGTCTGGCTTTCCTGTATCTCATCTGTGACATGAGCTCCGAGAGAGTTTTTCCCTTGGAGGACAAGATCACAGCTATCAAGAGGACCATGAGTCTTTTTCTCAGCAGAGCGGTGACCTCAGCATGATGGTACCAGCACCTCTTGGGTATCATGGCGGCATGTCTACTGGCAGTGCCTTACACAAGGCTCAAAATGAGAAGATGACAGCTGCGCATCGCAGCCTCATGGAGTCAGGAGCGGGGTACCCATGCGGAAATAGTCAGCATTCCTCCCTTTCTCCATCAGGACCTTGTCTGGTGGAGTACGGACTGCAACTTGCGGATAGGCAGACCCTTCCAGCAATCGGCACCAGAGCTTACCATCATCACAGATTCCTCCTTGGAGGGCTGGGGGGCTACTCTGGACATCCACAGCGTCCATGGAGTCTGGTCCTTCAGGAACAGGAGGCCAATATCCATTGGCTATAGCTCAAGGCGATCTGGCTTGCTCTCAAGACCTTCCTACTGTTGATCACTGGCAAAGATGATCCTCATTCAAATGGACAATTCCACCAGCATGTATTACATCAACAAGCAGTGTGCACCAGGTCTCTTCCTCTATGCAGCCTGGCTGTCAGCAGTTAGTGGAACAGCATAAACGCATATGCATTTCCGCCCACTCGCCTGGTGATCAGGGTGATCTGCAAGATGAGGGAGTCCCGACACCTCAGCATCATTCCGATAGCTCCTTGGTGGCTGGCGAGACCAAGGTTCTCGGAGCTACTCAGCCTGTCGGCCAGCCTCCTATCCACCTCCATTGGGCCCAGCTCCTCTTCTATCGCAACAGTGAGGCAGGGTCATCCAACCCGCCGCACAGAAGTTGTCCCTCGCAGCATGGTTCCTGAACAGGTCACATTAAAGCATTTGTCGCAGGCAAACCTAGACATCATACAGGGTGCTAAGAGCCATACAACCAGGAGCCAGTACAAAAGCAAGTGGTATACGTTTTGCCACTGGGTAGAGCCTGAGATAGATCTTCTTACTTGCACGCTGGATGACGTGCTATCCTTATCTGCACACCTCGCCCACTCTGGGGTGCAAATAGACACCTGCCGCACATATCTGGCGGCCATCGGAGTTTGCCGGAACACGGAGGATAAAGTTTTCACTTCCTCCAACCCAGTTGTTAAGACGTTTGGCGGGCCTCACCAGGCTCTACCTGCCTATCAAGAAGCCACACCCTGTGTGGGACCTCAACATAGTGTTTGGCGCCTTGGTGCCTAAACTGTTTGCGCCAATGGCGTCCGCGGGCATCAGGCTGGTCACCATTAAGATGGCCCTCTTGGTGGGTCTTCTGCACGCTGTGTCAGCAAGATCCAAGCTCTTGTGGCTTCCGAGCCTTACACTACCTTTCATAGGGACAAGGTGGTCCTTAGTACGCATCCTGCGTTCTTGCCTAAAGTAGTATCCTTGTTCCACCTAAATTAAGAGATGGTACTACCCATGTTTTTCACGGACCCGAACGACAAGCCTCAGAGGGCTTTGCACTGTCTGGATGTTAGGCACGCTCTAAAGTTTTACCTTGATAGAACTAACAGCTTCCGCAAATCTGATGCCCTTTGTCACCTTTGGTGGGTCAAGGCCAGGATATCAGGCTTCTAAGGCCTGCATAGCAAAATGGATGGTCGCAGCCATTAGGGAGGCCTATGAGGGGCAGCACAAGCATGCACGTGCTATTGGAGCCAAGGCCACCGCAGTCGCATTCCAAAGGGACATTCCGTGGCAGGTCATCAGTAGGGTGGCCACCAAGCACTACTGTCTGGATGCCGGCTCTAGGTCAGACGCGGCGTTCGGGACAGGCTGTATTAAGGAACTTGTTTTCTTAAGGAGGGTCACCTCTCCACCCTTGGGGCTACATTCATTTGTAATCGCCCATGCAGTATGGAGGAAAGGGGAGGGGACGTAGGAGTAATTATAAGTAACTCACTGTTGTGACTTATGTACTCCTAGTCCATAGGCTCCTTTCCTCCATACGTCCCGCCATCCTCCCCCCTAATAAAACTGACGTCATTAGGCAATGGTAATATTGTCGATGTGTCAATGGGGACTGAGGCGTGGTGCCGGTGGGCGGAGTGAGTCCCAGGGCCGCTCCCCGCCCACGTCTAATTTAAAGGGGAAGATTATTTTCTGGTGAAAAAGGTTCTGTCACCCGTCCCCTAGCGAGGGACGCCCATCCAGTTTGGAGGATAGGGAACTATGGACTAGGAGCAAGTTAGTCACTATGGTGAGTAACTTATAATTTTTGTGTTAAAGATCTCGATTAGTGTCTCGGCAGGATCCGTCTCCAAGTCGACAACATGATGCTTTTGATGCATTCTTCGAGGTCTGAGGTTGAGACTTTCTTCAGGTTTCAATTTGTGATTTTGTGAGGGGTTGGGCAGCTTAGGGGGATATTTGGGGACCGAAGTAGAAGTTGATCAAGAAGTGATCTGACCAGATACAAGGTGTTGTATTGTTTATCTGGACCTTGAGATTACTTGTAACAATCCAATCTACCATGTTACCGTTGGCATTGGTGGGGTCCGAATTCAAGACCTGATATTCAATATAAATTTGACTGGATTCAAGCAGGATGGACTCTTTAACAGAAGGATCCCCTCGCAGGCGATTGATGTCTCCCAGGAATATTGTTGCACTGTTTGTCTCTATAAGGTCTGCTAAGACGTGCAGTATTTCATTATTAAAGGAGCCCATGTTGGTTGGGGAATGATAAATTAAGATCTTTATGCAACTGCAAGGGGTTGGGGTGAGTTTAAGGTGCAAGATCTCACACCCATTACAGTGGCGAGAGGTAGCTTCTGGCAATAATTGCCAATCCCCCACACCACTCTGCCTTGCTTCTCCATTTTTGCAGTAAATTGTGTAACCATCAGGAACTGCAAGGGATATCATGGGCCCACTGGTTTCTGAGATCCAGGCTTCGGTCAAAAATAATAGGTCTAATTCATTGTCCATAATAAGGTCATAGATGTCACACACATGCTTGTTTAAAGACAGTGTGTTTAGCAATGCTGCTTTGAGTGTTTTGTCTTCAGCCTTTTGTCTGGCTAACGCCTCGCTTTTAAGGACAGCTTGATGATTAGTTGCTGAGATCAGGAAAATGGGGTTGTGGGGTGTTGTAATTTTTCTGGAGTGATGAATTTGTGGGTTTAATTTGGGAGGCCTTAATGGGGGATTGGTTTAGGCTCACTACAGTCCGGGGGTCACCAATAGCCTTAAATTCATCTGGCGTCTTGCTGATTGCCTCAGAGGTTTGGCATTTGTTTATTAAATAACATAACCTGGGTGGCTTCTCGCAGTCATCTGGGAGTGGGCTGGTGAAGGGGTTTGCAGTAATTATGGGTGGGATGGCAGCTTGTGACTGTAAGGGGTTGTTTCGGCTATCGGATCCCTGATCCAGAAAGCGGGGAAACTATCCACAGTCGGTCATCCTTCTGACAAGCAAGAAAAAAAGGTTTAAAAGGGGGGGCAGCCCATGGTTCGAAACAGCGCACTGCCGTAGGTGTGGAAAAAGGAGTACACAGAGGGATGAACAGCAGAGGTGGCCGATTCCCTGAGCAGTTACCTTTTTTGGGGCTCCCACAGCGAGTTCAGCAATGACTGGTGAAGACTGGCTCGCTGTTGAATCGCCTGGAAATTTAATTTGTGCAATAAGGGTGTCTGGAAATGTAGTTCTCAGACACCTGCACAAACTGCAAGATACAGTTGGTGTCATGATGCCTACCCCCGGAACACCAGGTCAGGCCCAGCACCCCCGTGAGCAGGCATCACGCCCCCGGGTAAAAGCCCAGCGGCCCTTTATAGGGGCTCTTTGGACTCTGTCCTGGCGCCTTTGGCGCCAGGCTCATGTTGGACATCAGTCCTGGCGCCATAGGCGCCAGGCTCATAAGGGGAAGTGTTTGGTGCACTTACCTGAAGCAGACCATGCTGCACACTCACCTGATGCAGACCATGGTGCATGAAGAACCAAGCCAAATGAGGCTTAGGAGGGACTATTTTTCTGAAGGAACTATTTTGTTTCTTGGGTGGGGCTGTGGAAGAATACTCACCTGGAACTTCTTCCAAAGCTATTTAAGCCACGCCCGGACAGCCACACGTGCTTCGCGTTGTTCTGCATCCCAGCAGCTGAACGCTCACCGTGTCTGCTCCTGCACCTGGACTCCAGCCACGCCCGCCTCGAACCTGGAACACCTGTAAGGGAATAAGAGAAGAGAAAGGTGAAAACCAAGAATTTATTCAACCTTCTTACCTGCATCCGGAATCTTCACGCCAGCATTCCTGAAAGAAGACTTCCATTTAAAAGCACTGTGTTGCTCGCTGCAGCGTCGGGCTTCACTCACCTGTTCCCAAGACGCCGCCCGGCTCCATCGCGGTTCTCAGCACCGGTCGCCACATCTCTGCACCTAGGGGAGAGAAGAGACAAAAGGTGAGCAAGGGAACACAAGAGGAAAGCCGAATTTTCAGCCATATTACTTACCGGCTTTTCTTGGTGAACCATTCCACATCTCGGGTCGGCGCCGCATCTTTGGCAGGTACCGCACCCCGGCCCCTATGGGGAAAGGACAAAAGACATTACTGGAAAATTATAAAGACATTTAGAGGGGTCGCCCTCATCACTAACTCACCTGATTTTACCACCGGCAATTTAACCCCTCAATGCATCGCCTTTGTTCTGCACCTGAAATAAAGGACAGAAAAAACAACATAAAAGGAGGCTCACACTTGAACTTTTGCATCTTCATACTTACGGCGTATCGCTCAGAAAAGTCAAGTGGATGTGCCAGCGCCATTCTGAAAACCAGTGAAGTAACTGGACGAACGCGCGCCCCTGCACCAGAAGCAGGATGGAGAGTTCATCCTTCCAAACCATAAGGTGAGCTTTAACCGGGGGTTTTGGAGGAAGTCGGAGAAGAACAAAGGGGGAAAAGGGGGAGCAAGCACACTATTCAGCAGACAGTTAATCCCCTTTCTCATCTGCAGAAGGATATTCCTACGGGCCAGACAAGCAAGATTTGGGGGTCCTGTTCAATCGGTGGTCCGAATTCTGCGCATCACGCTTGAAGAGGCCACAGCAACCCAGACCAGCGCCTCCTTGGGAGCCAGGTGAGCGTTACAGTTGGTCCGAATAACAGGATTCAAAGTTGAGAGTGCTTTATCTCTCTGCGTGAGCACAGGCAACAGTGCAACAACAGTACAACAATGCGAAAATATTTTGGGGGTTCTAGAGGTTCTTGTGTGCACGATACAGTAATCCCCTAATACAAATGAGGGTGAAGACCATACAGGAACAGGACATCGCTTCCGGCAATTTGTCTGTAGGAGGGCGCTAGAGAGCCCAACCAAGATGGCAGCCCCCCTGTGAGCTCCGTGCAGAGCTCTCATATATCCTGCAACATTAGAAGCCCGAAGTGTGAATTATATCTTCCTAACATTGGATTCTGTCACAACCAGCCCCACAGATCACGACGGAACGTTTGTGGCACAGTGGGTTCACCAGACAGACACACAACGGAAAGGTCTCCAGGCGGGAAGAGGGCCGCGTCCCTGCCTAATCTCACCAACCATCCCATATCTCGTCGGAAAAAGCGTCAGGTGACCAACCGCCGCCAACAAGCTGAGGCGTGAAGCCTATCACTACCAGCAGCGACCCGTGGAGAAGGCAGAGCGCACAGCCTGCATCCTAATCCAGGACACTGAATCCGCGGCTCGGTGAGCGCGCTATCATCTGCGTACACCGGAAACTGCGGCTGAGCCAGGGATTCGCTGTAGCGAGGTACAGACCTGGATGGAGTACCCCTCCGCCCCCCCCCCCCCCAAGCCTGGCCCTGTGATTCGGCCCGGCTCACGACCCCACAGCTGTGCAACATAAGAGGAACGGGAGTGCTGTAGAGCGGGAACAGTGGACGGCACGGTCACGGAAGCAACAGTGGGAACGTAGCATCCGAGACAGAGGCAGCGAGGAGCATACCCCGGACCCGCCACACCAGGGTTCCATCGGCCGGCATGTGGTGGCGGGACCTCACTCTACCACCCGAGAATTCCGCATGGCACGGACAACGGTGGCAGCCCTTCCACACCACCAAGGTTGGCACTACCGCCCCCGAGGCTCACTAGGTGCAGTACAGGAGGAGTACCTCAGCCGGGCCCGGCCACAACCTAAGGGGCAAAGGGGCATACAATACACCACAGCCCCCGGTTCGCCAACTGCCCAATGTGAGTCGGCAGCGCCTACTGCGCTCACCCCCAACTAAGCGCATCGTTCCTCCAGCACAGCTATGCTCGAGGGCTGGTTTGCGTCCACAACCAGAACGCACTACACAGTAGTGGCCCTGACCTGTGGAGAAGGATCCACAAAACTCGCTGGAGTACCCCCCACACCACCAAGCACTACAAGTCAGGCAGAGTCTGCAACCCTGCAGGACCCCCAACAACATTCACACCCTACAACACATCAACACGTCTGCTACAGCATAATCGTGGTGCGCAGTCCCTGCCTGCTGGCTGCGTAGCCCGGCAGGAACGCCGGCCGTGAACCGATCAGCATACAACTTGAAGCCCACACTACTGTCCTTCAGCAAAAAAAACAAAACCAGCACAGAAAGACAGTCTGTGCAGGTAGGAGGTGCTCCTTGCTTCCCTCCGCTCCCCCTATCTGCTGGGGGAGGAGGGGGACAGGGGTCAGGGACCTGCTCGCTGTGGGGGCGGTGCTGAGGAATTGTTGCGCCGGCTCCTTCCCAGCTCCAGATAATGCACCCCTCCCCCCGATAATGCCCGGATGCCCCCGATGCGTCCCCCCCCAGGGAAGCACCTCCTAAGACGCTGGCTATACCAAGGGTCCTCTGCAGGTTACAGAAACGGCAACAATAAAGCCCCGAACCTAGGCCCGCACCCCGCCCATGAAGGCTTTGAACGTAGTCCCTGCCGGGAGAGAACCACATCAACAGATCCGTAAGGCATAGCCGGAGAGTAAGCCTTGACCCATCACAGGCACCCACGGTGAAGCCAGGCAGCATCGGCACACCTTAAGAGGGCAGACTCACCTGGTGGGACCCACAAGAAGCAACACACTCGGCAGTGGGGCCCAGAGACCGGGAACACCCGATACATCCACCACAGATCTCCGTATGGCGCGACCCCCGCCGGGACAGGTGGCACTACCTAACAGTCAAGTCTGACCCGGCGCACTGGTTCTAATCAATGGCCCAGCCCGCCAGTCTGTAACACAAAGGTCATTAGCTCCCAGAACACCAGCACACATGGAAGCGCCTGCCCATCCTGGATCAACGATACAGCCCATCGCGCACAGCGAAAAGACTTGAGTAAAGCTGATACGACACCAGCTCACAGGAACCGTACTCGAGAACTATAACCGCCCCTGGGTGCTAACGGCAGGACTCCCTGGCCCGCCGCGCATGACAACCGAGCCCAACACCGAAACACTGAGCTTCATACGACGCCAGTGTGTCAATCCTCAGTCACAGCGCGAGCCCCGCCCTGTCACCTGCACCTTGAGGATACCGTCTACAGGCAACCTAGCATGGGTAAATCCGATAAATCCCAAAGAAAGCTGAACTTTGAGCCGGACTCCATAGTCCAGACCCCCAAACAGCACCTACAACCGGAATCCCCGACACCAACAATGGAACATGACGAATCCTCTCAAGCTCCGGCCATGGACCTCCGAGAGATTCTCCTCGAACTAAAAGCCGGCATAGGCAACCTCGATTGCAAACTTGACACACTTTCATCAAAAGTCGACTTGCTGCAACACCGGCTCGACAAACGCGGCGACAGGCTAGACACGGTGGAACAGAGGGTCTCGGACCTCGACCGTAATGGAATGCTGGTGACCAGGGTGACGGCTCCAGAAAGTCAAATGAAGGCGGTTGCCGCCAACAACAAAGACCTAGAAGGGAGAGCCCACTGCCACATCAGGCTGGTGGGGGAGAGAGAGGGTCAAATACCACTGAAAATGGAGGATTTTGTTGAAAATGTGTGCAAAGAACTTTTTAGATCGTCTGCACTCTCCCAGTTCTGGTGAAAGGGCGCACAGGGAGCTGTCCAACCGCCCAATCCTTGTGACCACGCCACGTCCGATCAGCGCTAGGTTGCTTAATTTCAAAGATCGCGACACGGTTCTGAAACTCGCAAGAGACAAGGGTGAACTACAGTTCGACGGCAACAGCGTCCAAATTTACCCCCACTTTTCGCCTGCAGTCCAACCGTCGGAGATTCTTTACTGGAGTAAAACGCTGCCTGCGGGACAGCCAAATGCAATATTTGATGCTGTTCCCTGCAAAGCTGAGTCCAACATGCTGGAAAAGCGAAGTTATTCACCTCACCGGAAGAAGCAAACACTTTTCTGGATGAAATTGGTTGTCGGCCTATGAGCAATGATCCGAGACCACCAAGAAACGACCGAGCCATAAGGGACCCACATGACAGCGCAGTGTGTCACAGTACTTATTTGTCACTCACCATACACTATTTTGCACTTGGGCACAACGGAAATGTTTTAGTGAAGGGAGCTACTGACCTTGGATGGGCACTAGCGCCCGAGCTTAGCACTGTTTGTATGTTATCAGTTTGTGGGGGGTGGGGTTATTTGACGGGCGGGTTGGCGGTTGCCCGTGTGCGGGAGGGAAGGGAAAGAGTATGGCCATGGCCTGTACACAAGAGGAGGCCATTTTTAGGTTCTGAGAAACAGTTAAGAGAGCAAGCCACGTGTGATCCCGTCCACCACCGACCGACCCTGCGGTCAACCACTTACAGTCAGTACACATGTGCACCGAAGACTATAGCACAATTCCCCACTCCATTCAAGCTAGCAACCTGGAATATTAGAGGGGGCCATAGTCTGACCAAAACTCAGAAAATTACCCAGTACCTTAGAAGACACAACATCGATGTAGCTCTCATTCAGAAGACGCACCTTTTCCTAACTTCTGAGAGTCGCTGGGCACCCGACTGGGGGTGCCACAGATACTACTTATTCGTCCTATGCCAGAGGACTAGCCATACTAATCAATAAGAAAATGAAGTTTAGGTTACTGTCAACAAATGATCGACAAGGAAGGCAGATCACTCCTGGTCCGGGGGGTTCTAGAGGGGTGTGAAATTGTCCTAGTGAACTGCTATGGTTCAAACATAGATGGTTTATAGACAAAGGGCGCCTGGTTGATGCCTTGCTCTACCCAGGAAGGAACACTTATATCAAACGCAATTGAACAAGGACATGTAAACCCCAGAACCACGAGACACTACTTCCTGACAGTGTACACAACAAAATGCAAAAATCTGACAGCTACTTTTAATTCAGATTCAACATATATAAGTAGCCATTAAGACATACAACTAATAGGTCATCATGGAATACTCAAAAATACAAGGACATGTGGACTTTGTATACAAATGGAGGAAACCAAACATAAATCGTTCAGTTGGCAGTTTAACAATTACATTTCATGTTTATCATTACAGAGAGTGACACAGCAGAAGGATAAGGTAATTGCGGTACGTAATGTACAAACAAATAAGATGGATATATGAAGTACTGGGTCAACACACTGTGTTTCGGCCTCAGGGCTATCTTGAGTACCTGTAATTGGGTCGGCCTTCATCAGGACAGGGACAGCAGGTATACATGGGAGATCCTATGCTTTCGTAGTCTAAGTGCACAAGGGCACTAGATCTGAGAGTCCTCGTCTTTAGATGCCACCGGGAGAAAATACTCTGGGGAAAATTCAGTCAAACTTATGCCAGAGTGATGTATGATTGATTCAGTCATCACGCGTATATTGGCTAAAGGGCTTACAATCTGAGCTCCGGGATCCTCAGTACATGTGCAGCAGTGATTCCAAGATGTTCAAACATATGTTAAGTCATGTTGACGTCCGTGGATTGAAAAGACCAATGATTCACGGTACGATTTTAGGTCACAATGCACTGTGGTGCATTGTGGGAGAGTGTGGTGCCTGCAGCACTGCTTTCCTGTCAAATTGTGGGGGCGGGGGGCCTCATCTCCTTCAACAGATGGCGCACGGCGTGTGGTCCCCAACATTAGCATCCAATCACATCAACCGGTTGGAACTACTAAGCGGTGTTCAAGGCCCTGAAGACTTTCCAGACACACCTCCAGTGAAAGATAGTTCGAGGGGATTGGGTCCTCCGACGTATTCCATATCTATGACATGTAATCACCACAGCTGTGCTGCTTCGGAAACTTTTTCGGCGTCTGCGTCCTGCGTCGATGACGTCGATGCGCCGTCGTCGAGGACCTCCTCCGACGTCATCCGATGTGATAAGTAGGACGCACGACGCCCATAGCCTCAGTTCCGTTTTTTCCGCGAACGTGTTGCTTCGTGTTTCTCGGTTTAAACGCCTCGACTCTTTGGAGTTCTGTTCTTCTCGGTTCTTCGAACCTGTTCGTTTGTGAAAATCCTTCAGAAGATGTCTACTTCGTCTTCGACCCCGCGTCCGGGTTTCAAGAAGTGCGGGAGTGTGGGTCCAAGATGTCGGTGACGGGAGGCCCACGACACGGATGACTGTATCGACTGCCAGTCGCTCACGTCCAAAGCCTTACGCGAACGTAAGAAGAAGTTGTCGGTAGGTCGGGTGTCCAAGCCCCGGAAGTCGAAGTCTGCTGGGCTTTCGACGGATAATTCGAGGGGTGACTCTCCGTGTCATCGTCGGAAGTCTCGTGGGTCTCCTTCTAGGAGTCGGTCTCGCCACTCCTCAGCCTCTTCGAGGCATTCTCGGAAGCGCCGACACCGGTCGTCTTCCAGGTCCTCTTCGGAGGGCTCTGCCCGGCACGTCACTTACCCCTCCAGCCGTGCGACGCCGGAGGAATGGGCTTCCTTCGGGAAGAAGATGCTGGCGATTCTTGAGTCGCAGGGTACTCAGCCGTCCGCGCCCCCGAGTGGGGTCTGTCGTGTGAGGTCGAGAGACACCGCTCGCAAGAGTGGTCGGCACGAGTCACGGGAGAGGTCCCGTTCGGACAAGGGGACTCGTTCTCGACGTACCCGTTCCAGGTCCCGGTACTCGACGCGTTCGAGAACGTGTGCACCTGTGAGGTCTTCGAAGAAGGCATCGACGTCTGTGGCGTCGAGGGCGTCGACAGGCTTTCTCGAGGCTCTGGCTCCGAGGAAGTCGTCGATGCCGTCGACGCTCAGGTCGTCGAGGGACACGCTCGGGGCTCCGGCCTCGAGGGCTGTGTCGACGCAGCCGATTCTGGAGGCGCTGCATCTGACGTCGACGCCGATTTCCTTGACGCCGATCCTCTCGGCGCCGATCCTCTCGGCGCCGATGCCGGTTCTCTCGACGCTGGCGCCGATTCGCTCGACGCCATCGTCGCCTTTCGTGTCGGAGGTACCCCTGAGCACGGGTGGACCCCCTAGGAAGGCTCTGGTTAAGAGCAAGCACACTCGAGTGCCTTCTTTTCGCCACCTGGACTATATTTCAGAGGCGGATGAGGATTCTGATGACCTGGTTCCTAGTCAGGTTCCGGATGAAATTGTCTCGGGCCATAGTCAGTTTGACGAGTTGAGACAGTCTCTGCATGATGCCAGTGGACTGGACACCTCTCCGGAGGTGGAGTTTTGTAGGCCTGAGCCTGGCTCTCATGCTGATTCCTCGTACCGGCGCCTTATGGCTAGGGTTTCTGAGTACTTGGGATGGTCTGCTCCCCCAGGGGAGTTTGTACAGGATGATCTGACAGACATCCTTGATGTTGGTCCCCCAACTGACCCGGTTCTGCCGTTCCATATGGCTTTACAGAGAAGGGTGGCGGCGGCTTGGACTGCTCCGGAGAGTCTCCTGGCGGTGGGCAGATCCTTGTCGCGAAAATACCGTCCAGCCAGTGGCGACCCCTGCTACTTGACCAGGCACCCCACTCCGGAGAGTTTGGTGGTGCAGGCGGCCACGGCCCCGGCGAAGCAGGCGTCGTACCCTACCATCCCTCCTGATAGGGACGACAAACGTTTTGATGGCTGGGCGAAGAAAGTGTTTTCTTCTGGTGGTATGGCGCTTCAGGCGGCCAACTCCATTTGTGCCTTGTCGCGTTTCACGCACACTCTGTGGAACTGTGTTGCGTTAGCGGCTGAACATATTCCCGAAGGGGACGAACGGGATGTTTCCTTGCTATGGTCCAGGATGGTAAGGATGCCATGTGTGAGTCCGTTCAGTCGGGTTTGGACTTATCTGAATGCGTCAGTAGGTCCATGGCGGTGAGCACCGTGATACGCAGGTTTGCGTGGTTGCGGAAGTCGGGGTTTGCTCCTGATGTGCAGTCCCGGCTCCTCAACATGCCCTTTGACGGTGAACACCTTTTTGGCAGCAAGGCTGACGAGAGCCTTGAGAGGTTGCAGACATCAAAAGCTGCAGCGAAGTCGTTGGGCGCTGCAGTTCGCCAACCTCCGCCTTTTCGTCCTACGGGACAGCAGTGGAGGGGTGGTTCCTTTCGCTATTACTCATCCTTCAGTAAAGCGAGAGGAGCTGGCAGTCAAAGAGGCCAACGCAGGGGTACCAGAGGTGGACGACAGGGTACCCGTGGTGCCAAGGCCGCTCGGGCAGTTGCCTCTTTGCCCTCAGGTAACGCCGCAGCCGCTCCCACTCAGTCGTGAGGCCATGTCCCATGGTTCGCCGGTTGGGGGAAGGCTGGCGCAGCATCTTGTAGAGTGGCAAGCCATTACTTCAGAAGTGTGGGTTCTGGAGATCATAACCCACGGCTACTGTCTTCCCTTTCGGCACAGGCCTCGCGACAATCCACCGGGGAACCTCTCTTTGCAGAGTCCGGATCCGCTCCTTGCGCAGGAAATTCAAGCCCTGCTGGAGAAAGGCGCCATAGAACTGGTGCCTGTAGCGGAGAGGAACAAGGGATGGTATTCCCCTTATTTTTTGATTTCGAAGAAAGACGGGGGATTGAGACCCATCATGGACTTGCGCGGTTTGAACAAACTCCTCAGGAAGGACAAGTTCAAGATGGTTACTCTCTCTCAAGTCCTCCAGGCCCTTCAGCTTCAGGACTGGTTGGTGTCACTCGACCTCAAGGATGCTTACTTCCATGTGCCGATCCATCCCAAGCACAAGAAGTACCTGAGGTTCGCGGTTGGCGACTCGCACTTTCAGTTTCGGGTCCTGCCGTTCGGATTGACCTCCGCCCCGAGGGTTTTCACCAAGCTCATGGTGGTGGTGGCAGCGCATCTCAGGCAAGGGGGGATTCACGTCTACCCCTACCTGGACGATTGGTTGATCAGGGGGGTGCTCTCCCGAGCAAGTCCTAGATCATCTATCGGTCACCTGTCGCTCCCTTCACAGGCTGGGCTTCTCCCTCAATTTAAAGAAGTCCCATTTGACGCCAACACAGCGGCTCCAGTACATCGGAACAGTGTTTTCCTCCCCAGGTGAGGGCTCTTCACATTCAGCAGATGGTGCACAAGTTTCAGCATGCCCAGACGCTCCCGGCGTTCGAGTTCTTGAGGTTGCTCGGCCTCATGGCATCCTGCATTCTTCTGGTGCCAGAGGCTCGCCTGCGGATGAGATCTTTGCAGTGGGCACTCAAGACGCAACGGTCGCAGTCCTCCGGCAGGATGTCGGACTCGATTCAGGTGCCGTCCTCGGTCGCCTGGGACCTTCTGTGGTGGGCCGTCGAAGGCAACTTGATGAAGGGGGCTCCATTTTGGCTTCCCTGGCCGGAGGTGACGATCGTGACGGGTGCATCCCTCACGGGATGGGGAGCTCATGCCAACGGGCTGACAGTCAGCGGTCGTTGGTCTCCGTCGGAGTCCAGACTCCATATCAATCTGTTGGAGCTGAGGGCCGTCGGGCTAGCCCTGAAGGCTTTTCTGCCGTCTGTGCGAGGGAAGAATGTCCTGATCCTGACGGACAACACAGTGGCCATGCACTACCTCAACAAAAAGGGGGGGGCAGGGTCACTTCCTCTGTGCAGGGAGGCGATGCAGCTCGAGTTCTGGGCCATCCAGCAGGAAGTTTCGATCTCGGCAGTTCATCTGGCCGGAGCCGAAAACGTGACGGCGGACGCTCTGTGCAGGCAGAGCGCGATCTCTCACGAGTGGGAGTTGGCTCAGGAGATTCTCCTGGAGATCTTCGCCCTTTGGGGGACCCCTCAAGTGGATCTCTTCGCCTCCAGTGTCAACCGGAAGTGCGAAAGGTTTTGCTCGCGGGAATTTCCTCCAAAAGGAGCCTTAGGAGACGCGTTCGTGGTGGAGTGGTCATTCCCGCTGCTGTACGCGTTTCCTCCAGTCCCCGTCATCCCGCAAGTGCTGCGGAGGTTACGGAAGTTCGGTTCCCGGATGATCCTCATTGCCCCGGCGTGGGCTCGGAGGACATGGTACCCGGACCTTCTCGACTTATCCATCTGCCCTCCACGTCGTCTTCCCTACCGAGACGATCTGCTCTCACGGGAGGGGGGGTCAGGTTCTCCATCCAGAGGTCAGATCCCTCAACCTTCACGCTTGGCTTCTGAAAGGTTGAGGTATAAGGATTGGGACCTCCCTGAGGACGTGATGGAGGTGTTGCTTTCGGCCCAAAGGCCAGCAACAAAGTCTCTGTACCGTTGCCGTTGGCGTTAGTTCTGCGACTGGTGCAGAGTTCAGAATGTGGATCCTTTTGCATGTGACATCCCCATGGTTCTGTCCTTTTTTTACTTTCTTTGGCCCACAGGGGCTTGCAAGTGGGTACCGTTAAGGGTTACTTGGCGGCGCTGTCCATCTTTAAGCGCTCGTCTGAAGAGTGTTCTTACTTTAAAATCCCTTTGATTTCACAGTTCCTGAAAGGGCTCACTAATGTGTTCCCTCCGTCACCTTTCCTGGTGCCCGGTTGGGATTTAAACCTTGTTCTTAAGTTTCTTATGGGTGCTCCGTTTGAGCCTTTACATTCTTGCCCTTTGAGGCTGTTAACTCTGAAAACTGTGTTTTTAGTTGCGGTTACTTCCGCTCGCAGAGTGAGTGAGTTACAGGCACTTTCAGTTAAGCCTCCCTTCACTGTATTTCACAAGGACAGGGTTGTCCTTAGAGTTCGTCCTTCTTTTCTTCCGAAGGTAGTGACGGAATTTCATTTGGCCCAGAAGGTTGTTCTTCCGGCATTCTATCCTCCTCCGCATCCTGGTAAGGAAGAGGAGAGGCTCCATAGGCTTGATCCTAGGAGAGCTTTAAGCTTTTATGTTTCACGCATGTCCCGGGTCAGAGTGGATGATCAACTCTTTATTGGTTACGCTGGAAAGCGTTTGGGGCAAGCTGTGACGAAACAGACTGTCTCGCTGGATTATTTTGGCCATCTCGGAGTGCTACCGCTTGGCGGGTAAGGACCCACCGGCTGGCTTGCGGGCCCATTCTACCAGGGGTATGGCTGCGTCTACTGCCCTGCAGAGGGGTGTTCCTATTCGCAACATCTATGATGCAGCCACCTGGGCTTCAGTACATACATTTGTACGTCACTATTCCCTCGATTCCATCCGAGCACAGGATCTGGCCTTTGGCAAGGAGGTCCTTTGCTCTGCTATTTGATTGGCTATTCTAAATTTTGATTCTAAATTCTTTCCCTCCTCCTTGCTTTGGTACTGCTTTGGGAGTCTGTCATAGATATGGAATACGTCGGAGGACCCAATCCCCTCGAAGAACAAGTTACTTTCTTACCTGGTAACGTTCTTTCGATGGGATGGTCCGACGACGTATTCCATATCGCTCCCGCCCTGCCTTCCCCGCTGCAGAATTTCTTTTGCGATTGCAGCTTACGTTCCGCAAGCCTTTGTGTCTGTGTCTGACTGGCAGTTGACTTATGTCACACGTTCTGGGGGAAAAAACTACAACTGAGGCTATGGGCGTCGTGCGTCCTACTTATCACATCGGATGACGTCGGACGTCGGAGGAGGTCCTCGACGACGGCGCATCGACGTCATCGACGCAGGACGCAGACGCCGAAAAAGTTTCCGAAGCAGCACAGCTGTGGTGATTACATGTCATAGATATGGAATACGTCGTCGGACCATCCCATCGAAAGAACGTTACCAGGTAAGAAAGTAACTTGTTCTTCTAGTCCTCAGGACAGTACCACGGCCATGTACTACTTGAAAAATCAAGGGGGCAATCGCTCTCTTTGGCTATCCAGACTGTCCCAGAACATCTGGAAGTGAGCACTCGAACACGTTTCTCCTCTCTCATCATGTTCCAGGGGAACTCCATCTTCTGGCAGACGTACTCTGCCGAGGATCCCCCCAACGCCCACGCCTAGGGCACGAGTGGCGGCTACAATAGGACATTTTACTCAACATCTTGCAGAATTGGGCTTCCCAGAGATTGAATTATTCGCCACCCTGGAAAATGCCTAACGCCCCGATTGCACACGACCCCCAGAGCATCCTCGACGGATACGTCGAGGAAGCATCAAACGCCATCCGGTCCTCTGAAAACATAGACGGCACCTGCCGACCCTCATGCCTCCCCGCAACAGTCTTCTCGGAATGCGACTGGGCACTCTACTCATACTAAGAGTTGGTGATCTACAAACCACTGGTATAGCTTACTTAAGTCTTACTACCAATAGGAATTTAGGAAACCTATCCTAACAACACTGCATCAATTTCCTCCGACATTGAATTTAGCAGCTTGGCTCCAGAATTCATAGAGTTTGGATGTTTGAATCTTCTTCAAAGCTGTTTGGACATTCGCAAGGAAGCACGTAAACCCAATATCAGACACTTCAATATCAATTAGTGGAAACACTGTCATTTGGTGTAGAACACAGATCATCTATTCTGTTGACTGCACACCCTCTCACATTCTTCTATACCTACTTTACCTTTTGTATTCAGGGCTAGTCTTTAATTCATTAATAGTGCCATTTAGCTGTTCTTTCTGCTTACACCATCGTGGCCATTGGATCTATAAGGAGGGTGAATGAACTGCAGGCGCTCTCCGTTCAAGATCCATTCACAAGGACAAAGTGGTTTTACACACACATCCATGCTTCTCTCCTAAATACATTCCTAGTTCCACGTCAATCAGTTTATAGAACTTCTCACTTTCTTCAAAACCTACAAATTCAGCAGCGAAGCTTCCAAACATTAGAAGTCAGAAGAGCTGTAACGTATTACGTAAATACAAATTAACCACTATGGAAAACGGCCCAGTTCTTTGTTTCCATAGCCACTGGAAGAGAAGGGGATCCTGTCTGTCGGCTATTTCCAAATGGATTGGTCAATGCATCCAAATATGTTATTCTCTTTCAAAGAACTTTACCCTTTATGCCCAGAGCGCACACTAGTAGAGGCACAGAGGCTACTTTAGCTTTCATTGCAAATGTACCTTTAGAGGCATTTGCAAAGCAGCTACCTGGAGTTCAATTAACACATTTGCACAGCATTACTGATTAGATACTCTTAGAGTGTGTACCTTCTAACATCCCACCACCATCTCCTGGCACTGCTCGCTACTGTATGCATCACATGTGATTCTAAGTGTAAGGTGTTTCTCCCTGTGATTCTGTACGACTGGGTGAGCAGCAACCTGTAGGAGCCCTGAGCTGAATTTCATGAACTTTACTGCACACGTGCAAATGGAAACCCAGGGGGAATGATTGAAGGGCCCTCCACTGAAAGACTATGGCAGGTCAGCCTGAATGCTAACAGATGTACTGGTGCACCTGGTTAAATAAACAGTCTTATTTCATTTGATAAGCTTGCCAGATCTTTTTTTTTTTATGTAACTGCAATTTGTAAAACAGAACCTCTTTATACAAGAGTAATATTACACCACTGGGCCCCTAGCTGACGCACTCTCGGATCATACATGAAATAGATACTTAAAGGTCCGTATTCCATTACCTCCAATATTAAATAAACAGCATCAATTGGGTCACCTGGGAGCAAGGTGCATTCATATTTGATGAATAAATAAATAGCATCACCCGGGCGACTTGGGAGCAAGTCTATTCGCATTTGGTAAATAAAGAACTAGAATCAATTGGGTCACCTGGGAGCAAGTTCCTTAAACATTTGGTAAATAAATAATTAAATAGCATCCATTGGGCCCCTTAGGAGCAAGTCCGTTGACATTTGGTAAATAATTAAATGTTCCTCACAAGAATTCCTATACTCTGGACGCACAACACCTAGAACACAGACCCACCTTCAACCAGACTGGACACTTGCGTGTAACCAACCCCTACCCGTAGAAAGGCGAGCCCCCTGATATGTCATAAAGGGTATCTTCAATTCCCCCACAGTGCTGCCTATGTGCTAAGATCAGAAATGGGCAGATCACTGTCCCCGGTGTAGATTTAACCGTAGAAAGGTAGACCATACTAACCTAACTAACCTGGCCGAACCGGGCCTCTGAAGAGTGGAGGAACACCTCCGCAACAGGGTGCCTAGCACCCTACAGGTCCTCCTGGTGCCTCCCACACGGGTCCCCTGAATGGGCACCCAACACTTTCATGAGGTGAGGTACATCATCCCCACCTGCTGCGGAGATAACTAATAGAGTAAGGCCTCTCCGTGTTCACTGTGACAAGCCTGGAGAATCCCACCTTCAGGCCTGTCTGTCAAACCCATGTGTTTGCTGTATACCGGCTCATGCGGTATGCGGTTCTCCTTCCTTACTCTTTCACACTACTACCTGGCCGCTAACACGTGGTGCGAGGAAAACGACTTTGCGCTCTCCCTCACGAGCGGTGTCGGGGCTTTGTACAGCACCTTCCATCATGCTCCTTTAGCTGTCGACACCAGCGCACCCTCTCAACCCTAGGTAGGAGAGAGAGAAATGCCGGCCCAGAAAGTGGGCAGCCTCCGGGGACGTCCCTGACACAACAGAGGGCCTGGCTACCCTCCATGATGGTCTGGAGCTTCCTATTCCTCTCGTATCTTCCAGCGCTGTCCCTTGAGAGGATCCCCCTCGTGGTTATATGCTCCCCGGGGACCTTCCACCTGTGTGTCAGCAGGGGAGCTCTTGCCCGCTCTGAGGTGAAACCACCTCCCTGAGAGGCCCGCCCCTGCTGTTGGAGCATACCATGTCTGTTAGACAAACTCTAAACAAACGTGACACAGAGCCCATGTACACACGGCAACCCACAAGAAATGCAGGTTTACATAAGCAGATCCACAAGCCTCAGAAGGCATACATTACTTACTGTAATTGTATTTCTGATGCTTGTATCTGCTTAGGTTCACATGCACACCTGCCCTTCCTCCCCTCTTCGATTTGAAGGCACCTAGGCCGATAACACCTTTATCTTCTGTACTCGTGCATACTTGATGCTCCCTCTGATCAGAAACAAAACAATCCGAGGGATCTCGACGCGTGAAGGATCATGGGTACAATACACATCACACAGGGATAATATTACAAGCCTACCCAGTCGACGTCCCTTTTCGAAACTCAAAAACAAGAATGCAATACGCTACACTTACTACTAGATGTCGGTCTATGCACAGCATGTAAATCTAAGCAGATGGTAACATCATAAATATGATTACGGTAAGTAATGTATTCCTTTTACACAATACCTTTAAGTGTCGGAGCATTCCTAACTATGTGATAGTTCAATGATATTGTTAAGGTAACACTGATAAAGCCATTTCTGCAAATTATGCTTTTAAAAAATAATTCTGTTGTGAAAAGTGTAACATTCAGCATTTCATTTAAAATACTGAATAAATAATGTATTTATTTTGATTTAAATACTCCCAGGTGTTCTCTAGGTATGAGAAACACAGGCAGCTGATCCTTGAGGAAATTTTTACTTCACTTGCAAGACTGCCCACAAGTAAGAGAGGCTTGAGGAATTTCAGGTAATGGACAATACACAAACAGGTTTTCATTTTTGAATTTGTAGCATTCTTAAGGAATATTTCCTGGAAGCAATGTATTAAACTGTTTTCGCCTCACAGCCACTATTATGAGCACTGACCACATATCAAGAATTTTTTGAAGAATACAATGCATAATGTGGAGGAGCACCAGTGCCCGCCTGTGCGTGGCCTGGGTGAGCTACAGTGCTACAGCAGGCCAAAATGTGGCGCAATCAGAATTAAACTCTTGGACTCCCGGTGCTTGAGTGCTGTGGAAGTGGGGTTAGGAGAAGTTCTCTATAAACTGGGAAAAACCTTACCCCATCGTTGCATAGCTGATGGGAGGCCCACAGGCTGGTGTGTAGAACTGGTTGTGAAATCCTCCTATTTGAATGGTGAAAGGAGAAATATCCTCATCACCTAAAATATCCTGAGATACCCTAGCATTCATCGATTGGGGATGATAGATTGAAATTAAAAGCCTGTGATGCTGAAAGTTCTGCTTTAGCTTTTTGTCCTGATGCTGCATGTGCGCTTCGTGGGATGTTCACTCCGTCATGGTATTGCGAGTTCCCTTTAGTTCTGTATGCAAGTATGTTTGCATAGATAATTGGGGGACTTCACTGTGGTTGGTGGCAGCATTAACACAGTGTTTGACGGTAAAGCTCTGCTGTAACCTGGTGCTGAGCCTGTCAGGAAACCTTGGGGTATAGGCCTGCATGCCAGACTCCCATACAGATGTCAGCAAATGTATTTGCGACTGTGTAGGCCTGGAAGTCATGAAATCTTCCGTTAAATGGAATCCCCCATCCCTGTGTTCAGTGTGTGAAGGCTACCATTCTAAAGTTAGGTAAATGAGCGCATCTTTAGCTTTCTTTGGCTCACCTTGCTTTTAATGTGTTCAAGCAATTGTGGCAAATTCTAAAGTGGATCATAGTAAACACAATTCTGATGCTTGTTAATCTGCTTAGAATCACATGCTGTGCATAGTCCGGCATCCAGTGGTCACTGCAGAGTATTGCATTTTGTTTTTCGTAGTCGAAAAGGGGACGTCGACATAGGCGTGTCTGTAATACTATCCCTATAGTGACATGCAGTGTACCTACAATCCCTCACGCGTTGAGGTCCCTCAGATTGTTTTTTTCCGCCCAGATATTGGTCGCCTTAATGCGGAGCTCGTTAGAAAGAAATTGCAAAACATTTATTTGACCCTTGGTCGTTATTCTTTAAAGATTACATCAGATCTCTCCTTCGACGGCGAAGCTGTTTTCACCGCCGATTAAGAACTTCGACGGCGGTGACTTAGACAGAGGCGATCCTTCGGTGCTGCCGAACACGTGGCCCGGCCTCGCTGGCCTAAACAGTAGGGAGAGTGGGGGTCGTGGGGCTTTTCTGCTTCTTTCTAAGAATGCCTTTCTCTTTCACCCCCTTTCTTTCGGGGTCGGTATCACTTTATTTTTTTTTAACTGTAGTTTTTATTGGCATTTTTAACTTTACAAACAAATAAGAAAAAGCTACGAAACCCCTTGCACCCCCAACCCCCCCCGCAGACCCGTCCCCTCCTGGGTCCCGACCCCCCTCCCCCGTGTCCAATTCAGTGTAGTGTATCTGCCATGGGAGACTAATAATGTTACCTCCATCTCCCGTGTCTCGGAGATGTTGCGATACGTGACCGTGTCATCAGTTGACTTGGTCCCAGGTCGTGGGGTCCCCGGTCGGGCTGACCTGCATAGCGGGGTTAATCACGTCATCTTCGGGGCGGGTTTCATTCTGTGGGTTAAATGAACGTCCCATCCCCAGGATTGCTGTACTCCAATCCAATCTGTGAGGAAAGAGCTAGTATCGTTATTAATCATGGCTGTCAATTTATCCATCAAAAACATGTTTTTCACTTTTTTCAGCCAGTCCTCCTTTGAGGGGGCCTCAGGACTCTTCCATTTCTGGGCCAATGCTACTCTGCCCGCCCTTAGCATGGTTTCCCACATCCTTGGATATCGGTGCAACTCCGCGTCCTCCGGGGGGAGGCCCAACAACATCGTCATGGGATTAAGTGGTAAACGGTCTTCAGTTACTTCCGCTATCCAGTCCCTCACTAGTTCCCAGTATGCTTGCACCTTCGGGCAGTGCCACCACATGTGGCCTCTGGATCCCATCTGCCCGCATCCTCTCGGGCACCTTGGCGACACCCCCGGGAACATCTGACAGTTTTACGGGGTCTCTGTGCCACCCCTGTAATATCTTAGTTGTGCTCCATGTCCGAGGTGAAAAGGTTTCTGTGAAATGCGATTTTGAATATTCTGGCCCAGTCATCCTCTGAGATTTCAGCACCTGCCAGGTCATCCCAGAACAAGCGGAAGCTCCTCCTACCTTGAAGGTTGTAAGTATTTAGAAGCCTGTACATACTTGAAACCGCCCCCTTCCTGGAGGCCGCCGAGTCGAAGAGTTTCTCGAACGGGGTCAACTGTCTTCTTAGGTTAGTGCCCCATGATTGGTTGCAAAGGATGCCCTTTAGGTGGAGGTATTCGAAGATGGATATTGATTCACGACCTAGAGCATCTTTGAGGTCTTCGTAAGATAGCAATTCGCCTTCCCTGAACATCTGCCCAGCCCACTCCATCCCCATGTCTGACCAGTTCTGGGAGTGTCTGAACCCTCTCCCTCCCAGGTTGATGGGATGGCCCCAGAGAGATTACATCGGAGACGGCCATGGGGTGAGGTGAGCGGTTTGCGGTCCTTCTTTCCAAATGTCCCAGAGGACTCCCCGGATCGGATGGGATCGTAAGTGTCGGGATCTCCCTGCGAGGCACCCATAGGAGGTTGCGGACCTTCCGGGAGTGGGCATCCATATCCTCCAGGTAAGACCAATACGTTCTCGGGCCCTCTTTCATGTGCTCCAGGAGGACGCGCAGTTGGGCAGCACAGAAATAAAGGTGAAAGTCCGGCAGCCCGAATCCCCCCTCCTCCCTTGGTAGGGTCAAGGTGGCCTTTCCAGTTCTCGGGGTTTTCCCTTGCCATACAAAGTCGCGGACCCCATTTTGTAAGTCTCTGAAGTTCTGCACTGGGACTCTGGACGGGAGAGCCGTGAATAGGTACAGGAGTCGTGGCAGAATGTTCATTTTGACTGCCGTCATTCGGCCATACCACGAGAGGATCATTTTGCCCCATCTCCTCATATCAGAAGTGATCTCCGCCATCATGGGGCCGTAATTGGCGGGGCCCAAGTTCGAAATGTTTCTGGTGAGGAGTACCCCCAAGTATCGTATGGCGACCCTCTCCACTTCAATCCCATGGAACCTATTCAGAGGGTCAAGCACTGGGTCTATTGTTCGCATTGGGAGCAAGACAGATTTTGCCGTGTTTATTTTCAGACCAGAGAAGCGACCAAATGATGACACCAGGGTCAGGAGGGGGAGGGGGGTAGTGAGGAGCCCGGGTCCACCAGGTAGGCCAGAATTTCATCTACAAACAGGGAAAGCTTGAATTCGATTTCCCCTCTTCTTATTCCCTTGTTGTCTGGGATAGCTCTGACCGCTATTGCCAAAGCCTCCATTGTGAGGACATATATCAGGGGGGAGAGTGGGCACCCCTGCCTTGTCCCTCGGGAGAGGGGGGGGAACGACCCGGACAGCGTCCCGTTCACCTGTAACCTAGCCAAGGGAGCTCTGTAGAGTGCAGTTACCCAGCTCATGATGCGAGTCCCAAAGCCCATTCTGTGAAGAAGCTCCATGTAGCGCCACTCAACCCTGTCAAAGGCCTTCTCCGAGTCCAGTGAGAGGACACATGCGTCGAGCTCCGATCTTTGGGCAAAGTGGAGCAGGTCTAGTGTTTTACGGATATTATCAGACCCCTGTCTTCCGCTAATGAAGCCTACCTGGTCCCCATGGATTAACATCGGCATTATTCCTTCCAGCCGCTTCCCCACCACCTTGGCCAAGATCTTAACATCAATGTTTAACAATGATATGGGCCGATAGGAGGAACATTCCGATGGATCCTTTCCCTCTTTGGGCAAGACCGCTATCACGGCCCTCATCATGGACTCGGGGAGTATGCCCCCCTCCAGTACCCCATTAAAGACCCTCACCAAGTATGGGACCAGGGAGGAGCGAACATATTTGTAAAAGAAGACTGTGAAGCCATCCTCCCTGGGGGAAGTTCCCATCTTCATTCCGCTAATCACCCTGTCCACTTCATCTTCGGTTACCGGGCCCTCTATCCCCTCTGCCATTTCCCTCGAGAGGGATGGGATCTGTATCGAGTTCAAGAAGCTTTCTATCTGGGATCATCTCCGTCGTATTCAGAAGAGTAGAGGGTTTTATAATATTGGCGGAAAGCCTCGCCGATATGGGGAGAGTCATTGCCAAGGAGCCCCTGAGCGTCCCTCACCTCCTTCACCCTCCTTTTCTCTGGACCTCCTTCAACTTCCAGGCTAAGATCCGATCTGCCCTGTCCCCTTTCTCATAATATTTTTGTTTTACCATTTGGAGGCTCCTTTCTGTTTTGTGTAAAAGTAGATCTTTTAGCTGTAGCCTGCAGTCTTCCAGAGCGGCCACCCAATCGCGCTCTAATGGTTGCCCCGGGGAGCTCTCCGGTTGGAGACGGGCTATTCTTTCTCTCAGAGCTTTCTCCTGGGTCTCCCTCTCCCTTTTCTTTTGGGCCCCTATTTTTATGAGGACCCCTCGTAGGGTAGCCTTATAGGCGTCCCAGAGCGTGTGAGTGGCCACCTCCCCGTTATCATTCAGCTCAAAGAACTCTGTTATGCAGTCCAAGACCTCCTGTGCAAGGACCTCATCTTTTAATAGGGCATTGTTACATTTCCAGCGCCCTCTGCGTTCCCTGCACCAACCCATCGTTATGGTGACTCGGGCCATGTCGTGGTATGACCAGGGGACTGGGTCTATCCTATAGCCCGACACATATGGTCGGAGTGTTTCGTCTACCAGGATATATCCTATTCTGGAGAAAGAGTTGTGTATCGCTGAGTAATAGGTGAAGGATGGGATCCCCACTCTGGGAGAAGGAATTGTATCTATTAGTCCCTTCTTCTGCGGATCTGGGATTAAGGGGGTCTACCCTCTTCCTGTCCATGGTTGGGTCGAGGACCATGTTGAAATCTCCCGCTGCCACCAGCGGACCTTGCATGAATAGTCTGAGCCTATCTCTTCTTCCCAGAATTGGGCCTGTCCTTCGTTCGGGCCATACACTACAGCCAGAGTAAGGGGGGAGCCCTGTAGGGTGCCCCGAACCAACAAATTTCGGCCCTCCGGGTCCTTCAGGATGTCTAACTTCTCAAACCCCACGTCCCTTGCCACCAGGATGGCCACCCCTCTTTTTTGGTCCTGTGGGATGCATGAAAGACCTCCTCGATTCCCCCTCCTCGCAACCTGGGCTCCTTTCCCCTTGCCCAGTGTGTTTCTTGCACGAACAGCAGGTCTAGTTTCGCCCTCCTAAACTCTCTGCAGATCAGAGATCTTTTCGTAGGGGTATTCAGCCCCTGCACGTTAAGGGTACCCACTCCCAGGGCCGGCAAGCTATCAGCAATAGTCTGTGTTTCCTGCTCTGATGGTCAACAAAATCGCAACAAAATCTCCCTTTGCGCTCCACTTGAATCAACTTTTGGACTCTATTATAACGTTTCCCCAACTGACCCCCAAACCCCTTCCCTAACAAACAATCCCCAACTCGTTGGTGCCCCCCCACCCCTTGCCCCGACGTCCAGCCAGATTGTTCAGACATCGCTGGCACTTTGGCCGGACCACCAGCATAGCATGCCCCTCTCAGCCAGGCGATCGTTACCAATCACATTATTGTGACCCCCCCCCCTTCTCGACCTCATCCCCGCATTTGAACCCGCTAAGTTTGCTTTTCATGGGGATTCTGGCTTCATCTTTACCTCCTGTCTTTGCCGATTCACTACCCCGCGGGCGATCCATAATCCTTAGTAAACCCAAAAAGCCATTCTCGCTCTGGGACTCCCTGGTGATCACCCCTCAGAATCATTCCGTTCCCCCTCTTTTGCTGGGGAGGGCGTGTTCATCCTCCTAAATTTCCTTGCTCCTGATTTCTTCCTTCTTTCGCCCGACGGGCCTTAGCCACCCGATCCACTCCTGGCCGGCCCCAACGGTTCCCGTCAGAGTGTTGGGTCAGACATTGTCCTGGATGGCTCCCTTGATATCTTCCTCCGAGATCAGTGTCGTTCGTTGGCCTAAGTATTCAAATGTTAAGGAGAAGGGGTTGTATCGCACTCCCTTCTCTTTCAACAGCTGTGTGAGGGGACGGCACATCCTGCGTTTGGCCAGGGTGTATGCCGAAAGGTCCTGGAAAATGGAGATTTGGGAGTTGTTATACGTAATCTCCTGAGTTTTCCTGGAGGCCTCCAACACCCGCGTCCTTTCCAGATAGTAATGGAACCGGACTAGGATCGATCGGGGGGCCCCCCGCCCGTCCTCCCGCTCTATGTACCCGATCAAATATGAGTTCAGTGGTCATCTCTTCTTCAAAGAGGAGGGCGATTATGTTCCGCACCACTCGGGTCAGCTCTCTCTCCGTCTCCGGGACCCAAAAAATCCTGAGGTGGTTTCTCCGCTCCCTGTTCTCAAAATCATCCATCTGTCTCGACCTCTCCTCCTCCCTTTTTTCAAGGGCGGCTAACCTCATGGTTGTCTCTACCTCAAGAGTTGCCGATGAAGATTGGTTGGACTCAACCTGAAGGAGTCTGTCCTCAACTTTGTTGGTCCATTTTTTCAAATTATTGGGCAATGTCCGCGCGCATATCTCGTATTTCTTGCAAGATGGTAGCAAAGCCCCGTTCCATTGCGGTCGTTGAGGGTGCTGAGGTTTCTTGATGGGCCATTACCTCACCGTGGGGCGGTTCTTTTACGGGGGGGTCCGGGTCTTGGTAGCGATATTTTTGCAAATTCCTTTGCCAGTCCATCAGGTTGCCCCCCGGGCTCTCTGCCAGGTGTGCCTCAATTCCTAGTGGGCCACAAGCTCACCTGCGGGTCCGTTGGTGACACTTCGGTGGAAGTGCTCTTCAGGAGATGAGGCGGGAAGCGGTGGCCACCCCCTAACACTTCAGTGTGTCTCTGCTGGGTCTTAATAGTTGCCCCCTTGGCAGGCTCATGCCCCGCCAGCCTCAGGCGGTGGCCTCGCACCCAGGGCGGCAACTGCAGTGCCTCCGGTGTCCCTTTTATCCTCTGGGGTGGGGGAGGGGTGCTTTTGCCACACGGGGTGGTGGACTGCTGTCCTTTTCGTGTTGTTGGAGGCCCCTCTTGGCAGGTCTCACTTTCCCCCCACAGGAATCGCCCCCCTGCGGTGATGCCGCCGATCGGGATCCGGAGGAGGGGGGGTGGGTACCTCTCTTGCAGGCAGGGGGGGGGGACCTCTCCGGGGAACGCTCCGGGTGAGCGTCTCCTCCCCCCAGTGGTGGCGCGCTTCACCCGCGGCCTGTGCTGTCCTGAGCGGGAAGTGAAGGGAGGTTGCCTCCTCCGTCGGCTCCGGCGGGCCCGATCGCCCCTCTCCGAGTCCTGTACTGGGCAGGCCGCGGCCCTCTGTCAGGTCTCGCAGACTCTTGCGGCGATCTTGCTGTGGCGTGGGGGGCCTCTCCGGGGACCGCTCCGGGTGAGCGTCTCCTCCCCCAGTGGCGGCGCGCTTGTCCCGCGGCCTGTGCTGCCTTGAGCGGGTAGTGAAGGGAGGCTGTCTCCCCCGCCGGCTCCGGCGGGCCTGATCACCCCTCTCCGAAACCTGCACTGGGCGGGCCGCGGACCTGTCCCCGGTCTCGTGGTCTCTTCCAGCGATCCTGCTGCGGCAGCCGCGTCTCTGGTTCTCTGCCTTCCCGTGGTCTTCCGACCCCGTTGTTTCGCTCGATGGGTGCCCTGGGGGGTCGTATCACGCTCCGGTCCACTTTCGCACCGCAGGGGGGGGGTGTTGGAGGGGGGGGGCTCAGACCCGGTTGTGACCTGGTCTCGGGAAGAGCTCGCGAATCAGCCCCCTGGTGGCCTCTCGTTATCACTTTTAACTGTATCCTCAGCTATGGAGAGGACTCCTTTTAGATTTTGCCCGCCCTGCAAGGGCAAATTCACATGGAAGGATAAGCACAAGCGGTGTAATCGTTGCTTACACCTTGATCACAACGAGGACGGCTGTGCGGCCTGTAAACTTACATTAAAGGACCGCAGGGTCAAGAGGTGGGCAGCCTACGCTATCTCTAGAGCTGATTCCTCTTCCGCCAACGCATGTGACGAGGACAGTGAGAATCCTACCTCCGTTTCGGAGGTTGTAGACCTCTCTAGGGAGTGTACCCGCTCCTCAGCGTCTCTCCCCGGCCCCGACAAGTTCGGCTCACGCCCTACTTATGGGTATGAACACCCCGGCGACACTGACGCACACAAAAAACATAAACACAAACACACAACCCATGGCACTTCGTCGAAGATGAAGAAAGCCCTCGCGCCAACGGAGACGCCGGGCCTACCGGCGACCTCTGCCGACCATAAGGGTCGCAAACCCTCCCCGCCACCACAGACGCGACTAGCGACTGGGCCATCCTCAGATAAGGGCGCTACCACCAAAACGCCAGATGACGTGCCTCGTAAGAGTGTGGCCGTCGGCGAGGAGGACTCGGCACCGCCAAACACGATGCTAGACAAACCTTCGACGGAGAAATTAATTGTCGAGAGCTTGGCTCGTATAGTTTCCACTGATGGTCAGAGACGGACGGCGAGCCCTGCTCACAAGGCCAGGGAGACGCTGGGAAGGCCGGAAGGAAGGCAGGGACCGCCCTCTCCGTCGAAGGAAGGACCTAGCCTACGAGAAGGCTTCTCAGAAGGCGAATGGAGTTTATCCTCGACGTTATGGGACAGATCTAGACGGCTACAGGCGGAGGAGCTTCCCTTTACGCCTCCAGACCGTTCTGGGTTACCACATTGGACCTTTGAAAGATTCCAATCATGTATGGACAAGCTGGATAGATTGATGTCCACTCCTGAACATATAACACCCAAGAGGTCAAGAGAGGTACTTCATGAGGACCCCAGGGCCAAATACCCTAGACTATTTAACCCCCTTCAAGAGGAGGTTAACACATATGACCTCACTGAAGAAGAATCTCACTTCCAAGAGGATGAGGAGTTCCTAAATAGTGAAGACCAACAAAACCTAGAAGGTTTTGAGGAAAACACAGACATGGGTGGGGGGGGCTTCGAAGAAGAACCAGATGAAGGTGGCTCACAGCCTTGGCAGTCCCCAGCAGCATCAACAGACCCTGACGTCCTGAATCTGTCCTCTCCTTAAACCACACCATTCAGAAACCCGTCACCTATAGATGACCAACCCACTTTCAACGCTCTACTAGGGAAAGCAGCAGTGCATTTTGAAATTGAGACTGGGGAAGTTACTCCCGAAATAAGTTCTTCTGGAGAACTTATCTTCAGGAAGTTCTTCTGGAGAACTTCACCCTTTGGGGAACCCCAGAAGTGGATCTCTTCGCCACCTGTGCTAACCGGAAGTGCAATAGATTCTGCTCAAGAGAATTTCCTCCGAGAGGAGCCTTAGAAGACTCATTCGTAGTGGATTGGTCCTTCCCACTGCTGTACGCGTTTCCTCCCGTCCCAGTCATTCCTCAAGTGTTAAGGAGGTTACAGAGGTTCGGATCCCACATGATCTCATTGCTCCGGATTGGGCCAGGAGAGCGTGGTACCCGGACCTTCTAGAAATGTCCATCTGCCCTCCACGCCGTCTTCCCTACTGTGAGGATCTGCTCTTGCGAGGGGGGGGGGGGAAGGGGGCGGTCAGGTTCTCCTTCCAGAGGTCAGGACTCTCAACCTTCACGCTTGGGATTTGAATTTGGTTTTGAAATTTCTAATGGGTGCTCCATTTGAACCTTTGCACTTTTGTCCTTTGAGATTGTCTTTAAAGACGGTGTTCTTGGTTGCGGTTACTTCCACGCACAGAGTGAGTGAATTGCGGGCACTTTCATCTAAGCCGCCCTTTACTGTGTTCCACAATTACAGGGATGTGCTTGGGGTACGTCCTTCCTTTCTACCTAAGGTAGTATCTGAATTTCATTTGAGCCAGAAAGTGGTTCTTCCTTCTTTCTATCCTCCTCCTGGTAAGGAAGAGGAGCGGCTCAATAGATTGGACCCTGGGAGAGCTCTGAGACTCTATATTTCTAGGATGTCGAGGATCAGAGTGGACGATCAACTGTTTCTGGGGTATGCGGGGCACTGATTGGGCCAGGCTGTGTCAAAACAGACCTTTTCCAGGTGGATTATCCTCACCATTACTGAATGTTACCATTTGGCGGGCAAAGACCCCCTCCGGAGGTGTTGTGATCTCATTCCACTAGGTGCGTGGCTACTTTCACAGCCCTACAGCGGGGAGTTCCTATAAGGAACATTTGTGATGCAGCCACATGGGCTTATATCCACACCTGTGTTAAACATTACTCCCGGGATACGCTCCATGGTCAAGATAAGGCCTTCGGTAAGGCGGTGCTTTACTCTACCATCTGATTGGAAACTCTACATTCTTTTCCCTCCTCCATTTTCTGGTACTGCTTTGGGAGTCTGTCAAAGATGTGGAATACGTTGGAGGACACAATCCATTAGAAGAACAAGTTACTTACCAAACTGGTAACGTTCTTTCGATTGGATGTTCCTCCAATGTATTCCACATCACCCTCCCAGTCTGCCCCTCTCAAGAATTTCCTCTGCTATTGCAGCTTAAGTTTCCGCAAGGCTATGTGCAGTCAAGCAGGCATTGGATATGTGCAGGTCACACGTTATGGGGGGAAAAAAACATAAAACTGAGGCTACGGGCGCCGTGCGTCCTATTTATAACATCCGGTGACATCGCCCTAGATGGAGGCCTTCGAGGGACATCGACCCGACGCCATCGACGCAGGATGCCCTCTGCCAAAAAAGTTTCCGGAGTACACAGCTGTGGACTTTAAATGTCAAAGATGTGGAATACGTTGGAGGAACATTCAATCGAAAGAATGTTACCAGTTTGGTAAGTAACTTGTTTTTCTGCGCGCTCACCCTCGGTTTGCGCCCAAATTTATTTCTAAGTTCCATGTGTACCAGTCAATCGAACTACCAACGTTCTTCCAAAACCCCACTAACTTGGCGGAAAGAAGCCTGCACACACTGGAAAGAACTAGACCACTAAGGAAAACAAACCAGTTTTTTGTTTCAGTGGCTGCTGGCTCTAAATCAGCCATCTCTAGGTGTTTTGTCAATTGCATCACACTCTGTTGCACTCTTACCAAGAGAGATCTGCCCTTCAAGCCTAGAGCACGCTCTACTCAGGGCACTGGGGCTTCATAGCATTTATTGCAAATGTCCCTCTCGAGTCCATTTGCAAAGCGGCAACTTGGATTCCTGAACACATCTTTACAAAACACTATTGCCTGGACCCTCGTTCTAGGTCCGATTCTCAGGTGAGACAAGCAGTACTAAAACATCTTTTCAATACTGTTCCTTCTCACATCCCACCTCCAACTCCGGGTACTGCTCGCTAGTCTATGAACAGCATGTGATTCTAAGCAGATTCACAAGCATCAGAAGACATGCATTACTTACCGTAATAGCATTTCTGATGATTGTATCTGCTTACATTCACCTGCGCCCACCCTCTCCCCCCGCTCGGATGGAAGGAACATAGACATCTTACTACTTCTTCGCTCTTTCTGACTCACGATGGTCATAAGGCTCCCTCACAGCAGAAAAAATACGGAGCACCTCGACGCGTGAGGGATTTTTGGGTACACTACATGTCACGTTAGGGATATTGTTACAGGCACGCCCATGTCGACCTCCCCTTTCTATCCTTGAACGACCAGATGCAATACTGTGCGGTTACCACTAGATGTCGGACTATATGCAAGAGCATGTGAATCTAAGCAGATACAATAATCAGAAATGCTATTACGGTACATAATGCATGTCATATCTGCAAAGTTCTGCACACATCAGTTGACCATTTGTAATTATCTGAAGTATAAGCTGCAGAGGTGGTAGAGTTCCTTTGACTCTGATGATATTGAAGTATTAAGAGATCCATTGGGTCTAGAGCAGCAGACAGGGTTCCTAATTTAGTCTACAAATTTGATTCCAAATTGTCGGCTAAAGTTCGATGCTAGGTGTTCTCAACTATAACCCTGACAGAGGATTTGTGTGGTGCCTATATTAAAAAATGGAAATGTGAGAATGCTGTGCAATTACCGATCTATAGCCACAATTCACTCCTCTAAGCTGTTCTCTGGATTGTTATTGAAGGAGTTTACCATTTGTCCGGACGGAGTGAATAGGCCTACTAAGTATCAAACTGGCTTCAGATAAATGATGGCACCTCCTTAAATGGTTTAATCGTCCAGCTGATGAAGAAGCGAGAGTTTAGTTAAAGGGTCTTCCCCCCCCCCCCCCCCCCCCCCCTTATCCGCGGCTACCATGGATCGAGCTAGCGCCTTCGACACCATTGATGGCAACACACTCTGAAACAAACTGTATGGGTGGGGTATCCCGGATGGCCTGTTGGTATTTCTGGTAAAGCTACATATTAGTAAGTGTTCAAGTACAGCTAGATAGTTATGGGAAATTGGGGTCCCCAGTAATGACCAACAAAGACCTTAGACAAGAGTGCATTTTAGCACCCTGCCTTTTTAACCTCTGTCAGATATTGTAGACCATTTGAAAGGTTGCCATAATTAGGATACCAATCCTCCTTTTGGCAGATAATCTTGTTTTCGATAATACCGTAATCTAATTGCAACTTTCATTGAACTCCCTTTCTTGGTATTTGATGGAATCGAGCTTGGTTATAAATATTGGAAAATAATAAAGATGGTCTCGCACTCAAAGATTAGCCACTATGGGGCATGCTTTATGATTGTTCGATTGAAACAGAAGCATTCTTTATTGTATGCAGAAACTAAGAAAATGTTATTGAAATACTGTAAATCTACTCTGAAACCAATTATTAGTTATTAGAATGGGAAGTTACTTCCAAGAGTATTGTATGAATTGGAATTGTAAAACCTGGAATGGAAGAAGCTTGAAAGTATGTAAGGTATTTTTGGGAAAAATAGTATCTTGGCAAAGCCTAGTCCAAATATCCAAATTGAGATCACATGGTAACATCTTCGTTCCATTTACCTGCTCCTTGTTCGAGGACCTCAAGATTATTTTACCAATTTAATTCTTATAAACCTCTTGAAGAAATTAGAATGGAGTGCAAGACCATCCTTAAAACTGCCTGATTGAATCAGAGATGTTTGAGAATCCTGGGTGGCTATTTAAGGAGATAGAGGCAGATCACTGTTCAGTAAGTGGTTTTTTGATAAGTTGATGGGTGGACCGAGTACACCCTTGTTGTTATCGTTGGTACGTTGTTTAGCATATTCATGCCGTAGTAGGAGAAACTATATATTTGAATTCAGATGAACTGTATACTGGAGAAATGTTAATTATGAGTGGTATATGTACATTATTTATTGTGCATTTGTAAGGCGCTTACACATCATGTAAATTGTGTTTCAAAGTGCCCACAAGGGTAACGGGGTGGGAACATGGAAGAAAGGCAAATGTAACAATGAAAGAGAGAGGCGGTCCTAGTAGGCCCTGTGAGCATTCAAAGCGTGCTAGTGTGGAGAGAGAAAGAGAGGGATGAGGGCGGTGGGTGAGTGCTAGGAGTAATCAAGGGAAGAGCTAGGGAGTAAGTTGCTAAGTGTTAAGTGACTGGCAGAGATCACTTGGGATGAGTGGTCAACTACTATTAAATAAATAAGTGCAGGCCTATGTTTGCACAGGGCTTAAGGCAAGTGCTGGGAGAAGGACGGTGTCTGAGGCGATTGGGGGTGGGAGGCCAGGAACCAGGTGGACACTTAAGGGCCCTGATCACCAATCTCTGAGACTGTGGGGTTTAGCAAAGGAGGTAAGGGGCAAAGGAGGTGAAAAGGAAAGTCTTGAGTAGATTCCGGAATTTGAGGAGATCCAGCTCAAGACGAAGAGGAAGGGTAAGTCTGTTCCAAAGGAGGGAGCCTCACGAGGAAAGAGATCGTCCACCAGCATGCTGTTTAGCGAACCACTTGACACGCAGAGAGTTGGTGCCAGAGGAATGTAAATATTTGGAGGGAGTTTATTTAGTGAGAGCCAGTTGGAGATAGTGTGGAACCCGGCCCCAGACAGCCTTATGGAGGATGCAGAGGGCTTTGAATCTGTTCCTTAAAGCAATAGGGAGCCAGTGGAGAGTTTCTAGGACTGGAGAGATGCAGTCCCTGGGCTGGAGGCCAAGGATAAGTCTTGCATCCCTGTTCTGGATTAGCTGGAGGGGATGTAGGGAAGAAGAGGGTAGATAAGAGGCTATTGCAGTAGTCCTGTTTAGAGAGCCTATGATAGAGGAATATATTTACAGATGTGTGTATGTTGTTGAAATATGTGTTAAAGTTTATTTGAGCTAATGAGACAATAAACAAATATATATTGTGTGCTATTCTGTGCGCACTGAATGAGGACCCCACTCGCACCTCTTCAGACTAACCTTGACTGCTGTCTATTGCTCCCTTGATTGGGTTTTACTAAACTGTCAGAGCTAGGGTCACCTAAAATATGTCGTCCAGGCTAGATTCTAGAACTACTTCTCAACAGAAACCAGGAGAGAACGGAGCAACAAAACTGCCATGGGATTCTGTAGTGGGAACCCCAAGTAGAGGGCCTACATTGGCCTTGTGATTCAGTGCGTTCCCAGGGTTGAGGAAGCCAATTTACCAGGTCCCTGATCAGATGAGGAGAAAGCGATTAGAACTATACTGAGACCTAACTGAAAAGGCAAATCTGAGAGAGCGATAAAGAAGCGCAGGACCCATCTTGGATCACGTGACAGGACGTTGGGTTCAGAAATGAGCCAACATTTGCCTTGTTGGACAGAAGCCTTATTACATCTTGGAGAACGTTAGGATCTTGTTTGTTCTATGATAGTGGTAAGGACAAAATCCACACTAAATTAGTTTTTTTAGATGGTGGATTATTTGATTTAGGACATCCTGGCAAGCACCCTTGGACTCCTTTTCTTTTAGCCGATTAGGGCTAAGCACCTGAAGTTCAGCTTGGTCTAGTTTAAGATTATTTTTTGGAAAAATAAAGAAATACTAAACTCAACTTGCCACTTTGTCAGTCTCCAGATTCTGACTTCCCACATAGCCATATGAGCTACTAGACCAGCACATCAATACACGCTGTGCAGAGGGAGCAGTAGAAGTACCTCTGGCCTTACAAATAATCCCAAAATGAAGGATGCCTAGAGGAAAAAAAGGTTACGGGCCCTATAAAATGGGACAAGAGAACCCAAACAATAGAATTTTGCCCCAAAGGGCCAACTAACCTCTTTTTGATCTGGTTTTGAATACTTTCCTGTATTGGCGATATGGTTTTTGTACAACTTTTCATGGTGTAAAGTGTATTGTCAGGTTTTACTCTTTGTGGCCCTTCCATTTTATGCTTGCAATATGTATGTGCGTGCGTGTCATCTGTTCCTGGTGTCGCCACTTTATCTTCCTGAGAGTGATGTCTTGACTCCCCTGCCAGCTACCGCTCTGCATCAAGAATAACGTCTGGGTAAATCCTACCACTTGATCTCCCCAAGCCCTTGCCAGAGGACTTGTGAAAAATGCCTCTAAGCGTAATGCATCTTTCTAAATAAATGTTTTATTCCTCTAACTTTTTTCTGACACTAGAAATAAGCATATATCCATTCTCCCCTGCCCCCTCTTTTTCAGGTTAAATAGCAGTGACACTGACGGTGAACCCATGTACATACAGATGGTGACAGCACTTGTTCTTCAGCTCATACAGTGTGTTGTGCACCTGCCTTCAGATAAAGATTCTAACTCTGAAGAGGAGACCAACAAAAAAGCAAGTTATTTTCCTTAACATATTTTTAAATGTTATAAACCATACATGCATTTACTAACAGATGTTTTGTTTCTAGGTTGACCAAGATGTGCTAATTACCAACTCGTATGAAACGGCTATGAGAACAGCACAAAATTTCCTTTCTATTTTTTTAAAAAAGTAAGTATCTTGCTTAATACTATTTTGGCTTGATTTGTAATAGCAGGTTCATCATATCAAGGAGTATTGGAGCATCTTAATGGGTTTTTGTTGGCTGCTACGTGCTTCTTTGTCATCAGTAATGTGCCTTTTAATAAGGTTTGCTCTGCTTTTTCTGCCCACACTTGTGGACAAGAGCGTTAGTTGTAGCTGCTATCATGTTTTCGATTAATTTACTATGCATTGGTTGCCATCTACTGGTTGATTTGTAACTCTCCAACTGGCTTGCTAGATTTTGACATGGACTTTGAGTTAATAGATTCTACTATGACGTGTCTGTTCCACACGAAGTACTCCCTCAAGCAGATGGCATCTTCCAATTTTTATTTTTTCTGCCTTAGTTTGGTCACAGAATAACAACTTCGAACTTAACTTTCTAGAACGGCACATTTCATCTTCATTGCTTACAAAAGACCCAGTGCAATGTTGGGAAACAATCTTTTTATAGCTTCCCCATCTACGTCAGTGGGGCCTCAATATATCTGCAGATGGTTCGGGTGATCTGGTATTGATTTTCCGGAAGCAAGGTCTTTTTTTTAACTTCACTACCCAGCTTGACTTGCTTTGGGGGCTCATGTCATTCCTTATGGCTACCGGTGCTCAGGCACTTCATTCTCCTATTTACATGAGATGCAGAACTACCTTCCTTTAGGGCAAGATGTTGGGAAAGATTTTCTTTTTGCTCAATTCCTGCCATAGATCGCCATGGGACACATGTTAGTTTTTGCTTGATTTGAACCCCGTCCTGACATTTTTGAGGTATGTAAAGCCTGTGTTGCTCAATCTTTTGGGGAAACAGACTGGTCCCTAAGACTATTGGTACTGAGAGACTCCCTGTATGAATTCCTGTAGTTTTACAATTGCACACATCACCTAACAGTGAAGTGCAGTTTGAATATTTTGTATCATAACCTTTTATATAATGGATTGTGTTACTTTGATAATGTCCCTAAGACAAGCTGGTAGTAGCTGTGTAATTTTTACCATTTTTGTGATATTTTTCTCTGCCCTTTTGCATTTACCGCAAATGGCTACTAAAAATGGCTAACACCCTAAAATGGCCATGCAATTGCATTTTCTGGTCCCAGTCCACATCCTCTGATACCCATGAAGTATGTTGCTGGACAGTTGTGATGATTGCTTGGCCATGATTGGGCAACTTTGGGCTGTTTGAATGTTGCAGATCCTTACCATTGGTGGCATTGGGCTGATTACTCCCAGCTTGAATAGTCAATAATAGGACTCCCCCCAGTTGGAACCAAGATTTCTAAGAAGATATGCCCGAGGACGACCCTTGCAGCTGACCTGCATCGACTCCAGTGATTGGCTCAGTGAAGCCATGCTCCTCTGCCGGATCTCAGAAGACCCTTGCTGGTGCTTCGACCCCATTACTGGTGGAAAGAAAACAGTCTTGACCCCCTGCTCAAGGATCCGTGCCTTCTGAAGTGTCCATGGACAAACCGGTGGACTGACCAGCTCTCTCCTGGGCTTCCTCGCTGCATTTGTCCTTGTACCTAGCAGATTCTTAGGACTTTGCAGATCCCCAGCTTAGGCTACAAGTGTTCTCCTGCATTTTCAGCCATCTGACTTCAAGGGAAGCTTTGCTGGGGATGCTTCTTTTTATGACTCAGTTGCTGCCTGACCGTGGTGACCTTCGTTGGAATACCCCTTCATTCCAGGAGGTGTCGTGATGGGGTCTGCACCACAGAGGTCTTCAACTTTCTTTGTTTTGGTTAGTCTTCTGGAACGGTTTGCTGTGCAAATCGACGAACTGCCAACACAGAAGGTGATCACTGCACCCGCAACCCTGGGCATTCCTCACACAAACCAAGTGCAGAGAGAAGATTGTGTGGCCCTGCTGCGGTATCTGCAATAATCTGTTAGTGGGATAAGTTAACATACCTGTTTCTGTCCACCAACCCACTGCTCCATAGGGTAACATTAAGCGTAAAGTCCTAAGCCGAACTCGGTCTGACCTGTGGTGGTGGTACCCTTCGTTAAGTTGCCTTCCCTAGGTCTTCCTGAGTGAACTTGATTGAGTTGAGTATTCATCTGAACTTTCCTAAATGCTTATCATACTTTGAAAACTTTGTAAAATCACAATCAAAGTCCACTGCATCCTTTTCAGATACTCACCTGAAGAATCTATATATGTTCTTTCAGATTCTTGGGGACTGTACCTTGTAAGAACGAGTTATTGATGAGAGAAGTGATGAATGGGGTGAGTTCTGTGACAGTCTTTTATGATAGGGGTAGGGCATAGGTCGCCTTGACACCTTGACGGTTTGAGGCATGAGATTATTTTGATGACCTCAGTGGTGGAGACTCGCCTAAATTCGAAACGAGGGGTTGAAGGCTCTCTCTCGAGGTAGGTGGGTCGTTGTTAATGGCTGGCAGTGTTAAATTGGCTTTTTTCATTGCGATTTTGTTTTGGAGCATAGCTATTTTGTCAAGGAGTGGATGCTGTATGTTAGCACACCAGGTTTAATCTTTGACAGTTATCAGGTGGGCTGGTGGGAGACTCGAGTTCCCTTAGGATGGTGAATAATTCCTTACTGCTAGATTTGGCGTTTGCTATACGCTCATTGTATGTAGCGTTTTCAGCTAGCAGTATTGCTTGTTTGTATTTTTTATCAGAGGAGATGAATAGATCCCTGTTATATATCTGTTGCAAATATATCTGCTTTACCTCTTCTGCTTATTATCTATCTTAATAAGGTTGCACATGTAAATATTATGTACTGATGGAAAAATGCAAATATTTTATATCTGTAACTGTGTAATTTGATCAATGCCCAACCACTGGTTTCTATGGATGCCTGTTGTAACCTTGTAATATGGATTACCTGCTTTCCAGCGCCCAGATAACTACGGGTTTGGCGCGCGCTACAAATGCTAAATAAACAAATATACTTTGAAACTTGTGACTTTTGGGCACATAGTCCCCATATTTTACGGTTGGACTTATTTAAGATTGAGGGAAGTGTTCTTGTGTTGGTTCTGACTATTTTTCCTTGCATCTGACTACTCTACTGCATTGCACTGGTAATTGATTCATATGCTGTTCTATTCTCCTAATGGTGAATGTGTATGTGTTTTATAGGTTTTGTTTTGCGATCCTTACCTGTGATTTTTTTATATTCTTGGTCTCTAAAGGGCCAATAAATAACCGTATTTCTATTTCTGGAACTTGTGGATCTGCTTAGATTACATGCTCTGCATAGTCCGACATCTAGTGGTAGTTGCAGAGTATTACAAGATTTGTTTATGAAATTCAAACTGACGTTGACAGGGCGTGTTAGTAATACTATACCTAGAATGACACGTACTGTCCCTGTTAGAGAGAATTCCCAAAAATGTGCTAATTCCCTCCACCTTTGAGACCCCGAGCAACTTTGCTGGGTTTTGAGGACTTGATTTCTTTTAACCTCAGTGTGACCCTTTTTTCCACTCTCTCATGTATTTGTATGTGAATTGTACCTCTGTGTTTCTTTTTGGTTATGGAGTCTAACAAACTCCATAGGCATCTTTTACAATTGTCACACAGCGCCTTCAGTGCAGTGGCACAGGGAAGTCTTTTAGATTTCCCAAGGTTTAAATACCTTCTCTGGGATAAACTACTGTTTCCCAGAGCAGTAAAGTGAAATTGACTTTACTTAGCATTGTACTTGCTAGACCCAGCACACCCTATTTTACAATAGAGTGCTGGAGGGGTTGCTTAGTATTCTTTGTCTAAATGCTCCTGTAACATTTTTTGTTACCTTCTCTAGCATGGGGTCTGGCATGGATTCACA
The DNA here is from genome assembly GCF_040938575.1 of Ambystoma mexicanum. Classification (NCBI taxonomy): domain Eukaryota; kingdom Metazoa; phylum Chordata; class Amphibia; order Caudata; family Ambystomatidae; genus Ambystoma; species Ambystoma mexicanum. The sequence goes on from NC_090935.1 coordinate 366,136,925, forward strand.
TGCTCATGAATATTCCCCATCGTCAGACTGGGAATCCTCGGTAAAGAAAAAATCAGGGTCAGTTTCGTTTCTGAACTTTCTCCTAATAACCAATCACTGGTCTCTGGGTCATACTGCCGCTAGCCAATGACTGCCCTCTACCTAAGCCCCTCCTCTGGCAGCCATCTTCAGATTTTTACCGTACGTTCAAGTGTTGGCAGTCCACATGCTATAGCTCTTGAGCTTTTACTGCGTTTTGCGATTTTTCAAAGAGTTTAACTTCATTTTTTCGGTCAATCGAGCCTCCAGCTCCACCGTTTCTACTTCCGATCAACGGGGACCCGTTTTTGGAATTTTCTACACCCCTGAAGGGCGAAATTTCATTGAGTTTCACTTCTCGGAGTCTTCCGGAATATCTTTGAGGCCTACCCCGCATGGACATGGCCCAGGACAAAGGAAACACGACACCCGGATCCAAGCTGTTCAGAAGCTGCCCTGGATGCGGATTACAAAATGTCTTCAAGGAGGATGAGCATTCCCGATGTCATTACTGCCTTCACGAAGACAACATGCAGGTGGAAAAGGACTGTGCGTTTTGCAAGAACATATGCGAACGGACTTTGAAGGATCGTCGTGTCCGCCTCACCAACTGGCTGGAAGGGAAAAGCCCAGGGGCAGGTGAGAAGAAGTCGTCCGAGCGGTCTTCTAAGACCTTTGAGGGCGGCCCGGCGACGGGGGCCAACAGAAGGCAAAGCTCCGATCGGTCGGGCTCCTCGGCTGCCAGGCAGGGCGCATTATCACCAACGCCATCAACCACGACCCAACACTCTGGCTCGGGGAAGAGACGTCGGAGAACCTGGGTAAGCTTCGGAAGAAGTCCCGGTCGATCACGACGGAGACAGCCGAGGGGGAGCGAGGCGGTGACCCTCCCCCAAGGTGAAGGCCTCAGGCGCGCCTAAGGTCGTGAAGGCCCTGATTCACCCGGTCAAGGCCTCAATCGAGGGAGTCTTGGCGGCCCTGGCAAAGCTTGCGGAAGCTACCCCAGTGGAGGTGACCTCGGGCCCTAGAGTTTCCCTGCCACCGTGGAGGGAATCCTCTTTTCAGCCCATCAATCAGACCCCTGTGAAACCCCAGGTGCAAAAAGAAGGGGGGGGGCGGTGGCCATTTGGGACACAGATTCAGCCTCTGAAGAGGAGCTGGCAGGTTTCACAAAGGTCCTGAACAAGAAGTTCAAGGAGGCCCGATCATACGGGAGGGATCCCGACAAGGCAGACTAAGAAAGCGACAGCGGTGCCGACGAGGAACCGTGAGCCGTGGAGGGGACGGAGCCTGCTCCCCAACCGTCGCTCCCGTTGCAGCCGGTGCCTATGCCACAAGACAACTCGGGCAATCTTGATGGCCTTTCAGGCCTTGTGTACGGAGATGAGGACATGGTGCCCTTAGCCCCGACGGACGATCCAGCGGAGCCTGGACCGTCGGAAAGTCCACCAAGCAAGCGGAGGAGAATTCACCCTCACCCCCACCCCCAAAATCCCACTTCCAGCCTGCACAGCCTTCACAGCCTTCACAGCCTTCATCTGTTCCGAGGGATGAGATGGGAACGGAGACGGCGACGACGGGGATGGATGACGACGGTGGTGACAACGGAATGGACCTTCCTTGACCACCACCTCGGGCCTCCTGGCCCGACGAAATTGGCTCCTTCTGTAACGCTCACCTGGTTCCCACTGAGGCGCGGCGTCGAAGGCGCAGAACTCTGAAGATGGACAGGAAGGGCCCCTCTATTCTGGCTTCCCTGGCTCGTTGGATACCCTCCTGTGCGTGAAAAGGGAGTATTACCAACTGTGGAACAAAGCTCAAGCCTCCCACTCCCTTCCAACCCTCCACAATACCCCCTCCACGATTCCCCGTGAAGCCTCACCTTAGGGTTTGGAAGGATGAGCTCTCCATCCTGCTTCTGATGCAGGGGCGCGTTGAAACCCAGTTACTTCACTGGATTGAAGATTGATGGGAGTTCAGGTAAGCTTGACTGTTCAGGTAAGGCGCTGTAAAAGTTCTGTTCAAAAGTTCAAGCTTAATAATAATGTTCGTTGTCTAATTGCAGCAAGCGCTAATGCTTATGTCTTTTTCCCCTTAGGGGCCGGGGTCCGGAGATGCCAGGAAGCGGCAGGACCCGAAATGCAGTGTGAATAATCCAACAGGTAAGACTTAAAAGGAAACTGAGCTTTCCTTATTCCTTTTCTCCCTCTCACCTTTGTTCTTGTCTTTTTTCCTCTAGGCGCCGGGGCGTAGCTGAATCCGGAAGATCGCTGCTGAAGATGGAAGCGCCTTGCAAAGGTGAGTAAAATGCAGCGCTGCAGCGATCGAAACGAAATGCCTTTAAAATGATGTCTTCCTTTTCAGGGCCGTTGGAGAAATGACTCCGGAATGCAGATTTAGCAGGTAAGGGCTTTTCTTCTCCTATTCTCTTCCTTTCTCCCCTTGCAGGTGTTCCAGGGTTCTGGCAGGCGTGGCTGAAGTCAGGATGCAGGAGCTGACACGGTGAGCGTCCAGCTGCTAGGTGCAGAACAACGCGAAGCATGTGTGGCTGTTCGGGTGGGGTTTAAATAGCCTTGGAAGAAGTTCCTGGTATGTATCCTTCCACCAATCAGGTATGTATCCTTCCCCGACCACACCCGGGTGGTGAAGTAGTCCTACAGGTTAAGTAGTCCCATTCAGGCCTCAAGAGGACCTGGATGAAGCAGCAAGGTCTGCATCAGGTAAGTGTGCACCCAAGCACTTAAACACATATCCTCTTCTATGAGCCTGGCGCTTAAGGCGCCAGGACTGGGGTCCGCTATGAGCCTGGCGCCTAAGGCGCCAGGACTGAGTCCAAAGGGCCCCGACTGGGGCCCGCTGAGACTTCCCTGGGGAAAATGATGTCTGCCTCTGGGGTTGCTGGGCCCTGCCTGGCTCCTTAGAGGTAGGCATCATGACAACTTCTACGCCATGACCGCCAGGGTATCCAAGCTTTTCCAGTTCTGCCCCGAAGAGCAGAAGGAAGGGTTCCTCTACCAACGGCATGAGGCCAAGAGGAAGACGGTCCTCTCTGTTTCATTACTGGACAAAATCTGGGACGAGGGGCTGACGCTCCTGAAGAACCCGTCCACGGCTCCTGCTAAGAGAGACCGGTACGAGAAGTAGTACCGGGTCCCGGATTCCGCCCCCTATGTGTCTTAGGGCTCAGCCTGCCCCGGATTCGGTCGTCTCGGTGGCAGCCAAGAAGAAAGCGGCGGGGGCCGACGGCTTCAACTTCGACTTCCCCGCCGGACAGCGAGGGGAAGAAAATGGACGCCATGGGACGGCGGGTCATCTTGACTGCGGCAACGACGATTAAAGCAGCCAACGTCCTTGTGATTGTGGCATGCTACGACAGGGAGCTGTGGTTTAAGATTTCTCCCCTGCTGGACTTCCTCCCGAACGTCAAGAGGGCTGAGGTCCTGGAGATCCTACAGGAAGGCGACGTGGCCTCGGACCACGCCATTACGGTGGCAACGGACATTGCTGACACAGGTTTTCACCAGATGGGCAACAGCGTTTGCCTCCGTCGGCACAGCTGGCTCAAGGCGACCGATTTCTGTCAGGACGTTCACACCAGGGTTCTGGGCATGCCCTTCGATGGGAACAACCTGTTTGGCAAGACAGTGGACGATTCACTGCAAGCCATCAAGGCAGACACGGAGACTGTTCGGGCCTTAGGTGTCCTGCAACATCTACGGCCGTCCTTTCGGAACACTGGGTGCAAGCAAGGTGCCTCCAAAGAATTCGGCGGCAGCTCCTCGTCGTACTGCCAGGTGGCCATCTCCTCGTCGCAGGAAGCCTATAGAGGACGCGGCAAGACAGGAGGATCTCGTCGCCAAGGTGGCAAGGCCACGGCCAAGCAGGACTGAACCGGCCGTAGCGTCGGGCCCCCACCTGAGTACCCCAGTGGGAGGCCGGCTGGCGAGGTTTGTCAGCGTGTGGGAGTCCATCTCTACTGACCGTTGGGTGCTGGATGCCCTGGCCCGCGGGCACACTCTGGAATTTCTAATGAAGTGCCCCCGTATTCCACCTGTGGCCTGGAAGGAAAACATGTCCCTCAACTGCTACTGGAGGTACGAGCGATGCTAAAAAAAAAAATAAAAAAAAAAAAGGGAGCCATCAAACTCGTCCCAAAGAGGCTCCGGGGCTCTGGAGTATACTTTCGCTACTTCCTCGTAAGGAAAAAGACCGGCGGATGGCGACCCATCCTGGACCTTCGTCGTCTAAACAAGTACATCAAGTCCTAGAAGTTCCGGATGGTCCCCTCCAGCACGTGCTGGGACAGCTGGAGGAAGGCGGCTTCCTATCGTCGCTGGACTTCGAGGATGCCTACTTTCACATCCCCATTCTAAAAGGACATTGAATGTTCCTGCGATTCGTGGTCCAAGGGCGACACTATCAGTTCAAGGCCCTTCCCTTCGGATTGAAGTCAGCACCCAGGGTGTTCACCAAGTGCCTAGCACCAGTGGCGGTGCGGCTGCGCCTGCAGGGGATCCACGTCTACCCCTACCTGGGCGATTGGCTCATCCAAGCAAAGACACGAGAACTCGCCGTCGTGCACACAGCAAAGACTGTCTAATTGCTCACAGATCTTGGATTCTCGATCAACTTTGCGAAAGCCCACTTGGTAGCCTCGTAAGTCGCCCTGTTCCTGGGAGCCAGGCTCTACACAGTAGCACGATTGGCTTCTCTGTCGGAGGAAAGGACGAAGGCCATATTGGGCAAGGTGCAACAGCTGTCAACCATGGAAGCTGCCAGGGTGAGGTCCATCAAGTCCCTGCTCGGCATGATGTCCTCGTGCAACTACCTCGTGTGCCTGTGCAGGCTGCAGATGCGTCCACGGCAAGAGTTCCTCGACGCCCGTTGGATGCAAGCGGTGGGCTCCTTCGAAGACAGGATCTTGCTCAACGAGACCTTCCGCCAAGCAATCCGGTGGTGGGGCACCCGTGCGCATCTGGTGGCGGGCATGGACTTCCAGACCCCGGCGCATCAGGAGACGGTGACGACGGACGCCTCCCTGGAGGGATGGGGAGCGCACACCGGAGATCTCCACGCAAGAGTCCTTTGGCTCCCGGAGGAGAGGTCACTGCACATCAAAGTCCTGGAGCTCTGAGCCGTGTTCTGGGCCCACTGGTCGTTCCTTCCGTCCCTCAAGGGCAAGGTGGTAAGGATCTTCACCGACACCACCACCACGATGTTCTACATCCGGAAACGGGGAGGCACCAGATCCCCAGCCCTATCCAAGGAGGCCCAGGATCTGTGGCACTTGGCCGTCGCCCAGGAGATGTTTCTGGTACCCTTCCATCTGGCAGGAATAAAGAACACCATTGCCGACTCACTCAGCAGGGAGCTGCGCTCGTGCCACGAGTGGGAACTGCGGCAGGATCAAGTGGATCTTCTATTCCAACGATGGGGCAATCCCCAGAACGACCTATTCGTTAGGACAAACACCACCAAGTGCCGGAGGTTCGCCAGTAGGGTTCCCCAGCCAGGGAGCATGGGCGATGCCTTCTCATTCCCCTGGGACGGCCTATTCCTGTATGCATTCCCACCGTTGCCGTTGCTGCTGCGACTCATCAATCAACTGACGGTCCCGGTGCAGGATGATCTCGTTGCACCGGCGTGGCCGAGGCAGATCTAGTTCCCGGACCTTCTGGACATGTCGGCGTCCCCCCCCGGTCAAGCTGCCGATGGACGCATATCTTCTCGCCAGAGAAGGGGGGTACCATCCTCCAGCACAACCCGGGGTCGCTGAACTTGCAGGCCTGGCTCCTGCAGCGCTACAGTTTGGAGGGTACGATATCCCTGCGGACTGCAAGGAGGTGCTTGCAAAGGCCAGGGCATCCTCGACTCAAGTGCTATGGACACAAATGGAAGAGTTTGCCTTGCACAGATTATTAACCCTCTGCAGATTACGGCCCCTCAAGTGCTTCCGTACCTATTGTTGCTGGCCAAGGCTGGGCTAGCTCATGCCTCCATCATCCATCTAGCAGCTACTTCCCGCTACACCAGAACTCCGGGGTATTCATCTCTATGGTCCCAGCGCCTGGTGATGGAGTTCATGAAAGGATTGTTCTGATCATTCCCGCCGGTGAAGGCTCCGGCCCGGGAGTTCAACGTGGTGCTGAGCAGGCTCATGGGGCCGCCATTTGAGCCGCTACACTCGGCACCGTTGAAGTTACTTTCGTGGAAGACAGCGTTTCTTGTGGCCATCACCTCCGCACGACGAGTGGGAGAGATCCAAGCCCTCTCCTGTAAGCCTCCATACCACGAGACGAGGGTAGTGCTGAGGACGCACCCCTCCTTCATGCCCAAGGTGCCGTCAGACTTCCATCTCAACGAGCCCTTTTTGTTACCGGTTTTCACATGCAAACCCTCTCTCCTACCCCTCTGCCGCTCTTCTCTTGGTCCTACTGCCACTTTACGTGCTACCAAATCTGAAGATGGCTGCCAGAGGAGGGGCTTAGGTAGATGGCAGTCATTGGCTGGGGCAGTATGACCCAGAGACCAGTGATTGGTTATTAGTAGAAAGACAGTTTAGAAACTAAACTGAAACAGATTTTTTTCTTTACCGACGATTCCCAGCCTGACGAAAGGGAATATTCATGAGCATGCAAATCCATGCCAGACCCATGCTGGAGAACAACAGTTACAGGTAAGTAACTTGTTCCTTTCCTCATTTGACTGGCTGGTGGCAGTGGTTTAGATTTGAACTACCAAGGTTTGCATTTACCGCAACCGTTCGCGGGTAACGTTAACTGCGGGAGCCATCTTTTTCAAAATGGCGTCCAGCCATCCTTGCTAAAATGGTCCCCAGTCTTTGTTTTCCCCATGTCTTTTTGGAAGGGTCCTTCTAGAGTTTTTCTCTGCGTACTAAACCAGGTTTGGTCTTTGTTCATTCGCCTTTGGTGTGCATCAGGAGTGACACCCGCCTCTGGCGCCAGAGTGTCTGGGGTAGGCAGGAAGTGAGGGAGGTGCCCGACACTCCCTGTGCTGAGTCTCCTAGGAGACCCAAATGCACTCTTTGATGATTGGCTGGATCACTGTCCAGCAAGGACAGCCACCCTGTGGGTGAGTGACAGCTAGGCTGGAATGAATGGGAGAGAACTGAAAAAAAGGCGAGTCTTTTGGCTTGGAAGGCAGAGTCGACCACTGGACAAAAGAACCGAAGAAGAGCTTGAAGAGGACGCCTGCTTTAACTCGTGGACCGTTGGTTTGCCCAGTGAAGCCCTGCTGCAGTGACTACTTGCCAAGTGTGCATCGACAGAGATGCCCCTGCAAGGAATACTTCTACCCTTGATTTGGTGGGACCAATCAACTCCAAAGTAAGCCACCTGGACATCCATCTCGGAGCTGGTTGAATTTCCACAGAATTGCTGCTGCAAACCGTATAGCCAGGGAGAGGAACACCAGATAGGGTGCGTTGCTTTTAAGCTGGCCAAGAGCTCCAGGAAGATCCTCCAGACTCCCAGGAAGCAGTACTGACCGAGCCATAACCCCCCCCTCAACAGAGTGCAGGACCCCAGAAGCAGGGAAAGTCCATTCCAACAGCCAGGAACTGCAGTGTTGCTATTTGCGGTAGATGTGAGGAGCTGACGTCCTCCCTCTTGTCCCCACGACTGAGGCCCAGGAAAAGTGAGATCTGCCGAGCTGCACAGGAACAAGTCATCTGCTGCATCTTTTCTTCATTTTAAAGGTACTGTACAAAGTCTAAGATAACTTACCTCTTGCTGTAGAGTTGCTTGCACCTTCTACTACTTACAAGTGTAATCAGCTTTTGTCTACATTTGATTATTCTTTTCTTCAAATACTTCTAAAACATTGTGCAAAGACATTTTCCATTAATGTACCAGAAGTGCTTCATCCTATATAAGACTTTTTGCCCATTGACTTTGCCTACCATATTGTACTGAATAACTCTTCTTGAGGGGATCCAAAAGTATTTGCCTGCTTAAAAATGTTTGTTGTCTCTTGTTTGCGCTAAATAATCTTTTCCTTTGACTTATTACTATATGGTCCTAAATGCAGCAGTGTTTTATTAATGTCCCCCAGCACCCTAGCAATTGAAGTCACCTGAGGGTGTAGGTAGTGTTGGTGGGCCATCCCAAAAGGGTATCTACTGATTTCGAGCTACTAAGATTGTGTATTTCATGAAGTGTATTTGAGTGTTACTATTATATTGCTCCCTTCTGAAGAAGGCTTGTTCTGACTGATAAATTAATAATTGTTTATTCAAGAAACCTTGAGTGTAAGAATTTATTGGAATACTTGTAACTGTAAATCTCTGTGTAACTCCACTACAGCTCACGTTGACCCCTCTTGAGATAACCCTGGCTGCTCAACACGCTACCAAAACTGTGTAGTACAAACGTATTCCAAAGGTTGGGTTTCCTATTCCTGTAATCAGTTTTGTAGTTTTCCCAGAAGGTACTGCATACAAGCCTTGCCTAACAGTGGTGGCAGCCGGTGAGGATATATAGTAGAGTTGTTACACTAAGAATTACCTTTACTTTTGTTCAACTAAAAACCTTCACAAGGCTAAGCTCCACTAAAAAATCAATTGTAACATGCCAGATATGGGTAACTTCAGGCAGGAAGAGCCCTGATCATTTTAACAGTGGATCAACTGAAAGAAATGTGTATGGTCAGGAATCTCCCTGTTAAAGGAAAGAAAAATGAACTGATTGCAAGATTGTTGAATAATCAAAGTCTGGGTAGTAGGCCTGTCACACCTACTATCCCAGGAAATGTGGGAAATGATAATAAGTATATATATTTGAAGAGTCATAGGAGTCTCAGGAAGAGAGCCCTTCTTTACCTCAACAAGCTACATGCCCTATGCCCGCAGAGTACGAAGGGCGATTACATGAAGACATCGTCTCCAATGTTTTCGCAGAATGGGGCTTCTCAGAGATCGACCTGTTTGCAACTCTGGAGAACACCCAATGCCAAGATTACACCTCCAGGTACCCCCAGAACCGCTCCAAGGGGAACGGTCTCTGGATAACATGGTCAGGAAAATTTGTCTACGCTTTTCCTCCGACTCCCCTTCTCAACAAGATGCACCAGGAACCAGTTACCACGATACTGGTGGCCCCCAAACCCTGGTTCGCTCATCTGATGGAGATGTCACACTGTCCTCCGGTGAAACTACCCTGCCCGTACAACATGCTGTCACAGGACAGGGGCCAAACGCTGCACCCATGCCCACAGACCCTAAACTTGGCAGCCTGGCTTCTGAGGTCATAGAATGTGGACATTTGCAGCTCCCACAGAGATGCATGGAAATTCTCAGAGAGGCAAGGAAACCGAACACTCGTTGCTGCTACTCTAGCAAGTGGTAATGGTTTGTCATCTGCTGTAAGTCAAAGAGCATCAACCCCGTTGACTGCTCTCCCACACAAATTGTTCTATACCTGACTCACTTGTTGGATTCAGGATTAGTCTTTAATTCTATTAAAGTTCACCTAGCTGCACTCTCCGCATAAACCAAGTCTCAACATAAGGTGTCATGGTGGAAAGTTCCAGTTATTAGGTGTTCTGCAATGGAGGGAGTGAAAGTAATTCACCCTCCTATATCTAACCCAGCTCCCGGATGGGACCTGAATGTTGTACTAACCAGGCTAATGGGCTCTCCCTTTGAACCCAGGCATAAAGCAACCCTTAAGAATCTCCCTCTTAAAACTGCTTTCTTGATAGCTATCGCCTCCATTAGGAGAGTGAGTGAACTACAAGCGCTCTCTAAACTAGATCCCTTTGTAACAGTTCACAAAGATAAGGTGGTTCTACGAACACACCCTAGGTTTGCACCGAAGTTCATTTCAAAATTCCATGTCAACCAGTCTATAGAACTACCAACGTTATTTCAAAACCCATCAAACTTGGGAGAAAAGAGCCTGCACACAATTGATGTGCGCAGAGCGGTCATGTTTTTTATGGAAAGAACTAGACCACTGAGAAAGACTAGTCAGTTCTTTGTCTCGGTGGCGGCAGGAAGAGAAGGAGATGCAGTTTCCAAATCCACTATATCTAGATGGATTGTCCATTGCATCACTTTGTTACACTCTTGCTAAAAGAGAGCTGCCCTTGAAGCCGAGAGCACATTCTACTCGAGGCACTGTGGCATCCATAGCATTCATTTCCAATGTTCCCCTTGAGTCCATTTGCAAGGCAGAAACCTGGAGTTCTGTACACACCTTTACAAAACACTATTGTCTGGATGCCCATTCTAGATCTGATTCCCAGGTGGGAAAAGCAGTACTAAGACATCTTTTCTCTACTGTTTCTTCTCGCAACCTACCTCCAACTCCGATTACTGCTAGTCTGTGCACAGCATGTGATTCTAAGCAGATTAACAAACATCAGAAGACATGCATTACTTACCGTAAAAGCATTTCTGATGGTTGTATCTGCTTAGATTCACATGCGCCCACCCTTCCTTCCCGCTTGGATGGAAGGAACATGGACGTCTTATTACTTTCTCTCTTTTCTGTACTCACTATTTAGTCATAAGGGTCCCTCATGGCAGAAAAAATACAAACAGAGGGACCTCGACGCGTGAGGGATTTTGGGTACACTACACGTCACTATAGGGTTAGTATTACAGACACGCCTATGTCGACCTCCCCTTTTTGACTTTCGAAAAACAAGATGCAATACTCCGCAGTGACCACTGTATGTCGGACTATGCACAGCATGTGAATCCAAGCAGATGCAACCATCATAAATGCTTTTACGGTAAGTATTGCATGTCATACAGGACACCCAGGTCATCCATGATCTTAAGGAGAGGAAGAATGTAGATATTAAACAAGGTGGGGTATAGGGAGGAGCCTTGAGGCACACCAACGGGGAAGTGAGGTGGGGGAGGAACAATCGTCATCTATGGCAATCCTGGCAGTGCGGGGCCAGGAAGGAGACTACCAATTGTGTTGCTGTACTCTACAACCTATCAATTTAGCAATCTTGTTGCCAGCAGTTCATGGTTGACCAGGTCGAAAGCGGCAGAGAGGTCGAGCAGCATAAGAAGGGTTGGGTGGCCGTGATCGATGATGGAGGAGAGGTTGGACTTAAGGTCGAGCATGGCGATCTCTGTGCCTTGTCCTGCTCAGAAAGTGGATTAACGCAGGCCCAGTATGGCATTTTCCTCAATTAATTTCTTTAGTTGTAAATATGCAACTCGTTCCATGAACTTGAGGAGCAATGGAACGTTGTTAATCAGGCAATAGATTTTTGGCTGAAGGGGATCAAGCGTGTCTCTTTAAGAAAGGGAGTGATCCAGGCTTCTTTAAGGTCTACAGGGACATTCCCTTCGAGGAATGACTGGTTGTGAAGTTTTGTATCCCACAGGCCCAAGGTTTCTAGGCAACTGACCACGAACCTTGAGGGATATGAATCACCTTTCATGTAGTGGCCATCATATTCAAGATCTGGATAATTTCAGCCACGGTGCATGAGGTGAAGGAAAATAGATTTGGAAGTGTGGATAGATGCGACAGGGATCCCGTGCTCCTTTAAGGGGGCCTAAGAGGATGAGTGTGGGCATTGAGAAGTGCTGAATTGCAGATGGGAAGCAACTTTGGCAGCAAATGTGTCATGGATTGTTTGACACTAGGCTGGATGTTTGGGCTGTACTGCTTTGGTGTAAGGTTTTCTTTTAAAGTCCCTCACGATGGCAAATACTTCCTTGAAGTTAGATTTGGCCTGTAGGATTCTCGAATTGTAATGGGAGGTTTTGGCTTGGATCACAGCTGCCTTGAACTTCTTCACTGCCAGTTTGTAAAAGTCTGAAGTGGCTGGTGAGGGCTGTTTCCGCCAAGCACGTTCCGCGGCTCTCCCAAGATGTCTCATGGTCGGAATATCATCATTGAACTAATGGTGGGCAATGGTTTCAGGCTTTACGCACTTAGTGGTGATTGGCACTAGGTCATCCATGACTGCACTGAAGGTGTTCGTAAGATGGGCAGCGAAATCCGATGCGCTTTTATGGTCTTCAAGAGGACCCATTTTAAGACTCAGTGCAAGAGATAGTTTCTCTGTGGTGAGGTTTTTTAGGGTTCTAGTCTTGATAAGCTGTCTTGGGAGGATATAGACTCTGGGTGGGGATACCGGGAGATTAACCAGAAGGGTCAGAAGAAAATGATCGTACCAAGGACATGGAGAGATGGGAGTAGAGTCGGAAACCTGATGTAGTAGAATCCAATCAAGAGTATGGTCTTCAGTGTGGGTAGACTCTTTGACTTGTTGGACGAACCCAAAAGTGTTAAGTGCGGCAAGCAGTGACCGGGCGACCTTATCCGTAGCCATATTGGCCCAGAGTCCCCCATCAGCACGACTGGCGTATTGATATTTGATAGTTTGTTAGGAAGCTGTAGGAGTTGCTCCTCAAAAAATGAGAGATGCCTGAGAGGCCTGTAGATAACGATAATGGTAAGAGAGGTGTTGTTGTTGATTTTATTAGGTAAATGCACAAAACTATGCTACGGCTGGTATACTATATGCTCACTTGCCTAAGGGCCTAGGAACCAAGGAGATACTTCGTTCCTGCCCATGTGGGGTAGGGATAGTTTGAGGGAAATACCTTGTTGATGCCTGCTTTTACTTTGGAAGTGTGCAGGAGTATGCAGCTTGTATCGGTTCAGAATCACATGTGCCCACCTAGCCTCACCTTAGAGCAGCTGGAAAACATATACTCCTGCTTATTCAATTTGTGCGGTCATGTCAGAAAAAGAAACAATCTGAGGACATTGCATACATGATCATGGGTTCGCAAAAGATCAGAATCCGAGTTAACGTCATCACTTCCAACACCATCCAGTGGCCCATCGATGATTTTCATCAAGGAGGGTAAAAGACTGTGGCCACTCTCCACCAATTCAGCTTATTAAACCATATTTAACTGTTGATGTCTGCTTGCTGTTTTTGTGATTTGATCATAACAGTCCTGTGTTGATGATCTAAGAAACCAATGATCTTTAAGTTTTATCACTAGAACAAGTACTGTGTGCATATTGGTCTTTGCTCTTGCTGTATGTTATTTACTTATCAATATCACTCTAGAAACAAGTTCATTTGGAATATTTTTTGTTTTGTTTACTTTTAACAAGGTGTGGGAGCAAGCAAGGTGAAGAAGATTATAGGCCTCTTTTTGAGAACTTTGTCCAGGATCTTCTCTCAACAGTGAACAAACCAGAATGGCCTGCTGCTGAGCTGCTACTCAGCCTTCTGGGTAGGCTGCTGGTAAGAAACAAGGCTTTTAAATATTTCTTGCATCCACAATCTGATAACGCACAGTGATACATTTACGTATTCTTTTGTGTATTGAGTCAGGATTTGTTTGCTATTTACATGATGAATCTGACACCCCTTTGGCTAAGACCACCACTGTATGTACTTATTTGGCAAGTCAGTTGTTTTTTCCATCCCACTTGCCAAGGCCATGTTGGACAGGTACTGGTCAGTCCCTAAGATTAGCAACACGGGGAGACCCTGTACCCCATTTCTACATTTGTTTTGCTCTACTACCTCTCCTATGGAAACTAGTACAGGAGAATAGTGTCCTCCATTTAATACTGAAGTATTTGGCACTCCTTTTTCTCCAGAATAGGGTCTGGCGTGGATTCACATGCTCATGAATATTCCCTGTCGTCAGGCTGGGAATCCTCGTTAAAGAAAAAATCAGTTTCTTTTCTGAACTGTCTTTCTCCTAATAACCAGTCACTGAGCTCTGGGTCATACTGCCCCCAGCCAATGACTGCCCTCTACCTAAGCCCCTCCTCTGGCAGCCATCTTCAGATTATTGCTGCACGTTCATGTTTTGGGAGTCTCGTGTTTAGCTGTCGAGCTTTTACTGCGTTTATCGTTTTTTTGGAAGAGTATTACTATATTTTTCGGAGTACAGATATCTCCTCTGAAGAGTTCACCGGCCTGCAACCCATCCAGGCGGAGGTGACCGTATGGGACAGGCCCTACAACGAGCGTGCTGACGAAGGTGACGGTGAGGACAATGTCGAGGACAAGCAGCAAGGCAACGGCTTGGGCGCACAGCCGTTGGCCCAGCAACCTATTCCGCAACCCCCTCAGCTGCCAACCACACCTCAGCTACCTCCTAGAGACCTTTTGGTAGACATTATCTCGGCTCTGCACATGCTGGCCTCTGAGATACGGACAAGGGTGCCCATCGTTCCAGTGGCCCCACCCGCATCGCTGGCCGCACCTCGGGCAACAGGGGAGCTTCCAACCAAAAAGAGAAGAGTTCAACCTCCACCTCCTTGCCCCCCCTTCACCCTCGTCGCCGCGCTCTCCCCCCTCTGAGAGATGAGACAGATCTGGACACAGCGACGACGGGCACGGATGACGACGGTGGATTTGGGGGACCTCCCGCCTCCACCGTCTAGGTCTTCCCTGCCGGATGGGATAGGCTCGGGAGGATAGCTCAGGGGTCTCAGGAGGATAGCTCAGGGGCAACAGGCTCTCCTTGGAAGCAAGACGTCACGTAGCACCACAGGTTCGATCCCCGGGTCCGTGCTTAGAAAACTCTGGGTATTAAGCATGTTATAAATTACCTATCATATCATATCGTTCAATGATCTCCAGGGTTTTGGAACTTTTTCAACACACCCCGGAGGAGAAGGTGGTTTTCTTATATCAATGCCGCGAGGCGAAGAGAAAGACCTCTGGGTCCCGCTCCTGGATGACATCTTGAACGAGGGCTTGTCCATCATGAGTGAAGTACCAGTCTACGGGCCCGGCGAAAAGGGATCGCCTGGAAAAGAAGTACACGGTGCCGGACTCTGCGCCCAAGTGCTTGTGGGCCCAACTCAGTGGTGGCAGCGGTGGCCAAGAAGTCCTTGGGCGGCTCGTCTTCGGGAGCAGCCACCCCTCCGGACAGCGAGGGGAAGGTGTTGGATGCCATGGGACGATGGGTCATCTATTCTGCAGCGACTATCATCAGGGCTGCCAACACTCTCGCCATAGTAGCGTTCTATGACTGGGAGCTGTGGTTCAAGATCGCTCCCCTCCTGGACTTCCTCCCCGATGATGAAAGGACAGAGGCGCTGGAGATTCTGCAGGAAGATGAGGTGGCTTCTGACCACGCCATCACGGTGGCCACGGACATCGCCAATGCAGGGTTCCGCCAAATAGGCAACAGCGTTTGCCTTAGTCGTCGTGGCTAGCTCAAGGCCACCAGCTTTTGCCAGGACGTTCAGTCGAAG
Source organism: Ambystoma mexicanum (assembly GCF_040938575.1). Taxonomy (NCBI): domain Eukaryota; kingdom Metazoa; phylum Chordata; class Amphibia; order Caudata; family Ambystomatidae; genus Ambystoma; species Ambystoma mexicanum. Next base: position 366,152,179 of record NC_090935.1, read on the forward strand.
GTGTTGGACATGCCCTTCGACGAGACAATGTGTTTGGGAAGGCCGTGGATGAGTCTTTGCAAGCCATGAAGACTGACAGGGAGACAGCTCTGGCTCTGGGCACTCTTCAACAACGGAGGCCAACCCTTCGTCCCCTCAGGCAGCAAGTCCCAAGGTTCATCCAATGGTTTCTGCGGGGGCTCCACTTACTGCAGCCAACCCTCCCGATCTTTGGCCCAGGAAACCAACAGGGGCCGTTCCAAGGCCTTCGGAGGAGGCCGGCTGGCGAACTTCGTCGGCGTGTGGGAGACAATCTCCACCGACCGTTGGGTGCTGGACACTCTCGCCCACGGACACACCCTGGAATTTCAACTGAAGTGTCCCGTATACCACTGGTTGCCCGTCAGGAAAACCACATCCCCCAGCTGCTGCTGGAGATGCAGGCCATGCTAAGGAAATGTGAGATTGAGCTAATACAAAGAGGCTCTTAGTCACCGGAATGTACTCTCGGTACTTCCTCGTAAAAAAGACCGGTGGCTGGAGGCCCATCCTAGACCTCTGTCGTTTAAACAAATGCATCAAGTCCCAGAAATTCTGAATGATCACACTTCAGCACATGCTCGGTCAGCTAGAGGAGGGGAACTTCATGTCGTCGCTGGGCATGGAGGATGCGTACTTTCACATCCCCATTCACAAGGGGCACCAAAAATGCCTATGCTTCGTGGTTCAAGGGTAACACTACCAATTCAAGACCCTTCCCTCCGGATTGTAGTCAGCCCCAAGGGTTTTCACCAAATGCCTGGCGCCGGCGCACCTGCGGCTGCAAGGGATCCATGTCTAACCTTAACTGGACGACTGGCTAATTCTGGCCAGCTCAAAAGATATCGCCGTCAATCACACAGCGAGGACCGTTCGTTTGACGGATCTGGGGTTCTCGATGAACTATACAAAGTCCAGCTTGACTCCATCGCAGGAAACTCTGTTTCTGGGATCCCGACTCAGCACAACATTGTGCCTGGCATCTTACATCGGAGGAGAGGATTGCGGCCATATTAGGCAAGGTGTAACGCCTGTTGGCACTGAAGGTCGCCACGGTGAGGACTCTCAAGTCTCTGCTCGGCATGGTGTCGTCATGCATCTACCTCATCCGACTGTGTAGGCTACGGATGCGTCTGCTGTAGGAGTTCCTCGACGCCCAGTGGATACAAGTGTCGGGAAGCTTCGAAGACAGGATCTCGCTTTACTGGAGTTCATCGAGCGATAAAGTGGTGGGGGGGTTTGTGCGCATCTGTCTGGGGGTGCGAAATTCAGACACCAGTGCACCAGGAGACTGTCACGACGGACACCTCCCTGGAAGGATGGGGAGCCCACACGGAAGTCTTCACGCAAGTGGCCTTTGGATAACGAAGGAGAAAACGTTGCACATCAACGTGTTGGAGCTGCAGGCTGTGTTTTGGGCCCTCAAGTCTTTCCTTCCGTCCCTCAAGGGCAAGGCGGTGCGGGTCTTGACAGACAACACCACCACAATGTTTTACATCAGGAAGCAGGGGGCCATTAAGTTCCCAGCACTCTGCAAAGAAGCGCAGGAACTGTGGCACTGGGCCGTCGCCCAGGGGATGTTTCTCATCCTGTTTCATCTGGCAGGAGTGAAGAACACTGTTGCAGACACTCTCAGCAGGGAGCTGCGTTCTTGTCACGAGTGGGAGCTTTGCCAGGACCAAGTGGATCGCCTATTCCGCAGATGGGGCAATCCCCAGATCGATCTATTGGTGACAGCGACGAACACCAAGTGCCGGAGGTTCTCCAGTAGGTTTCCCCAGGTGGGTGGTATGGGGGACACATTCTCATTCCCCTGGGATGGCCCATTTCTGTATGCGTTCCCTCCATTGCTTCTTCGACTAGTCTATCAACTCAGATGATCCCAGTGCAGGATGATCCTCCTCCGCACCGGCGTGGCCGAGGCAGATATGGTACCCGGACCTTCTCGACATGTCAGCGGCCCCTCCAGTCAAGCTTCCGGTGGTCACAGATCTTCTCGCCAGGGAAGGAGGTGCAATCCTGCACCACGACCCAGGATCTCTGAACCTGAAGGCCTGGCTCCTGCAGCATTAGAATTCAGGGGTTACAACCTTCCAGTGGACTGCAAGGAGGTGCTTTCCAAGGCCAGGGCATTGCCAATGCTTACATGCTAAATGGAAGAGTTTGGCAGTTTGGTGCTGTGCACAGAAGAACGACCCTCTACAAGCCACAGCTCTGCAGATGCTGCCGTATCTGTCGTTGGCCAAAGCAGGACTGGCCCATGCTTCTATAAAGTTACATCTGGCGGTTATCTCCCGCTAGACCAGTTCTCTGGGACATTTGTCATTGTGGTCACATCGTCTGGTTAAGGAGTTCAAGCGACTCTTCCGCTCATTCCTGCCGGTGAAGGCTTCAGCCCTGGTGTGGGAACGCAATGTGTTTCTGACTAGGCTCATGGGACCTTCGTTCGAAACTATGCAGACAGTTCCACTGAAGTTTTTGTCGTGGAAGACAGCGTTCCTCGTGGCCATCCCCTCTGCACGACGAGTGGGAGAGATTCAGACACTCTCCTGTAAGCCACCGTACTTAACTTTTCACGACACAAGGGTGGTGCTGCGGACACACCCCTCCTTCATGCCTAAGGTGCTGTCGGACTTTCATCTAAACGAGCCCTTGGTGTTTTACCTGTGTTTTTTCCGACACCTTTGTCGCCAGCAGAAAGGACTTTGCACTCGCTGGATGTGGCTAGAGCGCTAAAGTTCTACGTGGACCGCACAAAGGGTTTCCGGAAGACGTCTCAACGTTTTGTGAACTTTTGTCCTGAGAACCATGGGAAGGCCCTCCTCCAGGCTTCCATTTCCAGGTGGCTAGCCAGCTGCATCACCCATCGTCTCCAGTTGGCAAACCGACAGTTGCCTGGCCGTCCGAGAGCTCATCCGACCAGGGCGATCGCTGCAATTACGGCGTTCCTGTCTGGTGTGCCTCTGCTGGACATCTGCAGGGCTGCTATTTGGAGGTCGACCCACATCTTCACGAGATTCTACTGCGTCGACATGGATTCCAGGGAGGAGTCCAGAGTCGGCCAAGCAGTGCTGAGCAACCTGTTCGCTTGAAGGTGAACCTGGTGAGGAGGTAAGAGATGCTTATTTTGAGCCTTTGACACCTCCTGTGGTTGTGCATGTGTGTACTGCTATGTATTCTTTATTCATGAGCATGTGAATTCATGCCAGACCCCATGCTGGAGAAGGAACAAGTTACTTACCTGTAACTGTTGTTCTCCAGCATGGGTCTGGCATGGATTCACATGCAACCCCCCCCTAACCCTAACCCTCTGCGGCTGTTCTCTTGGTCCTACAGCCACATTACGTGCTACCAAATCTGAAGATGGCTGCCAGAGGAAGGCAGTCATTGGCTGGGGGCAGAATGACCAAGAGCTCAGTGTTTGGTTATTAGGAATTAGTTATTAGAAAGACTGTTCAGAAATGAAACAAACTGATTTTTTCTTTACTGACGATTCCCAACCTGACGGGGAATATTCATGAGCATGGGAATCCATGCCAGACCCATGCTGGAGAACAACAGTTACATGTAAGTAACTTGTTCCTTTGTTATTGTGTGCCATAGACGCTGGTGGCAGCAAATATATGCTACCTTTGTTGGCTAATGCCTTTCTCTGTGTATCACTGCCTTTGTTATCCATCTTCCTCTTGTTCAGAATAGGAAATGGCCATTTCTAGGGCTTGTGTATTTATTTAGATTCATATGCTGTGCATATCCTACCATCTAGTGGTAGTTCTGGAATATTGCTAGGAAAAGGGGTATGCTGGCACCGCCTTTTAATTATATATTAACTCTGTTTCGGTATTCTGAACACACTGGTTCAACTCTAGGCACTAGAGTACATATCACAATATTGCTCCCAGGTATGCCTTGGGAGTCTGTTTGCGTATTTGCTGTACTGGGCTGCAGGGTCTTTCAGTTCTATACTGTAGTTATTACTTTTACTAGTACACAAGGTTGTCCGAAATGCATTGGTTACTCATGACCTGTCAAGGAATGCTTCTTCAAAATAAACATTTGTACTGTTTAGTCTCGTCCCCTTTCCTTCATACTGTATGGGCGTCCCTTCCAAGGGACGGGACACGGAACCCTTTTCACCAGAAAAAAACCTTCTTTACCTTTAAATTTAGAGGTGCGCGGGGGTGTGGCCCAGGGAGCATGCGCTGCCCTGACTCCGCCCTCTGGTGCCACACCTCAGTCCCCTTTTCCGCGTCGACGGGAATAGACCGAATTCACCAGCGCTCCTGGGTTTGGTTCCGGCCATGTATTCCATGCGTGTATACTTCTTTGCTTCTTTTTTGTCTTTTTGTCATTCAGGTACTCGGGCCTCAGGCGTTGCGGTCCTCCCCAGTGCATGTCGACTTCTAAATGGTTCAGCAGGTTTCCAGCCTGGAACGGGCTCTTCCCATCTTCAGACCCCCATGCCCTCTGCCTACATTGCCTTGGCCCACACTATGGTTGGCAAGCTTGTTCAGCGTGTGGCTCGCTGTCCTCGAAAGCGCTGAACAGACTAGCCAGGCTCTACCAGAAGTCGCTTCCAGAGGACCTCAAGAACTTGATGAAATATGGACCCAAGCCCATGGCGGGGCCGATATTCTCCAATGCACCCTGTAAGGGAGACTCCTTCCCAGGGACTCACCTGCACGGGAGTTCCTTCTACCAGCACGTGCACCGAGGCTGCTGTACCTACCAGCCTCCAGGCCGACAGATCCTCGGATCCTCCCGGTGACAGTGTTGAGGGACCGGAAGGTTATTTTACTGGGTCTTCACCTGAGGGGCTCCGCCCTTGTACTGCCACCATGGTCGATGGGCTACACCCTAATACCAGCAATACGTCCGAGCAGGCGCCTAAATGCAGCTCTACAGATCCCCGGGTCGAAGGTGCCACACCTTTCGGGCCTAGGTCCGATGAGCAGCGTAGGCCTCGTGATCCACACGCAAGAGTCTTTGACGAGGCCAGACCCAGCGGGCTGAGCAACAAGTCGCAGGCATGTGGCAGGCAGCCCAACAAAATGGCCGCCGAGCCAGACAGTCACCCATCTGACGACATTCCAGGAATTCGGTGAAGAATGAGTGTCAAGGTGGGATTGGCCTCAACCAGGTACGTGGCCTACAGCCTACCCCTCTTTTGCGCAGGGCAGCTTTCCTTTGCGTCCACATGGGGAGGGTACCAAGCGGCTCCAGCAGCTCCCCGCTACTCTGTCCGCACCTCCTCGGCCAGTGAAGAGGTTTTCTTTGAGTGGTTCCTCGGCCTCATTAAGTCACCTCGGATGGGGGTTATCATCAAGGACGCCTTCAGGGAAGTCCTTCCCGCAATGCTAGTGTCACTACAGACACCTCCTCCGGCTCCCCAGGTCCCAGAGCAGTCACCTCCTCCGGCTCCCCAGCCGACTCCTCAGGCGGCTCCGTACCAGCCTCCACCGCCTCCTCAGCCTCCGGCCACGGTTCCTGTACCCCAGCCTCCGGCGCCAACTACTCCTCCACAGGATCCCCCAGATCCACAGGATACGGAGGAGTAGGATCCGGACACGCCATCCTCAGCCAGGGCCTTCCACAAATGTCGTGCTGGGCTCGAGGAGTTACTGGGCCTTCCCCCAACCCGAGGTCGAGCAACGGCAGAGGCGGTTCTGGTGGAAGTCCTCATATGACACACCTCTGCCAAATCGGGGATTCCTCTGCAGACCTATGTAGTCACCCTGGCAGAGAAGGGCTGGCACAAACCCTACTCAGCCCATCCAGTCGTCGATGCCTGGACAAGGACAGGCAGATGGAGGGGGATACACTCTTGCTCTCGGGCCATCCTCAGCCACACTCCACGGTGATCGCTGCAGCATCACTATGCTCCAAGCCTCAGTCGTCCTCAGCCGCCTCCTCTGCGGCGCTGCTAGGCACGGAGAAGATCTTGGAGGCGTATGTCAAGAAATTCCAACGCGTCCTTACATTTTCGACAGGCCAATGCAGATACCCCTCTGGCTGCCGTCAACCAAAGATTATGGCGGGAAATTGCAGACTTCCTCCCGGAACTCCCCACCCAGAGGCAATCTCACTTTAAGGCGGGGCTAGCTGAGGCCAAGCTGGTGGCGCATAATCTCATGAAATTCACAATGGCCCATATTGACACCTCTGGCCGTGCCATCTGTATTGCCACGGACATGAGAAGGACAGCCTGGCTCTGGGCAACAAAATTCAACCCGGTTGTCCAGGAACGCATATTAGATCTAACGTTCGAGGGGGGAGGGGCGGGGGGGGAACCTGTACCACTCCTCCACGGATGAAGAGCTGGACAAAAAGAAAAACAGAGGCTTACAGGAGAGGGCCTGGATCCGTCCCACTTGTCGTGCGGAGGTGAAGGCCACAAGAAACGCCGTCTTCCACAATAGGAATTTCAGAGGCGCCGAATGCAGAGGTTCGAACGGGGGACCCATGAGCCTAGTCAGCACCACATTGAGCTCCCACACCGGGGCCGGAGTCTTCACCGGCGGGAACAAACGGAAAAGTCCTTTTGTGAACTCCTTAACAAGGCAATGCGACGACCGCCCCTGAGTACTGGTGTAGCAGGCGATAGCCGCCAGATTAATTTTGATGGATGTGTGTGCCAGCCCCGCCTTGACAAGCGACAGCAAGTATGGCAGTACTTGAGGGGCCGTAATCCGTAGAGGGTTTATCTTCTGTGCACAGCACCAGCCTGACGGGAAATATTCATGAGAATGTAAATCCATGCCAGACCCATGCTGGAGAACAACAGTTACAGGTAAGTAACTTGTTCCTTATCCATCCTTACAAAGACCACGCCCAAATTGTGCACCCAATCTCAGCAGCGCTCCGATAGGGGTTGTACGTACGGAGGGTTTCGAGGCTTCCAGGAGTGTAGATCCAGGCAGCCGGACCGCTCGCTGTCTCAGAACCGGCGCAAGCAAAACAAAGGGGGCTTTGGGGGTTGTGAGTAAGGGCTTTTTCCAGTCCGCCTCCTCCGCGACCTCTTCAGAGGGAAAGAAGGCATGACATGCCCCTTTTGGTCCACTTGTCTCCGGTGGGGGGCAAGCTTGCGCGCCACGCACATTTTCTGGTGCGTGAATTTCGCGGACCCCTGGATCCTCTCCATAGTATCCACGGGGTACCGTCTCCCTATCCCAGCCTCTCCTCCCTCCTCCCCTCCACACCCACAGGTTGGGACAGCAACTCTTTTGGTGGGGATCCGCTTGCTCGTAGAGAGCCAGGCAGTGGGTGAAGTCCCAGCTTCCTAGCAAGGCTTTGGCTTTTACTCCAGGATTTTCGCCATTCAAAAGAAGAACCAGGAGGGCCTGAGAGTTGTGCTGGACCTTTCCACCCTCAACCTCTCCTTACCCCTGCAAAAATTCAAGATGGTTACGCCAGCTTTTATAGCTGAGACATTGGACAAGGTAGACTGGATGTGCTCCCTGAACCTGAAGGATGCGCACCTGCACGTCCCGATTTGGCAGCCCCATCTTTCTTTGCTTTGGTTCAGGATCATGGGCTACCATTTTCAGTACAAGGTCCTTCCGTTTGGCCTCAAGTCGGCCCCCAGGGTCTTAACCAGGCTCATAAATGCAGTGGTGGCCCTCAGAGCGCAGGGCCTCGACATTTGCCCATACCTCAACGACTGGCTTGTCAGGGCTACATCTCCGGAAGCGGTTCACCACTCTTCCCATGCCATTATGAAAACACTGCACAATCTGGGCTTTTCGCTCAACCTCAAGAAGTCGCAGCTGCAATCTATGCAGACTCTCATCTGGGACATGTGCTCCCAGAAGGCATTTCCTTCAGAAGACAAAATCTCGGCTATCAAGAGGGCCACCAACCACTTCCTCAGCAGAGAAGTGACCTCGGCATGGTGGTACCAACATCTCCTGGGTCTAATGGCAGCGGTCCTATTAGCCGTCCCGCACACAAGACTAAGATTGAGGAGGATTCAGCTGCTCTTCGCGGCCTCATGGAACCAGGAGTGGGGCTCTCAATCAGAGCTGATCTACGTTATTCCATCTCTACACCCGGACCTAACTTGGTGGTCCAGCGACTGCAACCTACGGAAGGGCAAGCCCTTCTGACCGTCCACTCCGCTGGCCATCGTCACCACGGATTCCTCGCTCGAGGGTTGGAGAGCCACCCTCAACGATCTCATCACTCCACAGGAGCAGGAATACCACATCAATTGGCTAGAGCTGAACTCCATCTGGCGCTCAGTGCATACCTACCACTTCTCAGGGGCAAGGTTGTCCTCATCCAGACAGACCACTCAACCAGCATGTACTACATCAACAAGCAGGGAGGCACCAGATCCCCATCTCTGTGCAGACTGGCTATCAGCATGTGAGAGTGGGCCCTGGAAAACGATATTTACCTCATGGCGGTCCACCTCCCAGGGGAATCCAACCTGGAAGCGGACGGGCTCAGCAGGCTTGGAGCGGATCATTACGAGTGGCAGCTAAATGACCTCTTTATTCAGGAGATTTTCAACAGGTGGGGTCACCCCCAGGTGGATCTCTTTGCCTTCTGGCACAACAAGAAGTGTCCCAAGTTCGCATCCTGGCAAGGTTAGGGCCCCGGCTCTCTGGGCGACGCATTTCACCTCTAGTGGACCGGCATGAAAGCCTATGCTTTCCGCCCATGCCCCTGATAAAGAGTAATTTGCAAAATCAAGGAGTCTCGCCAAATCCTCATCATTCTAATAGCTCCATGATGGCCGGCCAGACCATGGTTTTCGGAGCTGCTTAGTCTCTCGGAAGTGCCCCCGATTCACCTCTCGAACGGCCCAGCACATCTTCTGGCATGGCAGGGTGGTACCTGAACAGGTGACGGTTCAGCACCTCAGCCTCTCACAGGCCAATCTGGAGATCATACAGGGCGCCAGGAGCAAGGCTACCGGGGCCCAGTACAAAAAAAGCAAATGGACCAGATTCTGCCACTGGACAGACTCCAAGGGAATCTACCCCCTGGCGTGCACCTTGGATGACGTGCTCTCCTTCTCGGCGCGCCTCGCCCACTCAGTCGTGCAGGTGTACACTTGCCGCACATACCTCACAGCCAATGGGGCTTATAGGTACTTGGAGGAAGGCATCTTCTCCTCCTCCAATCCAATCATCAAGAAACATCTGACGGGACTCGCAAGGCTCTACCAAGAGACCGCACCCGGTGTAGGCCCTTAACATAGTCTTGGGCGCCCTGGCACACAAACCGTTCGAGCCAATGGCGTCCGTGGACTTCAGGCTGGTCACCATCAAGACAGCCTTACTAGTCTGCCTTACCTTGGCTCGTAGAGTCAGCGAAATCCAGGCAGTGGTTGCCTTGGAACCATATACTACCTTTCGCAAGGACAAAGTAGTCCTGTGGACTCACCCAGCATTTCTGCCCATGGTCCGGTCTGCTTTCCACTTGAACGAGGAAATGGTCCTTCCTAAATTTTTTCCGATCCCAAGGACGAAGCACAGAGTGCTGCACTGCCTGGATGTCCAGCGTGCCCTGAAATTCTACTTGGAACGGACCTAGGGCTTCCGCAAATCGGATGCCTTGTTTGTCACTTTCGGAGGCTCAAGACCAGGTTATCGGGGCTCTAAGGCTTCCATATCCCGCTTGTTGAGCTCTGCCATCAAAGAAGCGTATGAGGGCCAGCACAAGTCGCTCCCTGCCAACATGCATGCCCACGCAGTCGGGGCCAATGCAATGGCCATCGCATTACAGCGCCATGTCCCTTGGCAAGTCGTAAGCAGGGCGGCCACTTGGGCCTCTCCCTCGGCTTTCTGCAAGCATTACTGTTTGGATGCCAGCTCTAGATCTGATGCGGCTTTCAGACAAGCGGCTCTCAGGAACCTATTCGCTTAAGGAGGGTCTCCTCTCCACCCTGGGGCTACAATCGGTTTTAATCGCCCATACAGTATGGAGGAAAGGGGATGGGATGTAAGAGTAATTATAATTACTCACCGTAGTGACTAACATACTTGGTCCATGGTCCCCTTTTCACCATACGTTCCACTAACCTCCCCATAATAATACTCTTGTCATTAGGCAATGTTAAATCTATTGTCGACGCGTCGATGGGAACTGAGGTGTGGCGCTGGAGGGTAGAGTCAAGGCAGCGCATGCTCCCTGGGCAGCACCCCCCACGTGCCTCTAGTTTTAAAGGGGAAGAACGTTTTTTCTGGTGAAAAAGGTTCCATCTCCCGTCCCTTGGAAGGGACGCCCATACAGTATGGCGAAAAGGGGACTATGGACTAGAGTACGTTAGTCACTACAGTGAGTTACTTATAATTTTTTCGAAAAGTTTTTGATTACTCTTAGTTAGCCCTTCTACCATTTTTGGAAGGGAGATGTCTGAACCTGTCTTTTGCCTTTAGCGGGACACCTTTGTGTAGCCCTCCTATGCTCCAGGGTGTCTGTGTGGACAGGAAGTATGGGAGGAGCCCGAAACTCCCCCATCATTTTTTCTACTAATGTACCTGAACCATTCCCACTGGGGGGCTGGCTGTCCTGATTGGACAGCCACCTGCCCCTTTCTGTAAACTGCAGGGAGAGTTTGCAGAGGAATGAATGAGAAATCCGAATAAAAGGTGAGGTTCCTGGGGCAGAAGAAAAGTCCACCACTGGAACAGAAGATCTGAAGCTGAAGATGACCAGAGATGCCTGCAGACCCTTCCAGTTACCAGGAAGCGATGACTGCTGCCCTGAACATGTTTCTTTATCGACAGAAGAGCTCTGAAGTGGATGGCTCCTTCCCTTTGGCTGGTAGGACCAACCAGCCCTTAGGCGAACTGCATATCGAGCCATCCCCCATAGTGCTGTGACCTTCCAGGGCTGCAATCTGCAAATACCAGGAGACATTAGACCCATTTGGAGTGCAAAGTCTTTGTGTGAATGGCTCCTCCCAGAACTGTGGTGAGTTGAACCTCCAGGGGCACGATTCCACTCATCCAAGTCCCCTCACCAGAGTGCAGGTCTGCAGAATTAAGGCAATTTGACCGGACGGTAACCGTTTGCTGTTGGATCTGATAAAAAGGTGCCAAAACAGCAGACCAACGTGCGAGACCAATGAAATACTTGCTGAGGGTCCTTTCTCACGACTGATGCTGTGACATCCCATTCAGACTCCTTCCTTTTGTTACCAGACCGAGGAATCGGCAGACCAGGTACGTCGCTGCTGCACAGGAAAGAATCCAGATGCATTTGCTTCAACCACCCTAAGGTACTGTGGGGCTCAAGACGAATAGTCACTCCAGTGTGACTAGAGTGCGATACTAGGTGTTTGTGTGTCAACCCATACCTCTTTGCCGAAGCTTAAAAGTTTGTGCCCTTTTAGGGAGTCCTATGTATGGTCCTTATTGTGTTATCCTACTAAAGCATTGTATGTAAAGTAACTAAAGGGAAGAGCTTTGCCTTTTCTACTGCTGCATAAGACTTTTGCTCCCATCCTAACTTGGATGTACTCTTGACTAGTAAAGGATTGGACTGCTAAAGCATTAGAAGCCTTAAAGTGTTTCTGAGAAGATCACTGCTACCACTGCTGAATAACTCTATTTTACCTTCCTACAGACTGTCTGAGTGACATTGTAAATTAATTAAACTGTCATACTCATAGGTCCCATCCCCTTTCCGTGCCCAACATGGGGACGATACCAGAACCTTTGTCAGTGAACAAGGTAGCAACCTTAGAGACTACCAACCCTTTTGCTGGACTTTAGGACTTTTAATTTTAAACCCTGGAGTGAGTGTGACGTTTTTCTCACCCTCGTGTGTGTTGACCTGATTTGGATTTGGTGTTTTCACTGTTTTTGGAGTCTGACAAACTCTGTATGCATCTACTTTGTATATGGCGACACACAGCACCTTCAGTGCAGTGTCCTAGAGAAATCCTTTAGATTTCTCACAAGGTTTAAATACCTTTTCTTGTTAACTAAAAATCCCAAGAATAGTAAAGTGAAATTGACTTTACTTTTTCTCTTTGTAAGTCCAGCACACCACACTTTGTCAAAATGGCCCCTGTCTTCTTTTTTCGCCATTTTCTGTTTGTGAGTTCTGCTTGTTTTATTCTGTGCGTCGAGGCAGATATGAGCTCTTTGTTCGTTTTGCCTTTGGTGGGCTTCAGCCATGTCTCTAGGAATGCCTGAATGCAACCAGTCCTGACTGGCTGACTGTCCTTTCAGGACAGCCACCCTGCTATGATTGACAGCCTCGGCTGTGCATGAATCGGAGAAACCTGCTTAATAGGCAAGGGTTTTTGGACTAGAGACAGAGTCGACCACTGAAGAAGGATCCGATGAAGAAACCTTGAACGACCCTTGCTGAATCCTCCTGGACCTTTGAATTGCCTTGTGAAGCCCTGCTGCTGTGCTGAAATATTTATTTCGACAGAGAAGCTCCGGATGGCACAACTTCTCCCCTTGGGTTAGTGGGACCAACTAACCCCGAGACAAACTCCACTGGACCATCTTCCCCGACTGGCTGTACTTCTTCATTGCTGCAAGAACCGAGTGCCAGGGGTCAAGTAATCCTTGGTCGGGTGAAACTTCGGCAATCTGGCTAGAAGCTCCAGGAGTCTCCTAAGGACCCTGCATAAGCAGGACGCCAAGAGCTCCAGTCCCCTCACTAGAGTGCAGGACACAAAGAGTGAAGGAAGCCCAACCGGTGTCCAAGATCCGCAACTGCTGTTTGCTAAGAGATGAAACTGCAATTGCCACTGAACCAAAAAGAGCCAGTAGCTGCCGTCTACCTCCCAAGTTCCACCACAGGAGCCCTCCAGACATCCTCCCTCTTGTCCCCACTCCTGAGGCTCAGGAACACAGCTCTGCATCGCTGTAGCAAGACAGAATCCTGCTGGACCACCCTTCTTCAAACCAGAGGGACTATTTAGACGTCCAGTACTTACCTTGTCTTGTTTTCTGTGCTTTTCTCAGTTGGGAATTGCAGTGGCTTACCTTTTTAGAGTTGATTCCAACTCTCCTTTTACAGGCTTTTACAGCTTGTGACCCTACAAGTGATTTTCTACAAACTCTCTACCTTTGTGCAAGACTGTTTCTGATCCAAGTAGTGCCACAGCTCTATAGACTGTGTTTCAATTGACCTTGGATGTCCTGGCTCCCTGGAGACTCTTGTAGTCCGTTGACTTTGATATTGTTTGTCCCTCATAGGTGGTAGCTAATTGTGAACTGTTACTGCTGGGAAAGGCTTGTCTAGACTTCATTGGAAGATTTAGTTGTACTCACATTTACTGAGAACCTGTGTAACCTTTTCCTTCCTTAAACCGTTCCTTTCTGTAACATCAGAATCTGCAAACTAGTGTTATATATAAATGCCATTACTGTCCTTGTGATTGAAGTTTCCTCTGGGTGTAGGAATTGTGTAAGAAGCATATCCAAGATTATCCACTAACTTCTGATTTGGAAAAGTAATTTGAAAGTATATTTACAGTGTTACATGAATTGCCTTTTTAAAGAATGCTTATTTAAAATTGTATGTTAATTAAATAACTATTTATAACTGAAATCTTGAGTGTAAGTGTTACTTGGCTACTTGTAGTCAAAGATTTCATTTGTTCAGCTCTACAGCTCACATTTACCCCTCTTGAGATAGGCCTGGCTGCTCAGTCACACTACCAGCTTGTGTAGTAGAGACCTATACCAAAAGGTGTTATCTAATACTAAGCAAATAAGTGTTGTGTAGTTTCACAGTGTCACTGCATCGATTCTCAACTAACACCGGGAACACCCCTGAGACTCCGCCCTCTGGGTCCTCCCCTTAGTCCCTTTTGGTGCACGGATGGTGTCAGACCTGGCAACTAGGCACAGGAACTTTTTTCAGCTTTCTGTATGCTCCCCGTTCTTTGTTTTTTGATCATCTTTACCTCACTTCGGTGCCTTGCCTCCCCCAGCGCATGTCGGCTGCAGGAGGCTTCACGGGATGCACATCCTGCGATCACCCATTCCTGTCCTCTGACCCCAGGCGCTCTGTTTTGAGTGCTTGGGGCCCGACTACCGCTGGGATTTGTGCAAGGCTTGAGGCTTTCTCGGTCACCGGGCCTTAATGAATAGTCTTAGTCTTTCCCGCTGGAGAGAGATCTTCCATTCTTCTCCTCCAGGTCATCTTAAAGAATGTGTCTCCAATACCGCACGTCAGGACAACGTAGGTCTGTAAGCAAGGCCCCTGAGCACAGACTCCTTCCGGGGGTTTCCACTGGGAAGGGGACCTTGGGTTCTGGTTCTGGCAGACCAAAGGCTGTTAAGGCTACTGGCTCCCAAGCCGACCGGCCCAGGGGCTCCTCGGGCGGGCCACGGATGGGTGATCCAGTTAGTCTTCCTCTTCTACACCAGCGTGCAAGGGATTGTTGTGTTCTACCTCCAGGACTCAGTTTAAAGCACAATCCAAAATGACTACCAGTTCCATAGCCGAGGGTGTCCAGCCTACCAGAGCCACCTCAAAGGTCATTGTGCAGGACGATTAGACTACTGGCTAGCGGGCCGAGGGTTTGGATCCTAAAGTTTGATGCTCTTGCTTCAGGGTCTGGGTGCCCTTCCATGTCTGAGCCAGCATGTGGTGCGGGACCTGCATGCCCTCCCTCCCAGGGCCTAGCACCAAGCCCAAAGATGGTGGACAAGCACGCAGCAGAGTCTGCAAGGCCGGTGGCCTTCTTGGATTCGGGGCCTCTCACTAGAATGGGCCCTGCAAGAAGGTACCAATCCCCTTCCCCCGGGAAAGCGGCGGCAGATCCTATGATACAGGCATCATCGGGGTTAAATCTACCCCTTGCAGCCTTACGCATACCCGCCCCAGGCTCCTAGATGCTTCAATCAGGAAAGAAAGCCCAGTGCAGCTGAGGGCCATGCCCCTCGCGATACAGAGGCATGCGAGGATCGCTTTTTCGAGTGCTTCCTCCTCACAGATGATGGTGCTAATCAAGGGCATTGTCAAGAATGTGATCCCACATGTCGTGCCTCCTAGTCCTCCGCCTCTCAGCCCTCCTCCGGTACCTCAGGTGGTGCCAGTGCTGCAGCACGTTTCTCCTCCGGTCCAGACCCTGTTGGTACTTCAGCGCCATGCTCCTGTACGACCAACGTCTCACCAGCATTCGCTTGTGGTTACCCAGTCACCTTCTGGTGCGGATCGGGGGGGTGGACTCTCCGGGCCATGTTTTCTAGGACATGGACTCCACTAGGTCTGGGGGAAAAAAGGGGGCGGTGATGGTGAGGCCCCGGGATGAAGAGCCTTTGACATCAGTGAAGGTGTTTCATGACCCCCTTCAGTGCCTTGGAGAGTTTTTGGGTGTTCCACAGCCAGTGCTGCCCCCCCTCCCCCAGGGGTTGGTGCGTTGCCGCAGGTGCTGGCCTGGCGTGCCAAAAGGCGTTAGGGCATTCCCCTCCGGAAAGATGTCCTGTAGGGGACGAGGAACGGCTGGGAGAAGTCCGGGGCTAACGCCCAGCTGAAACAAGAAATTGGACAGCCGGTTCAGGCTTTTGGGTGGGGAACCAGTCCTCCTGGCCTCTCACCTTCATCCGCACTCTTCAGTTGTGGCGGCGTCTTCCTTGTATTCCAAGCCTTCGTCCTCGTCTTCGGCAGCAAGGGCGCTCCCAGTTGTCTTTCCAAGGAGGACAAAACCTGTTAGGCAGAGCTTGTATGCAGGACAGTTGGGGACCACTACACACAACTAAGACTACAGGTGTAAGCAAAACCAACCTTTGGTTTAAGTCTGTACTACACAGTTTTTGGTAGCAGAGCTGAGCAACCAGGCTGATCTCAAGAGGGAATGTGAGCTGTAATGATGTTACACAGAGGTTTACAGTCACAGGTGTTCAAATGAACTGACACTCAAGGTTTCTTGGTTAAACACTTATTAATTTATTCAACAGTTAGTTATAAAACATTCACTAGAAGGAGTCTATTAAATATCATGCACAAATAATACAGTACTATACACTTTAAGTTTCAGAGGCATTCAGACTACTTTGAAGGAGTAGCAAAATGGCATTCAGAATACTTTGAAGTAGGAGCAAAATGACCTAGGTTATTTAGAACAGGAAAGGTTACTCTTAGACAGTGCAGATATTTAGAGTTCACTAGAAGAGTCACTTCAATTCAATAGGTTAGGCCAAAGTCAATGGGCTAAAGTATTGGATAGGATAAGGCAGTTCTGATAGTGAAATGGTCACAAGCTGATTAGGCCTGTGAGTTGGGAACATTTCAAGCACTTTCACCGGGAGAGGCAAGTACTCCGTCGGGTTTTACAGTACCTTTACAATTGAAGAAAAAGAAGCAGCTGATTACCTCTGTTTCTGCAGATCTCGCTGTTCCTGGGCCTCAGTCGTGGGGACAAGAGGGAGGACGTCGGGGGACTCCTGCAATGGGACTGGTCAAAAAAGCTGTGAACTGGCAAATCTGGGATAAACTACTGTTTCCCAGAGAAGGTATTTAAACCTTCGGAAAGCCTGAAAGGCTCCCCTGTGCCACTGCACTGAGTGTGCTGTGTGACACAAATGAAGAGATGATATCTATCGAGTTGTCTAAAACTCCTTAATCAAAGAACACAAGAGTAAAAAGCACATAAAGTACATGAGTGGGTAAAAAAGGCTCACACACTTTCCAGGTAAAAGAATCAAGTCCTCAAAATCCAGCAAAGTTGCTGGGGGTCTATAAGGTGAAGGGAATTAGCACATTTATGAGAATTCTCCCTAACACGGATCTTCTCGCCAGGGAAGGAGGTGCAATCCTGCATCACGACACAGGATCGCTGAACCTCGGGGCTTGGCTCCTGCAGCCCTCGAGTTCGGAGGATACGATTTGCCAGCAGACTGCAGGGAGGTCCTCGCTAAGGTCAAAACGTTGTCGACTGTTAAGTGCTACGGTCACAAGTTGAAGCGTTTAGCTATGTGGTGCCGGTCACAGAAGATCAACTCTGAGTCACGGCCCCGCCGATACTTCCTTACTTTTTGTCCTTAGCGAAGGCATCTGGCAGCTGTCTCCCGCTAAATCAGGTCTCCAGGACGATCTTCTTTGTTCCCACCGTCTCGTCAAGGAGTTCCTCAAAGGAATGTTTTGAAACTTCCCACCGGTGAAGGCTCCTGCCCCGGCGTGGGAACTCAACGTGGTGCTGACGAGACTCATGGGAGCCCCCTTCGAGGCGATGCATCAGGCCCCTCTCAATTCCTCTCGTGGAAAACAGCGTTCTTTGTGGCCATCACCTCTGCCAGGAGGGTGGGTGAGATCCAGGCCCTATCCTGCAAACAGCCTTTTCGAATGGATTGTGTCCTCCCAACGTATTCCACATCTTTGACATGTAATGTCCACAGCTGTGCACTTCGGAAACTTTTTCGGCAGAACTTTTTCTGCGTCGATGGCGTCGGGTCAATGTCCCTCGAAGTCCTGCGTCGAGGGCGACGTCACCGGATGTTATAAATAGGACACACGCCATCCGTAGCCTCAGTTCCGTTTTTTCCGCGAACGTGTTCACTTCGTGAGACTCTGCACGCCTCGTGTGTTCATCGTTATGATGTCTTTCTCTTCAACCCCTCCGACTCTGCGGTCTGGTTAAGACCTGCCGGGACTGCAAGTCGAAAATGTTGCTCACCTACCCACACCGCATTTGTTTTGGTGCCTGGGCGAATCGCATGAAACCGACGACTGCTCGAAATGCCTGTCGCTGGCTACCTAGGCCTTCTGGGAGCGGAAGGGGAGGCTCCAGGTAGGTAGGGGCTCTAAGCCTGTTAAGTCCCGTACTTCAAAGTCCAAGGGGGTTTCCACCGACGACTCGAGGGGCGACTCTCTGCGTCGGAAGGAGTCTCTGGGATCTCGGTCCCGGAGTGGTTCCCGACACTCGTCTTCCTCGTCCCGGCACTCTAGGAAGCGCTGTCACCGGTCGCTTTCCCCGTCCTCCTCGGAGGGTGTCCCGAGGAAGGTTACGTGCCTGACGAAGTCCTCGACTCTGGAGGAATGGGCGGCGTTTAAAGAATCTATGTTAGCAATTTTTCAATCACAGGGCACGGGTCCAGTTGATCCCTCTGTCGAAGCCGGCCAGGATCAGTCTCGTACCGTGACTCGCACGCCTTCGGGGTCTGGTCCACATCGCGACTCGCACCAGGAGCCTTCGAGGTCCCGTACGGACAAGGATTCAAAAAGTCGCAGGAGGTGTGTCTCTAGGTCTCGGTCCTCGTCCCCAGCGAGACCGCAGCTCCCTATTGAGGACTCGATGCCGGTGTCGACTCGGGTCTGTGGCGTGTCCGCCCGACTCGGATGTCGACTATTTACCATCGTAGCAGCCCACAGCGTCGTCTGCACCTGTCGACTCGAAGCCTTCGGCGCTCACGACGACGTGGTTGTCGATGCTCTCTGCGTCGAAGCCTTCGGCGCTATTGGTACCTTCAGGGATTTTTTTCCTCTAAATTTGCCTATGGAGTACCTGGATCTCGTGGATCCTCCAAGGGAGGTTACTGAGAAGTCTGTGCGGCCAGTTTTGGCCTCCAGGCCCTCTTCTGTCCCCAGGCCTGGGTTTCAACTCCCTCTGGATGACATTTATGAAGAGTAAGAAAGGTCTGAAGTTGTGGACCCTGGTGACCTTGATGAGGCTCCACTATTTTTCTAGAGACAGTCAGTTGGAGGAGTTGCGGCAGACCCTCCATGATGCCAGTGGGTTGGGCACTTCTCTGGAAGTGGAATTTGGTAGGCCTGAGCCTAGGGCTCATGCAAAGTCCTCGTACAGGAGGCTCATGGCGAGGGTCTCGGAGTATCTGGGCTGGTCCAATACTTCTGAAGACTTTGTGCAGGATGATCTAACGGACATTTTAGATCAAGGTCCAACCTCTGACCCTGTTTTGCCATTTCATCTTACCTTGCAGAAAAGGGTGACAACTACTTGGCAGTCCCCGGAATCTCTTCCGCCTGTTAAGTCTTTGACCAAGAAATACCGCCCTTTCCTTTAGCGACCCCAGCTATATATCTACTCGCCCCGCTCCCGAGAGTTTGGTGGTTCGGGCGGATACGGCTACCTCGAGGCAGGCGGCGTACCCTACCATCGTTCCGGATAGGGACGACAAGTGCTTCGACGGTTGAGCCTGGAAGGTATTTTCTGCTGAGAGCATGCCTTTGAAATCGGCCAACTCCACGTGTGCCTTGGCAAGGTTTTCACACACCCTGTCGAATTGTTGCTTTGGCGGCTGAGCATATTCCTGAGGGGGAAGAAAGGGATGGGTTTCTTGCTCTCATGCAGGACGGCAAGTATGCCATGTGCGAATCCCTTCTATCGGGTTTGTATACAGCAGACAGTGTTAGCCGATCCATGGCTGCGAGCACAGTTATATGCAGATTTGTGTGGTTGTGGAAGTATGGGTTTTCTCCGGATGTGCAGGCCTGTCTTCTGAACATGCCCTTTGATGGCGCACATCTATTTGGCAGCAAGGCTGACTAGAGCCTTGAGAGGTTGCAAGTGCGTCAACCTCTGCCTTTTTGTCCTAGGGGACAGCAGTGGGGGGGTTCTTTTCGTTACTACTACTCCTTTGGTAGAACAAAAGGGACCACCAGTCAAAAGGGCCAGCGAAAAGGTACACGTGGTTGTCGGGAAAAAATCGTGGTCAAAGCCACTCAGGCAGCTGCCTCTTTGCCTTCAGGCACTGCCGCAGCTGCTCCCAAACAGTCATGAAGCCATGTCCCATGGTTTGCAGGTTGGGGGCAGACTGTCTCAGTAACTCGAAGAGTGGCGGGCCATTACTTCAGATGCGTGGGTTCTGGATACCACAAGCCCACGACTACTGCCTTCCTTTCCTTCAGCGGCCTCACGACCATCCACCAGGGAAACTCTTTTGAAGCTTCCGGATGCGCTCCTTGCGCGAGAAATCTTGTCCCTGCTGGAAAAAGGCGCTCTAGAACTAGTGCCTGTAGCGGAGAGGAACAAGGGATTGTATTCCCCATATTTTTTGATTCCAAAGAAAGATGGGGGATTGAGACCCATCATGGACTTGCGTTGGTTGAACAAACTTCTCCAGAAGGACGAGTTCAAGATGGTCACTCTTTCTCAAGTCTTCCAGGCCCTTCAACTTCAGGATTGGTTGGTGTCTCTGGACCTCAAGGATGCTTACTATCATGTGCCAATCCATCCCGCAAACAAGAATTACCTGAAGTTTGCGGCTGGCTACTTGCACTTTCAGTTTCGGGTCCTGCCGTTCAGATTGACCTCCGCCCGAGGGTCTTCGCCAAGCTCGTGGTGGTGGTTGCAGCGTACCTCAGGGTAGGGGGGATTCACATCAACCCCTACCTGGATGACTGGCTGATCCGGGCGCGCTCTCCCGAGCTAGCGTTGGATCATCTCGGTGGCACCTGCCGCACCCTGTACAGGCTTGGCTTCTCCCTGAATTTCAAGAAGTTGTATCCAACACCTTCCCAGCAGCTCCAGTACACCGGGACTGTTACACGTCCTTGGGAAAGGTTTTGCCTCCCAGGGTTTGGCCTCATCACATTGTGCAGATGGTGGACAAGTTTCAACATGCCCAGAGTCTCCCGGCTTTCAAATTCTTAAGGTTGCTCGGCCTCATGGCATCCTGCATTTTTGACAGTCAGACGTCGTTGGTCTCGGTCGAGTACAAACTCCTCCTCAATCTGTTAAGATCTGAGGGCCATCAGGTTAGCCCTGAAGGCTTTTCTCTACAGGGGAAAAGAGTCCTGATCATGACAGACAACACAGTGGCCATGCATTACCTCAACAAAAAAGGGGGTGGGGGGATAGGGTCACTCCCGTTGCGCAGAGAGGCAATGCAGCTCCGGTTCTGAGCCATCCAGCAGGAAATTTTGATCTCTGCAGTTCATCTGGCCAGCGACAAAAATGCAGTGGTGGAAGCTCTGAGCAGGCAGAACAGGATCTCTCACGAGTGTGAGTTGGCTCAGGAAGTCCTTCCAGACATCTTGGTCTTTTGGGGAACCCCGAAGTGGATCTCTTCGCCACCAGTGTCAACCGGAAGTGCGAGAGATTCTGCTCAAGGGAATTTCCTCCAAGAGGAGCCTTAGGAGACATGTTTGTGATGGATTGGTCATTCCCACTGTTGTATGCGTTTCCTCCAGTCCCCCGTCAATCAAGTGTTGCGGCGGTTACGGTGGTTCGGTTCCCACATGATCCTCACTGCTCCAGATTGGGCCAGGCGAGCAAGGTACCCAGACCTTCTGGAAATGTCCATTTGCCCTCCACGCCGTCTTCCCTACCGAGAGGATCTGGTCTTGTGCGTTGGGGGAGGACAGGCTCTGCATCCAGAGGTCAAGACTCTTAACCTTCACGCTTGGTATCTGAAAGGTTGAGGTATAAGGATTGGTACCTCCCAGATGAAGTGATGGAGCTATTGCTTTCGGCCAGCTGGCCTGCAACAAAATCCCTGTACCGTTGCCGGTGGTGTGAGTTCTGCGACTGGTGCAGAGATCACAATGTTGATCCTTTTTAGTGCTCCATCCTATGGTTTTGTCTTTTTTACTTTCTTTGGCCCACGGGGGCCTTCACGTGGGTACCATGAAAGGTTACCTGGTGGCACTGTTTATCTTGAAAAGCTCATCTGAAGAATGTTCTTACTTTAAGAATCCTTTGATTTCTCAGTTTCTTAAAGGACTGACTAATGTTTTCCCGCCGTCCCCTTTCCAGGTGCCGGTTTGGGATTTGAATTTGGTTTTGAAAGTTCTCATGGGTACTCCGTTTGAATATTTTTCACTCTTGTCCTTTGAGATTACTGTACTTCAAGACTGTGTTCTTGGTTGTGGTTACTTCCTTACTTCCGCTCGCAGAGTGAGTGAATTGCAGGCACTTTCATCTAAGCCACCCTTTACTGTGTTTCACAAGGACAGGGCTGTACTGCGATTACGTCCCTCATTTCTACCGAAAGTAGTTTCTGAATATCATTTTGAGTCAAAAGGTGTTCTTCCATCTTTCTACCCTCCTCCTGGTAAGGAAGAGGACCAACTCCATCTGTTGGATCCTAGGAGAGCTGTGAGCTTTTACATTTTTAGGATGTCCAGGGTCAGAGTGGACGATCAACTCTTTGTGGGATATCCTGGACACCGATTGGGCCAGGCTGTTACCAAACAGACCTTGTCCAGGTGGATTATCCTCACCATTACGGAGTGTTAATGATTGGCGGGTAAGGACCCTCCTGAAGGGTTGCGAGCTCATTCCACTAGGGGCGTGGCTATTTCCATCGCCCTCCAACGGGGTGTTCCTATTAGGAATATTTGTGATGCCGCTAAATGGGCTTCAATACATACCTTTGTTAAACATTATTCCCTGGATACAATCCATGGTCAGGATATGTCCTTTGAGATGGTCGTTCTTTATTCTGCAATCTAAATGGGTACTCTAACTTCTTTTCCCTCCTCCATTTAATGGTACTGCTTTGGGAGTCTGTCAAAGATGTGGAATATGTTGGAAGCCACAAACCATTCGAAGAACCAGTTAACTTACCAAACTGGTAACCTTCTTTCGACTGGAAGTTCCTCCAACTTATTCCACATCGCCCTCGCTCTCCCAGCCTGCCCTTCTGGAGAACTTCCTATGCGATTTCAGCTTCCATTTCCGCAAGGCTAAATGCAGTCAAGCAGGCATGAGACTGGTGTCACAAGTTCTGAGGGAAAAAACTTAAACTGAGGCTACGGGCGCCGTGCGTCCTATTTATAACATCCGGTGATGTCGCCCTCAACGGAGGCCTTCGAGGGACATCGACCTGATGCCATCGACGGAGGACGCCCTCTGCTGAAAAGTGGACATTACATGTCAAAAATGTGAAATACGTTGGAGGAACATCCTGTCGAAAGAACGTTACCAGTTTAAGTAACTTGTTCATCTGACTTTTCACAAATCGAGGGTGGTGCTTCGAACGCACCCCACCTTCATGCCGAAGGTTCCATCGGAATTCCACCTCAACAAGCCTTTGGTGTTACCTGTGTTTTTTCCAAAGCCTTCATCACCGGCAGCAAGGGTCTCGCTGGGCGTTGCTCATGCTCTGAAGTTCTACGTGGCACGCACAAAGAGTTTTCGGAAGCAGTCTCAACTATTTGTGAACTTTGGTCCTGTGAACCATGGGAAGGCCTTGTCCACGGCTTCCATTTCAAGGTGGCTCTCCGGCTACATCACACATAGGTTGGCGAACCGACTGCTGTCCGGCCATCCGAGAGCCCATTCTACCAGAGCGATCGCTGCAACAGCATTTCTGTCTGGTGTGCCCCTGCTGGACATCTGCAGGGCTGTTAAGTGGAGGTCCACACACACCTTCACGAAATTCTTATGCGTTGACAGGGATTCCAGAGAGGAGTCGCAAGTCGGCCAAGCAGTGCTACACAACCTGTTCGCTTGAAGGTGAGCCTGTTCCGGAGGTAAGAATAATTGCTTCTGTTGAGCCTTGCCACCGCCCATGGTTGTGTATTGTTTTGCTGCTATGTATTATTTATTCATGTGCATGTGAATCTATGCCAGACCCCATGCTGGAGAAGGAACAAGTTACTTACCTTTTAACTATTGTTCTACAGCATGGGTCTGGCATGGATTCACATTTGAACCCTCCCTCCTACCCATCTGCGGCTCTTCTTGGTCAGACTGTCACTTTATGTGTTTACCAAATCTGAAGATGGCTGCCAGGGGAGGGGCTTAAGAGAGACCAGTATGACCCAAGGTTCAGTGATTGGATTAGAGCGGAAATACAGTTTGTAAGTGAAAGTGAAACTGTTTTTATTTCTTTTACTGAAGATTCCCGGCCTGATAACTGGGATTCTGATGTTTGTTAATCTGCTTAGAATCACATGATGTGCATAGGTCCGACATCCAGTGGTCACTGCAGAGTATTGCATTTTGTTTTTCGTAGTCGAAAAGGGGACGTCGACAAGGCGTGTCTGTAACACTATCCCTATAGTGACGTGTGTTGTACCCACAATCCCTCACGCGTCGAGGGCCCTCAGATTGTTTTTTTCCGCCCAGCTACTGGTCGCCTTTACGCGGAGCTCCTCGAGAGAGATTGCAGATTTCATCTCCTCGACCTTTGGTCGTTTTCCTATATTAATATAGAACATATCGATCCCCCCCTCGACGCTGTTGTGAAGCTGTCTCCGCCGAGCAAGATCTTCGACGGAGGGGACGAGCGGAGGAGATCCTTCGGCGTTGCCGAACACGTGGCCTGGCCTCGCAGGCCAAATACAGTAGGGAGAGTGGGGGTCGTGGGACATCTCTAGTTCTTTTCTGAGAATGCCTTTCCTTTTCCCCCTTCCTTTCCCTTGGGGTGGTTATCACGTTTTATTGCCTCGGCTATGGAGAGGACACCCTTTAGGTTTTGCCCGCTTTGCAAGGGCAAGTTTACTTGGAAGGACAAGCATTCACGGTGTAACCGCTGCTTGCCCCTCGATCACAAAGAGGAAGGTTGCACGGCTTGTCGGCTTCTTAAGCCGAAGACTCTAAAAGACCGTAGGGTCAAGAGGTGGGCGGCCTACGCTATGTCGAAGGCCGACGCTCCACCCACCGTCGCTACCTCCGACAGTGACGAGGAACGTGATACCACAACCTCCGCTACGGAAGTCGAAAACCCCCCTAGAGAGCGCACACGCGCTTCGTCGTCTGTCCCCGGCCCTGACGGGCTCGGCTCACGCCCTGCTTATGGGGATGAACACCCCAGCGACATTGACACACACAAGACCACACATAAGCACACAACCCATGGCTCTTTGCCGAAGGCAAAGAGAGCATCAGCGCCCAAGGAGACGCAGGTTTCACCGGCGGCCTCCTCGGACCGTTCGGGTTCGAAGCCCCTCTCGCAACCGCAGCCGCGACCAGCGACTGGGCTTTCGGCGAATAAGGGCGCCGCCCCCAAATCATCGGCCGGAGCGCATCAGCAGAAAGCGCATGCCGCCGTAGAGCGATCGACACCCATAACGTCGAAACCACAGCCCTCCGCTGACAAACGAGTCGCTGAGAGCTTGGCGAGGATCGTGGTAGCCGACGCCCACAAGCGTACGCCGAAAGACTCGTCGAGCGCTACGCAAAGGTCGAAAGACACGCCGAAAACACAGGGACGATCTCCTTCAGTCGAAGGGATTCCCAGCACACCTGAAGGCTTTTCAGAGGGCGACGGGACACTTTCCTCGACGTTGTGGGAGAGGTCGAGCCGTTTTCAGCTACAAGACATGAAACCATGGAAAGGCTCCATCTCTGCATGGAAAGAATGGAGAGGTTTATGAATACCCAAAACCCTCCCACTCCAAAGAGAATAAGAGACAGGCCTCAGGAGGACCCCAGGGGCAAAATTCCAAGACTAGTCAATCCCCACCAGGACACAGCCTCAGACTTCCATAGTGTGTATGACCTCACTGGGGAAGAACATTATTTTGAGGAAGAGGATGATTTTATGGACGAGGAAGAGGGACGGAACCAGGAGGAAGGTCTGGAAGACAGCCCAGACTTGGTAGGAGAAGGCTTCGGAGAAAATCCAGAAGAAGGACCTTCGTACCCCTGGCAATCCCCATCAATATATTCCGACACTGATGTCCTGAACCTAAATCCTCCTGACAATTCACCTGTTAGAAACACGTCTCCCATTGACGATCAACCCACATTTAATGCCCTGTTGCGCAGAGCAGCAGCACACTTCGAACTGGACACTGGGGAGCTCTCCCCTGAATTAGACTTTGTAGAAAGGGTAATTAAGGAGAAACCCCCGGTCAGTCAGACAATTCCCCTCCTCGCTTCGGTGAAGAGAAGAATCATCCCTTCGCTGTCCACACCCGCACTAATCAGAGGGGTCAATCCTAGAATTGAAAAACTTTTCACTCCTTCACCCTCAGACCCGCTGTACATCAGGGGACATTCCATTCCGGATTCCCTGGTAGTAACCAACACAAGAAAGAGGGCAGGGGTACCACTTTCCACCAGTGAGGCACCACCTGACAAGGAGGGCAAGTGGTTATATGCCCTTGCAAAAAGAGTTACATCCTCGGCCGCCTTTTCGGCAAGAATTGCCAACAACAATTCTTTGCTCGCTAGCTATGCGGACGCGCAGTGGGCCAAACTGCGCAAAGACGCCGAAGAAGCGCCGGAACCATTACGTACACGCCTGCTTTCAACTATTGGCGAAGGAACCCAGGTCAACCAGAGTATTGTAAAGAGCTCTCTGGATGCGGCAGAAACTGCGGGACGTTCCCTAGTTCAGGGAATAGTCCTAAAACGACACGTATGGCTGCGCAACTCAGGGTTCAAACCGGAGACACAGGCGTCTTTAATAAATAAACCTGTTGAAGACTCAAACCTCTTCGGGAAAGCAGTGGATGAGGCTCTGGAGATGGCTAAAAAAGAGTTCGATACTATCAAAACTCTTGACCAAATCTCTAAGCCCTCTAACAGGCGCGGCTATGGCAACAAACGCTTTTTTCGTGGCCAATGCCAACAACAAAACCAGCAGCAACCGTACCCTGCCACCAATTTCCAGACCAATAGTGGCCAGTACAGCCAAAGAGGACAGCGCCGGGGCAAAGGAAGAGGGCGAGGGTCCACCCCCAGAGGTTCCCAAGCCCCTAACAACACCAAGTGACGCGAAGATTTGCGTCCCCTCCCATGCAACACCGGTCGGGGGCCGGATAACATCCTTTCTTCCAGCATGGGAGGGTATAACGTCAGACCGCTGGGTACTTTCCACCGTAGCCCACGGATACTGCATCGAATTCAACAGTTCCCCAACATACAAACCCCGAGGGGACGACGCATGTCACCGGAACATCTTGCCATCCTTCTACAAGAAGTACAACTACTGCTGGAAAAAGGAGCCATAGAGGTCGTGCCTCTATCTCAGGTAACAGAAGGTATTTATTCAGTGTACTTCCTTGTACCCAAAAAGGATCTAACCATGCGCCCTGTATTAGATCTGCGCCCAGCAAACAAGTTCATCAAACCCCAAAAGTTTCTTATGGTGACCTTACAGGAAGTGATCCCACTGCTATCACAGGGAGATTACATGACAACATTGGACATGAAAGATGCATACTTTCATATTTTAATGTTGCCAGCGCACAGAAAATACCTCCGGTTCATGATAGAGGGCAAACACTACCAGTTCAGAGTGCTACCCTTCGGCATAGCATCAGCACCGAGGGTATTCACGAAGGTACTGGCAGTGGCAGCGGCCCACCTGCGCAGGTTGTCCATCCCAGTTTACCCTTACCTCGACGACTGGCTCATAACAGGGGATTCTTACGAAACATGCTTCTCCAATACCCAAAAGACTGTAGACCTTTTGTTCCAGTTGGGCTTCTCCATCAACGAAAAGAAGTCCAGCCTAGACCCCAGCCAAATCAAACAATTCCTAGGGGCTCTAATTAAAACAGAGGACGGCCTCGTCTTCCCCTCCAAAGAGAGGGTCCAAAACATGTTGTTTCAGATCCCTCAATATGTGACCGGTCGAGAGGTGACGGTACGCAAAGCAATGCGCTTGCTAGGCATGATGGCGTTGTGTATTTATTTGGTACCTCACGCGCGCCTGCGCATGCGCCCAATGCAAGAGTGGCTCAACAGCCAGTGGTGTCAGGCCAGCGGACTATGGGACGACCTAGTGGTGGTCTCGCAGGCCTTAGTTCTCTCGCTACGGTGGTGGACAAAAGAAAACCTAGAAAAAGGGAAACCCTTTGCCACACCCGCGGCGGAAGCCACTCTAACCACAGACGCATCCCTCACAGGATGGGGGGCTCACCTATCCCATCAAACTGCTCACGGAGAGTGGACTCCGAACGTAGCATCCAAACACATCAATCTTCTGGAGCTACTAGCGGTGTTCAAGGCGCTAAAAGCCTTCAAGGAACACCTACAAGGCAGGACAGTGATGGTCCTTACAGACAGCACCACAGCCATGTATTACATCAACAAGCAGGGGGGAACCCACTCTCCAGGACTGTCCAAACTGGCCCAAAACATAAGGAAGTGGGCTCTCAAACAGAATATCTTCCTTCTGTCACAACATGTACCAGGGGAACTCAATCTGCTGGCAGACAAACTCAGCAGAGATTTCCCCCTGCCCGAAGAGTACGAATGGCGACTGCACGAAGACATCGTCTTCGACGTCTTCACGCAATGGGGGTTCCCAGAAATAGACCTGTTCGCAACCCTGGAGAACTCACAATGCCAAAGTTACGCCTCCAGGTACCCCCAGAACCAATCCAAGGGGAACGTTCTGTCGATTCAATGGTCAGGGAGATTTGTTTACGCTTTTCCCCCCGACTCCCCTTCTCAACAAGTTAGTGCACAAGATGCACCAGGAACAAGTAACCATGATACTGGTGGCCCCAATGTGGGCCCGACAGCCATGGTTCGCTCACTTGATGGAGATGTCTCTATCTCCCCCAGTAAAACTCCCCTGCCCGTACAACATGCTGTCACAAGACAGGGGCAGGACTCTGCATCCATGCCCCCAGAACATGAACTTAGCAGCCTGGCTCCTGAGATCATAGAATTTGGACATCTACAGCTCCCACAGAGATGCATGGACATCCTCAGGGAAGCCAGAAAACCTAACACTCGCCACTGCTATTCTAGCAAGTGGAAGAGATTTGTCATCTGGTGCAGAGGAAAGAGCATCAACCCGATTGACTGCTCTCCCACACATATTGTTCTATACCTGACCCATTTATTGGATTCAGGTCTAGTGTTCAATTCCATTAAAGTCCACCTAGCAGCACTTTCTGCATACACCACTTCCCAACTCAAAGTGTCGTGGTGGAAGATCCCTGTTATAAAGGCCTTCATGGAGGGAGTAAAGAGAATACACCCCCCGATAGCTGACCCAGCTCCCGGATGGGACCTTAACGTGGTACTTACCAAACTCATGGGCTCACCATTTGAACCCATGCACAAAGCATCTCTTAAAGACCTCACTCTTAAGACTGCTTTTCTAATAGCTATCACCATCATCAGGAGAGTAAGTGAACTACAGGCTCTTTCTGTCCTAGACCCCTTTGTTACAGTTCACAAAGATAAAGTGGTTCTATGCACTCACCCAAGGTTTGCTCCGAAATTCATCTCAAAATTCCACGTAAACCAGTCTATAGAACTACCAGCGTTCTTTCAAAATCCTTCCAACTTGGGAGAAAGGACTCTGCACACACTAGATGTCCGCAGAGCGGTCATGTTCTACATGGAAAGAACCAGACCACTGAGGAAGACTAATCAGTTCTTCGTCTCGGTGGCAGCAGGAAGAGAAGGGGATGAAGTTTCAAAGTCCACTATATCTAGATGGATTGTTCAATGCATCACTCTCTGCTATACTCTTGCTAAGAGAGAACTGCCCTTTAGGCCAAGAGCACATTCTACTCGAGGCACGGGGGCGTCCATAGCATTCATTGCAAATGTTCCCCTTGAGTCCATCTGCAAAGCGGCTACCTGGAGTTCTGTGCACACCTTTACAAAACACTACTGTCTAGATGCACACTCTAGATCTGACTCCCAGGTGGGACAGGCAGTATTAAGACATCTTTTCTCTACTGTTCCTTCTCATAACCCACCGCCAACTCCGGGTACTGCTCGCTAGTCTATGCACAGCATGTGATTCTAAGCAGATTAACAAACATCAGAAGACAATGCATTACTTACCGTAAAAGCATTTCTGATGGTTGTATCTGCTTAGATTCACATGTGCCCACCCTTCCTCCCCGCTTGGATGGAAGGAACATAGACATCCTTTTCTATATTTCTCTTTTCTGTACTCACTCACGTCTAGAAGGCTCCCTCAGGGCAGAAAAATACAAACAGAGGGACCTCGACGCGTGAGGGATTGTGGGTACAACACACGTCACTATAGGGATAGTGTTACAGACACGCCTTGTCGACGTCCCCTTTTCGACTACGAAAAACAAAATGCAATACTCCGCAGTGACCACTGGATGTCGGACCTATGCACAGCATGTGAATCTAAGCAGATACAACCATCAGAAATGGTTTTACGGTAAGTAATGCATTGTCATATTCATGAGCATGTGAATCCATGCCAGACCCGTACAGGTAAGTAACTTGTTCCTTTCGGACCTTGTGATGGACTGATTTAGGGGATGCACTGTTCATTGTACATTATTTTCAACCTCCCTGTTTGGGGCTTCAAGGTGTGTTACATCATTGGTGATGGCATGCTGGATAGTACAGAGATCAGGCGTCTTTCACAGGCCAAGGTTGCAGGTTCTGCCAGTTTCAGACTTTCAATCTCGGCCACTGATTTCAAATGTTAGAGGCATTTAATTAGCCATGAGAAGTGAGCAACTCACATTAAGTCTCATGATGACATCCCTTCAGCATGCATGTTCTTTGAGCTGGGCCTATTCTTTGTGGGGCCAACACAAATTATTTGGCACAGTCATTCATCCATTGTGTTATCTATTTAAAAAGTATTTAGTAATATTTATTGAAAATAAACTTTGGTTTGTTATTTCAGGTTCATCAATTCAGTAACAAGTCCACAGAGATGGCTTTAAGAGTCGCATCGCTTGATTATCTTGGAACAGTCGCAGCTCGGTTGAGGAAAGATGCTGTCACCAGCAAAATGGACCAAGGCTCTATTGACCGGATCTTAAAACAGGTAATTCTTTCTTCATTTATATTTTTCAGTACATTTGAGGGGTAGTCTACATGGTTCTTTTCACTTGAATCTCTTCACCCTGCTATTAACCTTTTTATAATATTAAATTAATTTATTTTGAAAACTGTCAATACGCACAGCAAAACTATTCAGGGGCTGTCCCAATTTCAAAGTTTGTGTGTCATGATGCCCGCTCCCGGGGAGCCGGTTGAAGCCCGGCGTCCCCGAAAGCGGACATCCAGTCCCCAAGGAAGGACCCAGCAACCCCATATAGGGGCCCTTTGGACAGTGTCCTGGCGCCTATGGCGCCAGGCTCATGAAAGACATCAGTCCTGGCGCTATAGGCGGCAGGCTCATTATGGGAATGCTTTGGGTGCTCTTACCTGATGCAGACCATGCTGCAGGATCCCGGCCTCCTTGAGGCCTGAAAGGAACTACTTTACCTGTGGGACTAATTTACCATCCGGGCGTGGTCGGGGAAGGATACATACCTGATTGGAGGAAGGATACATACCTGGAACTTCTTCCAAGGCTATTTAAACCCCACCCAAACAGCCACACGTGCTTCGCGTTGTTCTGCATCTAGCAGCTGGACGCTCACCGTGTCTGCTCCTGCATCCTGACTTCTGCCACGACTGCCAGCATCTTGGATCACCTGCAAAGGAAGTGAAGAAGAGAACAGAAGAAGGAAAAGTCCTTACCTGCTAAATCCGCATCCCGGAGACATCTCGCCGACAATCCTGAAAAGGAAGACTTTAATTTAAAAGCTCATCGCGTCGATCGCTGCAGCGCCGCATTCCACTCACCTTTACAGGGCGCCTCCATGTTCAGCAGCGATCATCCGGATTCGAAAAACACCAGAACAAAAGGTGAGAGAGAGAGAGAAGGGAATAAGGAAAGCTAAATCTCCATGTTAAGACTTACCTGTTGATTCATTACCTCTTCATTTCGGTTCCGCACCGCATCCTGGCATTTCCGGACCCCAGCGCCTAAGGGGAAAAAGAGACATCAGCGTTAATGAGCGAATGAAAAGACATTACCAAAAAACGCTCATTAAAGACTTACCTGATTTCTACAAGGATTTCACCGCTCATCTCGGGTCGGTGCCTGTTCCCCGGCATTCCGTACCCCAGCCCCTATGGGGAAAAAAACACTAGCATTAGTGCATTAATGCATGGACACAAGGGGAACCTCTTATAAAAAAACTTACCTGGAAGCCACGCAAGTGTGGTTCTCACCAATCCGAAAATCCAGTGAAGTAACTGGATACCAACGCGCCCCTGCATCAGAAGCAGGATGGAGAGCTCGTCCTTCCAGACCCTAATAAGGATACTTCTGCGAGCCAGACAAGCCAGATTTGGGGGCCCGGTCCAGTCCGTCTTCCGAACCCTGCGCATCACCTTAGAAGAGGTCACAGCAGCGCGAACCAGGCCAGCGCCTCCGTGGGAGTCAGGTGAGCGTAACAATATGTTTCATTTGGCAATAATTTGATGTAAATCATGAATTCAAACCCTTCCTCCCTGTTTGAAAGATTTTCCTAGACAATAGGTGTATTGCTCAGTAATGTAAACAACTTGGTGCAGGGCTGCTTTTTGTATTGCCAGGCATAAGAAAAGGAGAGTATAAAACTTGCAGTATCTGAGCTGCTGCACTAGGTCTCCCAGCGATGGACCTTTAGAAAGATCTTTTATAATACTCTCACGGAGTGCGGCGAGTGTGTTTGTGTTTGTTGCCCAGAGGAGCTGCAGCGACCAGTCCCTCTACTCTGTTTACCTGCCTGGAGGCGGACTTTGTTTCAAAAACACCGGACACACGCGGAGCGCGGCGAGTGTGTTTGTGTTGCTTAGGGAGCGGTGGGACGTGGGGAGACTGAGCTCGTAGTCTGCAATATATTGCAGGTAAGACCTAATTAAGCTCGTAGGAAACTTACTTTGGAGTATAATCTTCTCCGTGATTTGTGTTTATATCCAGGCTTTATCAACTTATTTACATGTCCCAGCGCTCCTTACTAATTTCTGTGAAACTGTGGCCGCGACTGCGGGCGTTGCCCTTTGAACGGCCTCAATTCACAGCGTAGACTCAACAACCTTCCTCTCGAGACCTAGCCGTAACTGCGGGGCAAGACCCTTTGAACGGCCTTGACTCGTGTACGTGTACTCGTGTACGTGGGGGCTGTGTCTTGGAATGACTGTGCGACGACACGATTAAAACTTCAAAATAAGGCATTTGCGTTATCATTTGATCCTAGGCGCTTGAAGAGTGTGGCTGCTGGATGCAAACCGGTGGATATTTTTTGCGATCCAAAAATCTGAAAATATCAAGTACGTCTCTGACTTTGAAATCCACACCTAAAAATATCACGAAAGTCAACATTTTGAAGAGAAAAGTGCGTAATCAATCCTTAGACACTGTCAATAAGAAACCCTGCGAAGGAGATATTCGCGACTTCTGCAAATTGAAGAAGCTTATTAATGAGAAGACCATTGACACTCATGATACTTCCATAACGGACACACAACTCAGAACGGCTGTGGAGCAAATAACAACAGACATAGAACACATGCCGGCAAATCTATCAAGTGTCCACACTCCTCAACATAAACCTGAGAAACATGAAGTTATTAAAACTGGGTTACTGGATGTATGTTCAATTCCAAGTCAGTTAGAAGTGTCAGTCATTCTGATTGAAGATCAGGTTCAGTCTGACAATGCAAATGAGAGTATCAAACTCCCCCAATAATTTAGAGTTTGATAATGTCTCTGATGGTTTAAAAGATGAGAGCAAAAAGATCACCCCATCAGTATCAAGGAACAATGAGTCACAACATGGGGAACAAGGGTCGATTTTGAATCCTGATTACCTGTGTAACGCGGAAAAAGTTATAACAACCAGGTCGATTGTAATCGACCTAGAAGAGAGAGAAGGGTCGAGTTTACTTCTGGATGAACTGTCAGCCATAGCTTCGTCTACTATGATCTCGGACCAGAATAACAGTCTGTACAAATCGCCAAGCTTATGACAATTCGGAAAACACTTTACACATGTCCTTCAATGCATATGACAATAGTCACATTAACGAAGCTCTTTGAATCTTTGGACTCCAAATTAGTAACACAAGCCATACAACTGGATCAACTAGTTACATGGATGCATAATTTGATGACTATTCCAGCTTTTGTGCCTAGGAGTCCAGATAAACTTATATTTACTGCTGCGTCTAAAGCAAAGGCTTATTCCACACTACCGGAAATGAATCATGTGATTGAAGAAGTACTTCCTCAAGAGTCTTTATATAAATCCGTCCTGATTATTGAAAATGTGGCTGAACAATCGCAAGACCAGATTCAGGACGTTGCATGCATACCTGTCCAGCAAAAGGATGAAGCACCTTCCATTGCGCATACGCAAACGAACAATGGTAAGTCAACTCCTGCTATAAAAGACAAGAAGTCTTCAGAGATTCCTAACACAGTAATGTATAATTTATTTCAAAATACCAACCCAACGAAAGACAAAACCAAAGATTATGGCTCAAATCGTAAAAAAAACAAAAACGACTGGCAATACGTTCAAGAGTCAATATCAAACACCTAATCAAACGGCTTATTTTCCGAAAATGAGACAACTCAAGGACATCAACTAATAAGGCCGCCAAAAATTTCAAAAGTAAAAGTATTAGGTTACCATCTAAAATCTCAGACAATATCGGCAGAGACTATGCACCGTTGAATCAATTGATTGCCACCATAGAAGGCAACAAATTGACCAATGAAAAAAGATGTGCAAATCGATCCAGTGATGGTTCAACTTCTGACTCAAGATGCTCAAGTTCAATCTTTAATAACTCAACAAGCAAGCCTCACCCAGGCGGTAATCCCCTGCAACCCAATGCCTACAACACAGGTGGCTGGTGGCCTATCCCAGGGTGGCTGCTCTAAACGAGATGCACTGAATAGTGCCAACCAAGACGGAGAGAATTTTTCAATACTGGCTGATATTAGATCTCAGATTGAGAATTCGATAAAGAACTATCTTAAGCTGCAACAATCAATGAAAAGCACATTACAGCCAAAAAACAATCTGCTGACTGTGCCAATACCTGCTATAAGCTCTTTTAATGTGAACTCTCAATCTTTACAACAAGATCAAGCCACTCAAGAATTCCGACAAGTCCGAGCAACTCAGCAGTCTCAACTCGCCTTGTATCACCAAGCAGTGCAGCAGTTGTTACCAAGCTATATTCAAAATGCCAATCTAAAGCTTGACACACCTAATGAGGAAAGAAACCATCCTCATTTGCAAGAGTCCATTACTCAACAGGAGATGACTAACAAGTCCAACAGTCTTCATCTCCAAGGCAATTGTGAAATACAACATCTTGACATATGTGAGAAACAGAACTCAAAAGCAGCTAACATAGATATGCAAATAGCAAAAGCAATTGAAAATTACTTTAGTTTGAATATGAAGCAACCATCACCGCCTAATAAGTCAACAACAGAAGTGGATCGAGATCTTGCAATAACCAAACAGCAAGAATCTGGAAAAAGACAGGAAACGGCTATTCAGAAAGAGAATAGTGCCAGGGGTGGTATTGGAACTAAGGTAATAAACAAAAATGGAATAATCATCATAGACTGATCCTCAAATGTCGACCTGCCCCATACCCGGACTATGTACTCAATCGATCGAGTATTTTAGCAATCTCGATCGAGTATTTTAGCAATCTGTGAAGATATCGATGCTCTTCATGACATCACTTCAATTGATATCGCTCAAGTCGAATTTCTCAAAGATCACGATCACTCTATGGTGAGACTTTGGCTTCCTTCAAACCTGACAAGAAATGCGTTATGGCAAGCCCTAATGGATCTATTTGCCTTGGGATTTGTGTTAGCCAGAGATCCCATGTGCTTAGACGCAAAAGGGAACATAACCCTAGAATCAAAAAATAACTATATGGAACAATATGACCAGGAAAACTGTATCCATTCTACAGATTTCACTAACACAAACGCAGCAAAAATCTATCACGCTTCGACCTATGAGGATGAAGCAAAATCATAACAAAGAAATGAATCAAGTACAGTATCTTTAATCAGCTGGAATACATGTGGCCACAGCCATCTACTACGCCACAGTGCAGATGTCTTACTACCTCATGATATTATATTGCTGCAAGAAACATGGCTAACCAAAAGACCTACGTGGGAGGAGCATACTGTTTTATTAAATCCAGCTATCTCAAGGCAGTCCGGAAGACCTTCTTCAGGGCTGATGATAATCATTAAGAACCATAAGAACTGTGACTGGGCCTCCCCAAATCCCTACCTGCAATTGGTCAGACTGAATATGGGAGGAAGTGTTATTGCATTACTGAACACCTATCGGAATCCGAAAGGCATTGGGGATGATGATTTCTTTTTGGAGCTGGAACTCCTTTTGAACTTAATCTCAGACGCATCCGATATGACCTCAATTATCGTAGCCGGAGATCTAAATTTGCAGCTTCTACCTAATCAAAACTTAAAATACAACCTCACTTGTGTAAAATTGAAGACCCTAATGAAAACTCGGAAACTGATCATGTGCAATGGTTCAATATCTGGTGATATAGTCCCCAAAATTACAGCGTCCTCTATAATTGATTGTTTTTGTGGACTCACTTACCTTCTACAAGGCGGTTACTTTTCACATTCTGCCGCAAACAAGCAGTGATCATAATGCCCTGAACTTAAAATGGAATGTCAAAATGAATGTGCAAAATGTCAACCAAAAATGTGACCATAGTGTCAACCAACAATGTCCGTTCAAGGCTGGTTTGGCATGGGAAGAACTTGGCTGAATACTGCACAACAATTGAAACGAACATACATAGTGATTACACAGCACATCTTCATTTGTTTGAAGTTGTTTACAAGAATCGCAAACTTGACTTTGCAAAACCTAAGCACCAAAGCGACCTGATAGTACAACAAAAAAAACAACTTTAAGGAAAAATAGAAAGGCAATTTTACTTTCTGTGTTGATAAATATCAGAAGGTAAAGTCACTCAATTGCCAATACACTAACTGGCTGAAAGGACATCCCTGTGTCATGTACCAAAACAAAAAGATGGGGAATCCATGTTGCATAACAGTATGAATAAAAACACTGGTCAAATGTGGCCTCTGCTTAATGACGCCTTGAATTCAACACAAAAAGCAGCTCAAATAAATGGCGTGAGCGAAAATCAATGGACTAATCACTTTACTAACATGTATCAGAAAGAACTGTGTCAACCAAGTAATGTCGCTAGACAGAACTCCAACTATGTTGGGCTCAAAATTG
Organism: Ambystoma mexicanum; assembly: GCF_040938575.1. Taxonomy (NCBI): domain Eukaryota; kingdom Metazoa; phylum Chordata; class Amphibia; order Caudata; family Ambystomatidae; genus Ambystoma; species Ambystoma mexicanum. Next base: position 366,189,106 of record NC_090935.1, read on the forward strand.
AAGAGGATGTACTATTCTACATAAAAAAGCTCTCAAATTCACGTGCACCTGGGCCGGATGGTATGAGCAACTTCATGTTCAAACGAGCTCCGGCACAATGGGCCAAGGTCTTCACGTTAATCTTTAATCAAATCATCAACAATGTCACTATTCCAGCTTCATGGAAAACGGCCCTTATCATACCAATCTTCAAAAAAGGAGACCGCTCACTACCAAAGAACTATAGGCCCATCTCACTACTAGATGCATCGGGCAAGTTATTTTCAAAATTCATTTTAAGAGACTTTAACAAATGGACACTTGAGGCAGATGTTAGAGATCCCTTCCAAACCGGATTTGTAGCCGGTAGCCATATTCAGTCTGACCAATTGCAGGTAGGGATTTGGGGAGGCCCAGTCACAGTTCTTATGGTTCTTAATGATTATCATCAGCCCTGAAGAAGGTCTTCCGGACTGCCTTGAGATAGCTGGATTTAATAAAACAGTATGCTCCTCCCACGTAGGTCTTTTGGTTAGCCATGTTTCTTGCAGCAATATAATATCATGAGGTAGTAAGACATCTGCACTGTGGCGTAGTAGATGGCTGTGGCCACATGTATTCCAGCTGATTAAAGATACTGTACTTGATTCATTTCTTTGTTATGATTTTGCTTCATCCTCATAGGTCGAAGCGTGATAGATTTTTGCTGCGTTTGTGTTAGTGAAATCTGTAGAATGGATAGTTTTCCTGGTCATATGGAACTTCCATTAACCTGCTCACGTTAACAGCCATCATTGAGCACCACAAAGTAATTAAATAACCACTATATTTCATCTATATAGATTTACGAGCCGCGTTTGACTCTGTCTCACGTGAGCTACTAGTTCAAAAGCTAACTCGATCAAGATGTCCAAGTTACATTATACATCTTACAGAAGATTTGCATACAAATAACTCTATACAAATTCGTCTCACACATGAGGGAAAACTATCTCAACCTATTAAAACATTTCGTGGAGTGAGACAAGGGTGTACCCTAGCATCAGCTCTTTTCAATTTCTTTATTTCTGATGTGGGTCAGTCCTTCAAAAATATTCTTATTGATCCTCGGAAACTAAACAACAAGGCCATCCCCTTCCTGATGTATGCGGACGATTTGGTGATTATGTCTAAAACACCGAAGGGCCTCCAAAAGTCCCTGGATGCAATTATCAATTACACTAATTCTAACCATCTAAGCATTAATCGTGAGAAAACAAAGGAGATGATTTTCAATGCCAATCGCAAATCATCTAGAGCAACGATCAATTGGAACATCGAGGGAGAAAATCTCCAAATGGTAAGCCATTACACCTATTTGGGTGCCCAAATATTCTCAAAAGATCAAGCCATGATATACAAACAACAACAACAACAAGACAAGGTGATCACTTTTATTCAGCAATCCAAAATAATTCTAAGAAAATACGGAAAGTTCACACTGGCCCCGGCTTTATCGTTCTACAATCAAAAAGTTTCACCAATTTTGCTATATTCATCAGAATCGAGACCGGTCATGACTGACACATTTTGGAATTCCTCGGAATCAAAGTATTGGCGCAGTGTTCTCCAGCTGCCATCATCAACGCCATTAGCCATCATTAGACATGAATTGGGCCTCATTTCCTTACACTCTAGATATATATGGCTAATACCGTTATTCCGGAAATGCTTATTGGTGTGGAAAGATACAACGGTCTTGGGAATACTGTCTAATTACATCTTTGGCTCTAAAGACAGCTTCATAAAAAAATGGCGAAACTTAGTTATTGACACGTTGGCTTTGATTGATGTTTCTCTCTCTAGTTTACTTCAAATCCCAGATCACATCAAAACAAGACTATTTGGAATGGATTGGAATAACACCAGAGACAAATGCACAAAGTATCGTGATCATGATCCGACAACCTTCACATTCAAGAACCACTCGTATCCAGAACGCTATCTAATTAAATCTCCATCTATCAAATATCGGAATGAGCTATTACGGCTAAGACTCAATTTATGGCCAACGAGACAGGTGTTGGCCCGTCGCAATCTCATCAACAAAGAGCAAGCGTTCTGTAGATTTTGTGAACACCAAGACACCAGTGAAACATTGAGACATCTACTTACCGAATGTGAATTCCTTCTACATTCTCGTGTCAAATACTTTAAACACCTAACTGAACCATTTGGGGTACAACATCTGACGTACTATGGAGAACTATATATTCTGGGATATCAACAGCTGTGTCAATTGGGGCACTGGCTTTTCTAAAGGAACTGAAGCTTGAACAAATCCAAGCAGAATAACAGCATGATTATCATAGCATTGAACAAAAAAGTGTTTCCCGAATAATGTTTGACCCCTCCTCAAAAAGATGTATATAATTTTGTTATATATAATTTTGATCTGCTTTGTTCATTCATTTTTCTATTTTTTAAATTGTATATTTTAATTCATTTATATTGAAAAGTTGTATATTTCAACTATATAAATAAAAAAAAAAAAAAAATTGCCAGACTCTCCAAGGGCTCGCTTGGTGGAGAGGTTGAGGCTCCACTCTTTTTAGGCAAGATTGTTTACAGTATCCTTTGGAAGACTACAACCACCTTGACCTCCTGGCAATAGGAACCCAACCCTTGGTATATGTCTCTACTACACAGGCTGGTAGTGTGGCTGAGCAGCCAGGCTTATCTCAAGAGGGGTCAATGTGAGCAGTAGGGTTGTAACAGAGTTTCACAGAGACAGTTATTCAAATAAACACTTAAACTCAAGGTTTCTTGATTAAACAATTATTAATTTATTTAACAGTCATTTATATAAGCCTTCATCAGAATGGAGCAAAACATGTAATAATTCTAATACACTTCAAAACACAATCTAGTTTCTCTAACTCGGATGATTCCCATTGAGGATGGCACACAGATACTTCCTACACCCTCAGGTGACTTAAATAGCTAGTACACTGTGGACATTGATTTATCATTGGTACATTTAGAGCAATACTGAGTTGAGTGCAAAGGTTAGCAAATAATTCATAAACCGGTAAGCACGTTTTGAACCTTCCAATGCCAAGTAAATTTAATCCATTCATGTGGGAAAGGTAAAGGCCCAGAGTCAAAGATGAGTTTCTCAGGGAGCCAGGACAGCCGATGTCAGTGGAACAAGTGTAGGGGAGCTGAAGATATTCTTAGCAGTTAAGTAAAGTTGTAGAAAAGATTCACTTGAAGGGCCACAAGCTGGGAGGCTTGTGAGGGGCAAAGCTGTAAAGAACTGCAAGGGCAACCAAGACAGGTCTTAAATGAGAGCAAGTAAGGATACACCACAAGAGGAAAGTTCTCTTAGACTTGACAGTACCTTTGGTTAGAATAAATGGTTCCAGCTGGCTTCTGGTCCTGTACAGCTCTGCAGATCCTGGTGTTCCTGGGCCTCAGTCGTGGTGCCAAGAGGGAGGACGTCTGGACACTCCTGCACTGCAATGGGAAGGTCAGCGGCAGCAATGGGCAAACTTCTATTCAGCGGCCGTTCAGTGTTTCATCTCCTCGCGGCTGACAGCAAATAGCAACACCGTGGTTCTCAGATACCACATCAGACTTTCCTCACATCTGGGGTCCAGCACTCTGATGAGGTGGCTCAGGCTTGGTCAGTCCTGTTTCAGGGAAGTCCAGAGGATCTTCCTGCCGCTAGGGTCCAACTTAAAAGCGATCCACTCGATTTGGTGTTCCTCTCCCTGGCACTTCGGTTCCAGCAGCAGTGGAAGTACAGCCAGCTCGAGAGGATTTCCAACCGAGTTCACTTTGGAATTGATTGGTCCGACCAATTTAAGGGGAGAAGTCATCCTTGCAGGGCTTCAGCACAGCAGCAGGGCTTCACTGGGCAAACCAATGTCCAGGAGTTGGAGCAGGCATCTCTTCCAAGTTCGTCTTTGGATTCCTTCGTTCAGTGGTCGACTCTGCCTTCCAAGCCAAAAGCCTTGCCTTCTATGCAGGTTCCTCCCATTCATTCCAGCCTAGCTGTCAATCACACAGCAGGGTGGATGTCTTTGCCGGACAGCCAGCCGGCCAATCACCTTTTGGTGCATTCCTGTAACCAATGGGATTAAGCACAGGGAGTTTGGGGCACCTCCCTCACTTCCTGCCTTTGCCAGACATACTGGAGCCAGAGGCGGGCTTCACTCGGGAATCCCTGCAAAGGCGAAACAAAGACCAAACCTGGTTTGGCACGCTGAGTAAATCTCAAGAAGGACCTTTCTGACAAGAAATGGTGAAAAAAGACCAGCCCATTTTGACAAAATGGGCACCCATTGGTGCCTTACTGCAGCTGCGAACGCAGCGCGCGATAAAAACACACAATGGTAGTAAAAAGTAAACCACTGCCACCAGCCGTTAATTGTAGAAAGGGTAACGTAAAAATGTTACATGAGAAACTAGACAAAGGGGATACTAAGTAACCCCTCCAGCACCTTATGGTTAGATAGTGTGTGCAGGGTCTTCAAAATGCAAGTAAAGTCAATTTCACTTCACTGCTCTTGGAAACAGTAGTTTCACCAAGAGAAGGTATTTAAACCTTTAGGAAATCTAAGCGACTTCCCTGTGCCACTGTACTGAAGGTGCTGTGTGTCACAATGCAAAGGTGATGTCTATGGAGTTTGTCAGACTCCAAAGTCATAGGAAACAGAGTCCAAATCACAGAAAAATACATGTGTGGAAAAGGTCTCCCTCTCTTGATGATAAAGTGTTGTGGGTCTCTAAGGTAAAGAGGAATTAGCACATTTCTGAGAATTCTCCCTAACTCTAAAGAGGCAAAGCAGAGATAAGGTACACAGTCACATACAACACATTAAGGATGTGCCTACACAGTATATAGGTTAAAAAGATCTTAATATGGCTTTAGTAAAAACAGTTATACAGTAGATTATATGTCAATTGCTAAAGGCATTTATGAAATGATTAAAGCTTGTGTATCTGTTTAGATTGCATGTTTTGTATATGCCACCATCTAGTGGTTTGTGCAATTATTCCATATGTTGTTTCTGAATTATAAAAAATGGACGTCGTTCCTTAATGTGTCGACATCCTCAGATTGCTTTTTTCTTCTGACGTTGGATGCAAAACATGGAGTTCCTGAGGCCTACCCCTGCAAGGCTGCATACACGACGATCGACTAATGTCGCCTTATATCTCAACGTTGGGGAGAATTCTCATTTCTGTACTAATTCCTTCATCCTTAGAGGCCCCCAGCTCTTTTGCTGGACTTTAGGACTTTTAAATTTTTATCCTGGAATGAGTGAGAGACCTTTTTCACACACTCTCATGTACTTTTGAACTGATTTGGACTCTGTTTCTTTTGGTTTTGGAGTCTTGTCAAACTCCATAGGCATCTACCTTTTATATTGTGGCACACAGCACCTTCAGTGCAGTGTCACAGGAACGTTCTTTGGATTTCTCATATGGTTTAAATACCTTCTATTGGGTAAACTACTGTTCCCAAGAGTAGTAAAGTGAAATTGACTTTACTTAACTGTTTTTCCTTTGTAGGTCCAGTACAGCCCATCTTAAGTGGAAGTAGAGGGGGGGGGGTGTTACTTAATAGACCCTTTTCCTACTTACTTGTGTAACATTTTTCATATTATGCTCACTAAATTTAATGGCTGGTGGCAGTGGTTTAATTTTCCTACCCGGAGCCCGGAACAGTCAACTTCTTGCCTTGGGTTGGTGGGACCAACTGACCCCAAGACGAACTTTGCTGGAACCCCTCTCCCTGCTGGCTGTACTTCCTTACTGCTGCTGGAACCGAGTGCCAGGGCTGAGGAACACCAGAATTGAGTGCATCGTCATTAAGCCGGACTCGAGCTCCAAGAAGGTACCGAGGAACTGCCCGAAGCAGGACGACCCAAGCCTTAGCCACCTCAACAGAGTGCTGGACCCCAGAAGCAAGGGAAGCCCATCAAGTGTCCAGGAACCTGGTTGGTGCTATTGACCGGAAGTTGAAACCGCAAAGTGCTGCTGATTTAGAAAGAGCCTGTAGCCGCTGATGACCTTCGAACTGTAGTGCAGGAGTCCTCCAGACGTCCTCCCTCTTGTCCCCATGACTGAGTTCCAGGAACCGGAACAGAAGCTGGCTGGATCCTCTTCTTCCACCCTAAGGTACTGTCTTGACTGAAGGGATACTCCTTTTTTTCATTTTTTTTTTGTCTGTAGCTTGCTTTTTTCTCACTGGAGACTTGCAGTAGCTGCTTTTTGCAGAGTTGCGTGCAGCTTTGCCTTTCACAAGCCTAACAGCTTGTGTCTGAACAGGGATTATTTTTCTACAAACTGTCTAAATAACTTTGTGCAAGACCTTTGTGCTATCTAAAGAAGTGCCTCAACTCCCTAGACTACTCCAGCATGGGTTCTGGCATGGATTCACATGCCCCGTCAGGCTGGGAATCCTCGATAAAGAGACAATCAGTTTAATTTCTGAATTGCCTTTCGTCTAATTATCGATCACTGAGCTCTGGGTCATCTTGCCCCCAGCCAGTGACTGCCCTCTACCTAAGCCCCGCCTCTGGCCGCCATCTTCAGATTTTTACCACACGTTCAAGTGGTGGGAGTCCTCGTGTTTAGCTCTCGAGCTTTTACAGCATTTTTCGCTTTACTCTATTTTTGGTCAATCGGGCTTTGTGCTCTATCGGTCAAGTTATCAGATTACGGGGGAACCTGTTTTCGGAATTCTTCAGCGCCGCTCAAGGGTGAATTTTGGTTGGGTTTCTTCGTGGAGGCTTCCAGAAGATTCTTCAGGCCTATGCCGCGTGGCCAATGTCGGAGGAGAAGGATTCAACTTCCCTGTTCAAAATCTGCTGCAGCTCGCGGAATGTCTTTTCGGACGACAAGCCTTCCGAGTTTTTTTACTGCCTGCACCCGGTGCACAAGGAGGAGGATTGTGCGTTTTGCCAGGTGATGGCCCCTCACCCGATGATCGGCACAGGCGGCTGAACGAGTGGCTACAGGCCAAGGCTCCTGCTCTGGGTGGGTCCCAGCAGCATGCCTCTCCCAGCTCCAAGAAGTCTGAGCGGGCTTCTAAGACCGTTTGAGGCCACTCCTCCTGCGGGTTTCCAACAGAAGAATAAGTTCCGCGAGTCCACAGCCACCGGGAGCGCCTTTGCGACGTGCTCCTCGGCAGCCAGGGCACGTTCGTCGTCTCCAGCCAACGCTCAGGATCTTCGGCCAAAAGGAGGTTGGATCATCCGGGCAAACTCGAGGAGAGGCTCAAGTCCGCCCTACCGGAGAAGACCAACAGGGATCGGGGTTCAGACCACCCCCCTCAGGAGAAGGCCAAGCAGGACAAGGCTCTGGCCCTGACCGTGAAGACCCAGGTGCACCCGACGAAGGGCCCAGCCTTCCATCGAGGGGGTGGGAGCGTCTCTGGCGAAGGCCGCCGAAGCGGCTCTGCAGAGTGCGACAGCTGACCGACCACCTTGTGACAGGTGAGCCTCCAGCCAAGAAGAGGGGAGTTCACCCTCCACCTCCTTGCCTCCCTTCCACCCCCTCCCCCAGACGGATGAGACAGATCCTGACACGGCGACCATGGGGATGGATGATGTTGACGCAGGCAGGATAGGGGACCTCCCGTCTCTGCCTCCTATATCTTCCCCGCCAGACGAGATAGGCGCATTCCACCTGATGATCTCCAGAGCTTCTGAACTTTTTAAGCTCACCCCAGAGAAGGAAGGTTTTTTATACCAGAGCCGCAAGGTGAAGAGAGAGACCATCCTCTCGGCCCCGCTCCTGGATGACATCTCGGATGAAGATTTGCCCCTCATGAAGAACCCTTATACGGTCCCAGCGAAAAGGGATCGCCTTGAGATTAAGTACAGGGTACCGGACTCTGCGCCCAAGTGCTTGCAGGCTCAACCGTCTCTGGAGTCGGTGGTGTCAGAGGTGGCCAAGAAGCCCTTCAGGTGGCTATTCCTTCGGCTTCAGCCATTCCTCCAGACAGCGAGGGCAAGAAGTTAGATGCCATCGGACGACGGGTCATCTATACTGTGGTTACTACCATTAAGGCCGCCAACGCCCTCACCATAGTAGCGTGCTATGAACAGGAGCTGTGGTTCAAGATCTCTCCCCTCCTGGACTTCCTCCCCGACGACAAGAGGTCAAGACGCTGGAAATTCTGCAGGAAGGTGGGGTGGCGTCAGACCACACCATCATGGTAGCCACGGACATCGCCGATGTGTGGCTCTGCCAAATGGGCAGCGGGTTTGCCTTTGTCAAGGCCACCAACTTTCGTCAGGAAGTTCAGTCGAAGGTGTTGTCTCAGTTGAAGGGCATGTCCAACTTGTTCTGGAAGGCCGTGGATGTGTCTCTCCAAGCCATGAAGACACACGGAGATGGCGCAGGCCTTGAGCACTCTTCAACAACGGAGGCCGTCCTTTCGGCCCTCGGGCAGAAAATCCGAAGGTTCCTCCAAGGGTTTCGGCGGGGGGCCCACTTCTTACCGCCAGCCCTCCCACTCTTCGGCCCAGGAAACCAACAGGGGCTGTTCCAAAGCCTTCGGAGAGGCACGTCGTTGCCAGGCTCCCCAAGGCGGCCCTTCAACATCCAAGCAGGATTGAACCTGCCGTGGCACCCCGGTGGGGGGGGCCGGCTGGCGAACTTCGTTGGTGTGTGGGAGACCATCTCCACCGACCGTTGGGTGCTGGATGCTCTCGCCCACGGACATACCCTGGAATTTTAAGTGAAGTGTCCCCGTATACCACCAGTGGCCCGGCATGAGACCCACATCCCTCAGCTGCTGCTGGAGGTGTGGGCCATGCTAAAGAAAGGCGCAATAGAGCACGTCCCAAAGAGGCTCCGGAGACTCAAGGTACTTCCTCGTAAAAAAAAGACCAGCGGCTGGAGACAAATCCTCAACCTCAGTCGACTAAAAAACTACATAAAGTCCCAAAAATTCCGGATGTTCACTCTTCAGCACATGCTCGGACAGCTAGAACAGGGGGACTTCCTGTCGTCGCTGGACTTGGAGGATGCGTACTTTCACATCCCCATTGACAAGGGGCACCACAAATTTCTGCGCTTCGTGGTTCAAGGGAAGCATTAACAATTCAAGGCCCTTGCCTTCAGATTGAAGTCGGCGCCAAGGGTTTTCATCAAGTGCCTGGCACCAGTGGCGGTACAGCTGCGGCTGTAGGAGATCCACATCTACCCTTATCTGGACGATTAGCTCATCCGGGCCAGCTCAAAGGACATCGCCGTCGACCACACAGCGAGGAACTTCCGCCTACTGATGGATCTGGGGTTCTCGGTGAACTATGCAAAGTCCTGCTTGACTCCATCAAAGGACGCACTGTTTCTGGGATCCTGACTGAACACGATGTTGTGCCTGGCGTCCCCTTTCGGAGGAGAGGATTGCAGCCTTCTCGGGTAAGGTGCAACAGCTGTTGCCACTGAAGGTCGCCATCAAGTCTCTGCTCGGCCTGATGTCGTCATGCATCTGCCTCATCCGATAATGCAGGCTACGGATGCGTCCGCTACAGGAGTTCCTCGACGACCTTTGGCTACAAGTGTTGGGAAGCTTCAAGGACAAGAGCACACTCGACGAGAGCTTCTGTCGAGCGATAATGTGTTGGGGAGTTTGCGCCTCTGTGCGGGGCATGCATTTCCAGAACCCATTGCATCAGGAGACGGTCACAACGGACGCCTTCCTTGGCAGATGGGGTGCTTACACCGAAAGTACAAGAGGCTTGTGGCTACCGGAGGAGAAAACGTTGCCCCTCAGCTGTGGGCAGTGTTTTGGGCCCTCCAGTCTTTCCTTCCGTTCCTCAAGGGCAAGGCAGTGCGGGTCTTCACAGACAATACCACCATGATGTTTCACATCAGTAAGCAGGGGGGCAGCAGGTCCCCGGCGCTCTCAAGAGAAGCGCAAGAACTATGGCACTGGGCCGTCACCCAGGGGATGTACCTCATCTGGCAGGATTGAAGAATACTGTTGCCGACTCGCTCAGCAGGGAGCTACGCTCTTGCCACAAGTGGGAGCTTCGGCAGGACCAAGTGAATCACCTGTTCGAACACCAAGTGCCGGAGGTTTGCCAGTAGGTTTCCCCAGTCGGGGAGCATGGGGGGACGGCTTGTTTCTGGATGCGTTACCTCCGTTGCCATTGCTTATTCGACTAGTCAATCAACTCAGACGGTCCCGGTGCAGCATGATCCTCGTCGCACCGGCGTGGCCGAATATTTACGGTAGTAACCACTACCACCAGCCAGAAACTTTGGAGAGAGGGACTGTACGGTACCCTCTCGAAAATGAACACCAGGGAAAAACTATTAACCCTTTCCAGTACTTCCATAGTAAGATGGGTTGTACTGGTTTTGTTCATAACTATTGACTAGTAAAGTCAATGGGTACTTTACATGCCCTGGGAGACAGTAGTCAGTCCCAGGGTATGGAGTTTGTTTGGGGGTCGATGTGACACCCCTGTGTTACTGCACTAAGGGTGCTGTGTAATACATATGTAAAAGGATTATACTTATGAGGCTGAGAAAAATCCATAGACCATAAGCACAAAAAATTGCCTAAAACACACATCAGCAACATGTCTAAGAGTGGGAAAAAGTGTCTCACTCTTAGCAGGAGAAAAGAAATAAACCCTTCAAATCCAGCAAAGCTGCTGGGGGACTCTTCAGGTAAGGGAAATTAGCCTTAGAAGAGAATTCTCCCTAACAGTAGCAATGGACGAGCAATCAAGGCCTAGCTTCTCAGTCAGGAGGTGATGCAGGCTGGTTCTTGAGTACAGTGTAGCCCCCAAACTCCCACAAAGGAATGTACACACACTGTATTAGTTAAGTCTTTATCTAATTAAGGTTCATGGTGCTAGACCACCATGTGACAATTGATTTTAGCCTATTATGTGGTATATGTACTAGCCTACCCTGCAACAATTGATTGTAGCCCATTCTGTGTTATATGGATCAGCCCACCCTGCGACAATTGATTTTAACCTATTCTGTGACATTTGGATTTAGCCTATTCTGCGACAACCCAATATACCTTGCGATTATCTGACCTAGACTACCACCTGAATATGAGCCAATTCCAGAGGTACCAGTCACACCTACTACTATTAGGCCTCTACGTGACTTTGGCTACCATTACTATCCCATCATGCCCACCCCAGGACAGAAACATAAGACTTGGAGCAAGACTTCCTGATCTCTCTAAAAACACGAGAAAGACTTTAACAAAATGAAATGGCGACTAAATCCAGCCGGAACCAAAATAAAACGTATATGGTCAAGCGGGTTGTATATTCGAGGCTAATATAATAGCCTAAAACATTACCACGTTATGTAAGATAACCGCAGTAGATTAGTTAGGGTAGATGCCACTTCCACCAGCCAAGTCTTAATGTTAAGGGAGCGAAACAAGGCTCCAAGAGGCACAGACAAAAAGGGGTAAGAGTTAACCCTTTCCAATAATGTAAGATGGGGTGTACTGTGTCTGTGGTTTAGTGACTATATAAAGTTAATGGCAACTTTACTTGTTTCTGGGGGACAGTAGTCGGCCCCAGAAAAATGATGTCAGTGGGAAGTCTCAGACAACCCTGTGTCACTGCTCTGAAGGTGCTGTGTAACACACAGAAAAAGTGGTGCACATGGAGTAGGTGAGGCTCCAGTGCCCAAAATCACACAAAGTAGAAATAGACATAGCAAAACGCATGTAAGAGTGGGGGAAAAAAGGCTCACTCTTACCAGGTTAAGAAAATAAATCCTAGAAATCCAGCAAAGCTGCTGGGGGACTCTTTAGGTAAGGGAAATCAACCATTTGAGAATTCTCCTTAACACAGACCACCCGGGTAATCTTCTGAAGAAGGCCCGGTCGACTCCGACGGATAAAGCCAAGGGGGAGCGAGGCATTCACCCTCCCCCCACGGTGAAGGCCTCGGATGCGCCCAAGGTCATGAAGGCCCAGGTTCACCAGGCTAAGGCATCTATTGAGGGAGTGGTGGCGTCTCTGGCGAAGGCCGCAGATGCGGTCCCAGTGGAGTCGACCCCCATGATGAGATTCCCTGCCCATTCGGAGGGAATCGTCTTCCCTGCCAATTGAGAAGACTCCCATGAAGTCGATGCCGATCATCTCCCCAAGGCCGTCGTCCCTGGCCGAGAAGAAAGGGGGGGGGGGGGGCACGGTAGTCCTGCCAGATTCGGATATCTCCTCCAAGGAGGAGCTCTCTGGTCTGAAGATGATGCTTGACAAGAAGTTTGTTGAGGCCAGGTCCTACGGGAAGGACCCCGAGGAGGCAGACGTGGAACGCGACGAGGGAACGGACGAGGGGCAGTGGGGCTGTGAGGAACCGGAGGATACCACACCACTGCCGACGCTCCCGTCACCACCACCAACACCGACAGACGTGTCAGCAGGCATCCTACAAGCTCTTCACACCTTGTTCTCGGAGAGGAGGACAAGGATGCCCGTGCCTTCGATGGGCGATCCAGCGGCACCTGGACCATGAGGGGACCCGCCGCCTAAGAGGAGACAAGTCCATACGCCTCCGCCCTACCATCCTTCACCTCCATCCCCTCCACCGAGGGACGAGACAGAGTCTGAGACAGCGACGACGGGTGACAACAGCGGCGACGACAGAACATACCTCCCGTCACCGGTACCCAGGGCTTCTCCACCCGACGAGATTGGCGCCTTCCATGCCATGATCTCTGGGGCCTCTGAGCTATTTAAGCTGTTCCCCGAGGAACAGAAGGGGGGATTCCTTTATCAGCGCCGAGAGGCCAAGAGGAAGACTGTGCTCTAAATCCTACCAGCGACAAGAGGCCAAGAGGAAGACTGCTCTCAATCCCCGCTGTTGGACGACATTTGAGACGAAGGACTGTCCCTCCTGAAGAACCCTTCCTTAGCCCCGGCAAAGAGACCGGTAGGAGATGAAATACAGGGTGACCGACTCTGCACGAAGTGTCTCAGATCCCAGCCGTCCGGACTAGGTCTCGGCAGCGGCCAGGAAGAAATCTGCAGGGTTAGCGTCAACGACGTCCACTTCCCCGCTGGACGGCGAGGAAATGAGCTAGACGCCATGGGGCGACGGACCATCTCGCCGGCGGCAACAACCATTAAGGTGGCCAGCGCTCTCCCCATCGTGGGCCGCTACGACAGGGAGCTTTGGTTTAAAATTGCGCCACTCCTAGACTTCCGGACGACAAGAGGGCGGAGGCCCTTGAAATCCTACAGGAAGGCGAGGTGGCATTGGTCCATGCCATCACGGTGGCCACGGACATCGCAGACACTGGCTTCCGCCAAATGGGCAACAGCATTTGCCTTCGTCAGCATGGTTGGCTGAAGGCCACCAATTTCTGTCAGGACGTCCAAACAAGGGTATTGGACATGCCCTTCATCAGGGACAACTTGTTCGGCAAGACGGTGGATGAATCTCTGCAAGCCATCAAGGCAGATATCGAGACGGCTCGTGCCTTGGGCAAACTCCAACAGCCATCCTTTCGGGCCTCCGGAGACTAGTCCCATAGTGCCTCCAAAGGATTTGGTGGTACCTTCTCGTCGTACTGTCAACGATCCTGTTCCTAGGCCCAGACAGCCTACAGGGGCTGCAGGAAAGCCGGAGGAAAGTGGGTTGTCCGCTACGAAGCAGGACTGAACTGGCCATGACATCGGGCTCCCACGTGATCACCCTGGTGGGAGGCCTGCTGGCGAACTTTGTAATTGTGTGGAAGTCCATCACCACCGACGGTTGGGTGCTGGACGCCGTGGCCCACGGACACACCCTGGAGTTACAAAGGAAGTGTCCCTGCATTCCACCAGTGGCCAGGCAAGAAAACCCCGTCCCTCAACTGCTTCTAGAAGTACGGGCCATGCTAAAAAAGGGCGGAATAGAACTCGTCCCAAAGAGGCTCCGGAGTGGTACTCGCTGTACTTCCTCATCAGGAAGAAGACCAGCGGTTGGCAGCCCATCTTGGATCTCTGCTGCCTCAACAAATACATCAAGTCCCAGAAGTTTCGTATGGTCACCTTTCAGCACGTGCTGGGACAACTGGAGGATGGGGATTTCCTGTTGTCACTGGACTTAGAAGATGCTTATTTTCACATCCCCCATCCACAAGGGGCATCGAAAGTTTCTACGCTTTGTGGTCCAGGGGGAGCAGTATCAATTCAAGGCCCTTCCCTTGGTCTGAAGTCGGCGCCAAGGGGCTTCAACAAGTGCCTGGCGCCGGCGGGGGTGTGCCTGCAGGGGGTCCACATCTACCCCTACCTGGACGATTGACTCATCTGAGCGAAGTCAAGGGAGCTCGCCGTCTAGCACACAGCAAGGACCGTCCACCTGCTCACGGAACTGGGGTTCTCGATAAACTATGCGAAGTCCTGCTTAGTGCCATCGCAGGACGCTCTGTTCCTGGGATCCAGGCTCGACAGTGTCGCGCCTGACTTCAGTGTAGGAGGACAGAATAAAGGCCATCCTGGGCAAGGTACAATGGGTGTTTACCATGGAAGTTGCCAGGGTGGGGTCCAACAAGTCTCTGCTCTGCATAATGTCATACATCTACCTCGTTCGGCAGTGCAGGCTGCGGATGCGGCCGCTGCAAGAGTTCCTCGACGCCCGTTGGATCCCTGTGTCGGGAAGCTTCTAGGACAGGATCGCCCACAACAAGACATTCCGTCGAGCGTTTCACTGGTGGTGCGGGGGCACGCACACCGGAAATCTCCACGCAAGAGGCCTTTGGCTACCGGAGGAGAAGTCATTGCACATCAATGTCCTGGAGGTCCGGGCAGTGTTTTGAGCCCTCAAATAATTCCTTCTGTCCTTTAAGGGCAAGGTGGTACAGGTCTTCACCGACACCACCACAATGTTCTACATTCAGAAGCAGGGGGCACCAGATCCCCGGCTCTCTCCAAGGAAGCACAGGATCTACGTCACTGGGCCGTCGCCCAGAGGATGTTCCTGGTACCCTTTCATCTGGCAGGATAGAAGAACACTGTCACCGACTCACTCAGCAGGGAGCTGCGCTCTTGCCACGAGTGGGATCTTCGGCAGGATCAGGTGGACCTACTGTTTCGACGATAGGGCAAGTTTCCCCCGCCGGGGAGCGTGGGGGATGCATTCTCCTTCCCCTGGGACGGCCTGTTCCTCTATGCGTTTCCCCCGTTGCTTCTGCGACTCATGAGTCAACTCAGACGGTCCCGGTGCAGGATGAACCTTGTTGAACCGGCGGGCCGAGGCAGATATGGTACCTGGACCTTCTGGACATGTCAGCGTCCCCTCCAGTCAAGCTTCTGGCAGACGCAGATTTCACGGCAGGGAAGGAGGCGCGATTCTGCACCACGACCCAGGGTCACTGAACTTGCAGGCCTGGCTCCTGCAGCGGTAGAGTTTGGTGGATACGATGTCCTGGTGGACTGCAAGGAGGTGCTTGCCAAGGCCAGGGCTTTGTCAACACTGAAATGCTAAAGCCATAAGTGGAAGAAGTTTGCCTTCTGGTGCCGTGCACAGAAGCTCGACTCTCTACAGATTACGGCCCCGCAGGTACTTGTTAGGCAGAAACCTGTGCAGTTCCCTTAGGGACCACTGCAAAAGGCTTAAGACTTCAGGTGTTGGCAGTAAACCCAATTGGTAGCAGTCTGTACCACCCAGATTTACCTGGTAGCTGTGGCTGAGCAGCCAGACTTCTCTGAAGAAGAGTTAGACAGTATATAGAGTATACAAGATAGGTACCAAAATACTGTAGCACAAGCAAACACGGACCAGAGCTTTGGTATCAAAGTATAGAATTATTTATTGTAAGACACACTTCTAGAAACACTGCAGCACTATTATTATAAGCAAGTTCAAAACAGTCATTATTAATATATATACATCCCTTATTCCTTATTAGACAAGTCTTAGTTAACACCACTTATTTTCAGACAGAGGTGAGCGCTTAACTAAAGATGGCAGTCTAATAAGTTATCAAAAAAGGGAGGGAAAAGGCAGAAATTAGAAAAGCACACAACACTAATACTTTAGAAGCACCCAGCAAGGCAGGAAAGTCAAAGTCTACTTGTGAGCAAAAAGTTCAGAGGCCAGGCTCCCTCTTAGAGAGAGTAGAACACCAATGCGCCCCAGATCACACAGTTTAAGAGGCTTGAAAAGTCTTGCAGAGAGTTCAAAAAGGAATTGGTTCAGCTCAGAAAAGTTCAGTTAGCCAGCCTAGGGCCAACCCAAGTGGTAAGTTGAGGATTTAAGAGACACCCCACACAGACCGTTGCGAGGGAGGCCAGGCGGACACAGTACCTTGAAAGTGGAGAGGATCCTCCAGCGGGGCAGTTGTTCCTGGCAGCGGGTGCAAGTCGCAGCGTCGTCCAGAGGAAGAGAAGAACTAGACAGGAGGAAAGCTGAAGGTTGTTGCACTGCCAGGGAAGAAACCAGCCGCGGAGTTCTCCGGTTAAAAGGTACTACCCTTTTATTTGCGGTAGTGGTAAAACGTGGTATCCCGGTTGTTAGGGAGAATTCTCTGTTTAGGCTGACTTTCCTAACCTAGTGAGTCCCCCAGCAGCTTTGCTGGATTTTTGGGGTTTAATTTTTTCTCCTGCCAAGAGTGAGACTCTTTTACCCTCACTCTTGGACATGATTGAGTGTTTTTTTTTAATCTAGATGTGTTTAATGGGCTATGGGATCTATTACTCCATAGGGTTTCATGTGTTTTTGTGATGTGTCATAGTGACCCCCCAGTATAGACTCCATACCCTGGGACTGACTGTCTCCCAGGGCATGTAAAGCCACCATTGACTTTACTAGTCTTAAATTCTGAACAGAACCAGTACAAACCATCATATTGTGGACGTACTGGCTGGGGCAATTCGATTGCCCCAGGGTCTGTTAGTCGAGGGGGCACGTCTCCGTCCCCCCCTGATCGAGTTTTGGCTGGTGGCAGTAGATACTACTTTTTATATTCAACCGCAAATATTTTCTTATGGGATTTCCCATTGTTTTAGGCTACTATCTTTATTTAATTATTTAAGGTAGCCTCGAACATACCGCCGGTTTATTTAATTAAAATTAATTCTCCGGTTGGTATTTTTTGCCAAAACTTGATTCTAAAATGGCATTTGTGTTCTCTTCTGTGACTCCAACCCAAGTCGAGCCCTTTGTTCCACTTTTTGGCGGGCTTCTCCACAGAAGCCCTCCAAAGTGGTGCCACTATGTCTAGGGTACTTGGGAGGGGTGGAGGGGAATTTAGGCACCCTGGACTGAGTTGCCTAGGCAACTCAAGTCGCACTCTTGTGTGATTGGCCCGGCTCACCACTTAACATGTTTGAGTGACAGCTAGCCTGAGTGAATGGGGGTTTGCTGCATAAAAGCAGGGCTTTGGGGACTGGAACTTCAGAAGTCACCACAGGACCTAAGAATCCGACGAGGGAGAAGCTGAGCCGGCCTGCCACGACACCACGACCGGTGGAGCCCTGCTGGACCGTCTCGCCACTTTTCCCAATGACAGAGGAGATCTCCCGTCAGAGAGTCTTCTTCCTTTGACTGGTGGGGATAACCAGTTTCACCGTCTTTTTGCTTTCCCGACGTATCTCGTGGCCGCCTTGCCCGTGCTAAGCACCCCGGCAACCGGGATACCACGTTTTACCATGACCGCGAGATAAATGTAACACCTTTTACCGGAAAACTCTGCGGCTGGTTTCTGCCCTGGTAGGGCAACGACCTGCATCTTTCCTCCACATCGAAATCTTCTCTTCCCATGGATGACGACGCAACCACTACCAGGAACAACTGCCACCGCTGGAGGATCCTTCCCACTTAAGGTATTGTGTCCCGCCTGGCTTCCCTTGCAACCGACTGTACGGGGTAGATTTAGCCCCCGGCTTTCGAACCTGGGTTAGCCTGGGACACCTTGGCTAAACTTTTCTAAGCCTCTCTAAACTCCTTTCTGAACCCTCTGCAAGATTTTCTAAGCCTAGTGTAACTGTGTGATCTTGGGCGCATTTGTGCTCTGCTCTCTCTAAGAGTGGGCCCAGCCTTTGGACTTTGGCTCACCAGTGACTTTTTGCTCTCTGCCTTGCTAATAGTGTTCCTGAATTGTAGAGTGGTGTAATCCTGCATATTCTGTCTTTTTCCCTCCCTTTTTCACAACCTTAGTAGAGTGCAATCTAGTTAAGCACTCACCTCTGTATGAAAATAAGTGGTGTCTTACTGTGATTTTCTAATAAGGGAAAAAGGGGTGTATATATCATAATAGTAACTGTGTTTAGAATATTTTACAATAAGAGTGCTGGAGTGTTTCAACTGTGTGTTTATAAATAAATAATTATATACTTTGATACCAAAGCTCTGGTCAGTGTTTGCTTGTATTGTTGTATCTGAGTGCCTATTGAGTATACTTTGCATACTGCCTAACTCTTCTTGAGAGAAGTCTGGCTGCTCAGCCACAGCTACCAGGTAAATCTGGGTGGTACAGACTGCTACCAAGTGGGTTTACTGCTAACACCTGTAGTCTTAAATCTTTTGCAGTGGTCCCTAAGGGAACTGCACAGGTTTCTGCCTAACACCGGTTGCCGGGGTGCTTGGCACAGGCAAGGCGGCCACGAGATGATCCGGGAAGGCGAAAAGGCGGGCAAACTGGTTATCCCCACCAGTCAAAGGAAGAAGACTCTTCGGGATGAAGATCTCCTCCGTCGTTGGAAGAAGTGCGAGGCGGTTCAGCAGGACTCCACCGGTGGTGTCGTCTTTGCAGGTCGGCTCAGCTTCTCCCTCTTCGGATTCTTTGGTCCTGTGGCGACTTCTGAAGTTCCAGTCCCCAAAGCCCTGCTTTTATGCAGAAAGCCCCCATTCATCAGTCCTAGCTGTCACTCAAACATGCTAAGTGGTGAGCCGGGCGGCTCACCACTGGGCCAATCACCCAAGAGTGCGACTTGAGTTGCCGAGGCAACTCAGTCCAGGGTGCCTAAACCCCCCCCTCCCACACATCCTGTGGACCCAAACAGAGTGGCACCACTTTTGGAGGCTTCTGTGGAGAAGCCCGCCAAAAAGTGGAACAAAGGGCTCGGGTTGGAGTTACAGAGGCGAACACAAACGCCATTTTAAAACCGAGTCCTGGCAAAAAGACCCAACCGGGGAATAAATATTAAATAAATAACCCGGCGGTATCTTTAACATTGCACCAAAAAGTGATGCGTTTAAAATGAATGGGAAAATCCCATAGAAAATATTCCGGTATAATATTTCGCGTGGTAACCACTGCCACCAGCCAGAAACTCGACGGGGGACTGCACAGTGCCCCCTCTGTGATGCCGGAAATGCATCTGAGGGACAGGGCCTCTGAATCCTTGTCCTTTCTCTGTTTTTACCGTGTGTTCTGTCATGTTTTCTGCCCAGGAGTCCATGAGGGACTCCTGGCAGTGCAGCTCTCTTTTGATTTGGTGAACAGACCCATGGGATACCCTTATGGCACCCATGGGTAGGGGTACAACCCTGTGCCCCTAGTGTATGTTTTTGGGCACCTGTGGGTGGCCCACAGAGCAGGGTATGGGCTGGTGGCAGCTCCATGCTGAATTTGACAGGTGCTCTGGGTGTCCTCCATTTTGGGATACCCAGGCCCTGCCATTGGAATCAGTTGATTCCTGATAGGAAACAAGATGGCCCCTGTGGCCTCTTGCTTTCTATTGCCTGTTATCTTGTTTTTCCCAAAGTCCTGGGAAGCCCTGACTCTGTCCCTTCCCCCTGACTGGCTGTTGGGTGGAAGTTCCATATGGTGTTGTTGTGAAGGCCCAGCTAGACTGACTGGAGCCTTCCCAGTGACTGTATGTTGTGGGTACCTCCTGTGGGTGGGACCTGGGTGAATGGAGTGTGTGACCAATATACACTCCTTGTTGTGGTTGTCTGGTTTCTGGCATGAGAGACAAAGACTGAGACAGCCCTGCCCGAAACTGGCCTGAATGCAGTGTGTAGTGTTGAATGGCTGGGTACTTGTCCCAATCCACATTCCTTGTTGTGAGTGTCTGAAAGGGAGGAGTGTGGCCTGAATGCACTGTGTGCCTGATTGGCTGACTGACTGCATGAATGCCCTTCTGTGTGATTGGCTGCTGTGTGTGTGCCAGCAGTGTGGATGAGAGACAGAATAGTATATCTGGGGACCTCTCACCACTGGAAATTGTTCAGAAGCATTCAGAAGCTGAGTCTCCACTCAAGAGTAACTGGATTTGCTGATCCTCGACGTCCAGCTGGAAGAAGAAGACTTGCTGTGGCATTTGCTTCGACGGAACCGAAGGTTGTCGAAATTGTCGAGGACTGACCCGAGAGAGGACCTGGTAAGGCGCCCTCTTCCCGTGCTCCGAGGGACCATCGAGCACCGCTGAATCTTCGCCGAAGCGCCCTGGAAGTCAGACCCTCGAAAGGCTGCCGACCCGAGACGGGACCGCCGAGGAGATCGAAGTGAAGCACCCGGACCTCGACGCTGTCGAAGTCCATTGCCGTCGACCAGGGTTCGCAGGTCTGTGTAACCGCTGGAGGCCCGTCGAAGTTGTGTTGCCCAGCCGTGGGAACCACTTGACGCCGTGCCGCCGACGACCGGAGCCGTCCGCTCCTTGCCTAAGAACATTTGCCTTGAAGGACTCCCTCGTCCGCATCGTCGGCCGCTTTGTCCCGCCGGAGAAAGTCGAGGACGACCAACGCGCCGAGGAGAATCCGCCGGTGGGTTTCCCGCCACCTCACGATCCCAAAGACTCGAGCGACTCGACGCCCTTGCTGGGCTCCCGTCTCTACAATCTTTGCGGTCCAGAACTATTGTCATCGAGGTGCCCCGCACACCTCCGCCGTGCAGGACGCCGACGCCCCGACGCCGACGAGCACCGCTCGGACGAAGCTGCCGCCTCTTCGACATCGTTCTACCTCGTTCGTCGACGGACGTTCGACGCCCCGTGCCTCCCGCTTGAAAGGGAAGGCATTCAAGAAGGGCCGTCGATTCCCCGTCGCCGAACCCCGAGGTCTTCGACGTTTCTCTACGCCTCTCGACGATCCGTGACTCCTGCTTAAAAGGGGGTCATTCAAGAAGGATCTGTCGACGCCTCTTCGAAGAACTCGACTCCACCAGGTACATTGGGGGGGTAAAAACATTGTAGGAGAGAATAAGACTGTTGAACAATATATGGACTGGGCTTGTGTCATATCCCTTTATTTTACAGGTTGCCCAGGTGGGGGGATCTCCACACAGAACTGTGTCCAGTGGTAGGGGCCAGTATTCTGCCTATTGTTTCAACCCTCTGTTATCTCTCCTCTCTCTATTGCTGGTTTCCTTCTTATTGATCTGTGTGCCATTTTAACAGTATTGTGAATGCACTTTAATGAGGTCTAATATTAGTGATACCACTTTAGAATTGTAGATATTTACCATTGCTGATTTTCCTGAGCACAAAGTGCGTTATTGTGATAAGTGTACATAACCCTTGAATATTAATTATATAAAGACTGTGTTTTCAGTAATACAGTGTGTGGACATTCCTTTGTGGGGGCTTGGGGATACACTGTACTTAAGAACCAGCCTGCATCACCTCCTGAGAAGCTAGGCCTTGATTGCTCGTCCATCGTTACCATATTAGAGAATCTTGGCTGGGGTCCTCTGTGCCTCCCCTCTACCATATAGAGAGCGGAAGTACAGACCCCCCCACCGGTCTTCTTTACAAAGCTGGTGGCAGCGGTGGGATGCTTATGGTTTTAAGACTCAGTGTATAACCGTGCCACTTACAAAATATCCGCACTTTATTAGATTAAGGTTTGGGTGTGTACCAAATAACTGCATTACAGGCAATGGAGCCCATTGCAAATGGTAAATTGACTCGGATGAGCTTAGAGGCTCTCCAGAGTGCTTGTGAAGCCAGGGAGTTGGACTTTGTGGATAAGTCTAGGGCTGAGCTGATAGCTGCCCTGGTGGACTACCAGACTGATGGTGAAACCCTTGATGAAGGGGGGGATGCAACCAGTGAGGACTCTGCCCCTGGGGTTGTCGCTGAATCTGTTTCTGGGAATGCCACCATTCCTGCTGCCTCTGTTCCAAACCCCAGCAATTCCATGGAACTTGAGTTATTAAGGATGAAATTGGCCTTTGAATATCGCAAGTTGGAAATAGAAGCTGAGCTTAAGAAAGAGGAGCTGGCACAGCAAGTGGAACTCAAGAATAGGGATCTTGCGCTCAAAGACAAGGACACTGAATGTCAGAGAATCCAGCTAGAGAGAGCTAGAGTGGAGACTTCAGCTAGACCAATTGAGAGTGGCAGGTCCCCAGCCACCAAGTTTATGAAAGATTTGGTTGGTGTGTTTGTGGAGGGTTCAGATATCCTCCAATGGATTGAAGCGTTTGAAATGGCTTGTGCAATTCATGATGTAGATAAAAGAGATTGGGCTAAGTGTTTGTTAAGCAGAGTGCCTCAAACTGGATATGACTGTATTCTGAAGCTGAGTGTGGAGGAAAGGGGTCAGTATGAGTGTATGAAGTCTGCTTTGATTGCCAAGTTTGGCAAGACACCTACCCAATACCTTAAAAGGTTCAGGGATTTTAAGAAAAGAGAGAATGTGTCTTGGGTTGACTGGGTGAGTACTGCGCACATGAACATGATGGGGTGGATTGACGGTTACAAGGTGAAAACTTTTGTTGAGTTGTCCCACCTCTTGTTTTTTGAGCATTTTTCTGAAGCCTGTTCACCAGAGCTGCGTCAGTATGTGGCTGACCAGAACATTTTGGACCCCTTTAAGCTGGCTAGGTTGGCTGACAAGTGGGTCTCCCACCGGGTGTCCCCTAAGGACTCCAGTGGGAAGGACAAGGACAAAGAAAAGGGGACCTCTCAGAAAGCTGAGGAGTCCCAAAAGCAGTCACAGTCGGGTAAACCAAAACCTTCCTCTCCTAAGACCCAAAAATCTAGTGGGGATAAGTCCTCTGTGGGTGGGAATAAGAGTAGTGGTCCACCTGCTGCAAAGCAGGCTCCCAGTGGTTCCAGTACCGTACCCCGCACTCCTGGCACTTGTTGGGATTGTGGGGCTCTGGATCACAAAAGGGGTGACCCCAAGTGTAAAGGTAAGGCACTTGGAGTACAGGCTGTCAGCCTGACCTACCCTTACCCCGTGTCTGAGGTGGAGGCCACTGTCCTCCCCTCCTCTACAGGAATCACATTTGGTGCTCCAGTAGAGATTTCCTTAGTGTCCCTTGGGGCCTGGGACCAGTACGCAGAAGTACTGGCAACTATCCCGCAGAACACCCGTAGGTTTTTGAGAAGTGTCCTCTTGAATGGCCAGCCTTCTACTGGTTTGAGAGACACTGGGGCAAGCATGACAGTGGTGGACAGGACCCTGCTCAAGCCAGAGGACTATGTAGGTGCTCCTCTGAGAACCACCAGGTTAGCTGGTGGGCCTCCCAAATTATCGCCTGTAGCCCTAGTCACACTCATGATTGGAGACAAGACAGCAAAGCTTCCTGTCCTGGTTCAGGACAATGTCCCTGCTAACATTCTGTTAGGAAATGATCTAGTAGAGTTGGGGTTGATCTCGGATGGTCTTCCCATGACTGCTGCTGCAGTCACTAGGTCACAGGTGACACCGGGTCTGGCTGTGAGTCAGGTATCCGAGCCAAAGGCGAGGCCTAAGGCAAGAAGAAGGAAGACCAAGAAGGCCACCTCTGTGGAGGGAACACCTTCTCTTCCTGCTGTTCCGACAGCACCCAATGGGATCCATGCTCCGGACGGGCTGGGTCCAGCGGAAAACCCAAACTCAACTCCTGTGGGAGAAGAGACAGAAGACTCTCCTGTGGGAGAGGTTCTCAACCCGGAGGATCATCCCGACCTTCAATGCTTGTTAGCTGAAGGGGGACCCTCCCGGGCAGACTTCTGTAAGGGACAGAGAGAGTGCCACTCTCTCGAGGGCCTGAGGAAACAGGCCCTGTCCCAGGCACAAGGTGAAGTGCCTAGGACATTCAAGATTTATTGGGAGGGTGAGCTCCTTGTTAGTGAGCCCACTAAGCCCGAACCTGGTGCCCGCAAGAGGTTGGTGGTACCCCAGGTTTACAGGCCCTTCCTACTGCAGTTGGCGCATGAGGTGCCCTTGGCTGGTCATCTTGGGACCAAGAAGACTAAGCAGAGGCTCTCTGCCCATTTCTACTGGCCACGGATGGGAGTAGAGGTGGAGTCCCACTGCAGGACCTGCCCAACTTGTCAGTTGTCTGGCAAGACTGGAGGCAGGGTCATTGCCCCACTGCAGCCATTACCAGTGGTTGGCACACCATTTGAGAGGGTGGGCATCGACATCGTCGGTCCCCTTGACCCTCCCACTTCAGGTGGACATCGGTTCATCCTGGTCTTGGTAGATCATGCCACCAGGTACCCTGAGGCAATACCCCTTCGGACTGTTACTGCCAAGGTGGTTGCCAGGGCTCTCCTGGGCATTTTCACCCGTGTTGGATTCCCCAAGGAGGTTGTCTCTGACCGAGGATCCAACTTCATGTCTAGTTACATGAAAACCATGTGGAAAGAGTGCGGGGTAACCTACAAGTTCTCCACCTCTTACCACCCCCAGACCAATGGTCTGGTTGAGAGATTTAACAAAACTCTCAAGGGCATGCTAGGTGCTTTGGAAGAGCCCCTAAGGAGGAAATGGGATCTCCTCCTGCCATGCCTGCTGTTTGCTTACAGAGAGGTACCTCAAGAGGGTGTTGGTTTCAGCCCCTTTGAGTTACTCTTTGGACATCCCGTGAGGGGGCCCCTCGCCTTGATCCGAGAAGGCTTGGAAGCCACCCCTCCAGGTCCCGCCAAGCAAGTGGGGGACTATGTGTTAGGCCTCAGGCGGAGGATGACACAAATGATGGGTCAGGCAACAGCAAATCTCAAGGCCAGCCAGGAATTGAATAAGTACTGGCATGACCTGAAAGCTTCGCAAGTGGATTGGACTCCGGGACAGGAAATCCTTGTGATGGAGCCTACCAAGCCTAGAGCTTTGGCAGACAAGTGGACTGGACCCTTCAGGATCATCTCCAAGATGGGCGAAGTCAATTATCTGGTGGACATGGGAGCCTCTGGGGTAGCCCCCCAGGTATTCCATGTCAACAGGCTCAAGCCTTTCCACAGGCGAGCAGAGGTCTCATGTCTCTTGCTAGCTTCAGGGCAAGAAGAGGATGAGAGTGAGCCCCTTCCTGATTTGCTGCATAGCAACCCTCAGGATGGCTCAGTGGAGGGAGTACAACTCTCTCCCGATTTGACAACAGAGCAGCAGAGGGCCTGCCGGGCTTTGCTCCAGCAGTATGCCCCTCTGTTTTCACTGACACCGGGCCTTACACCGTGGTGTAAGCACGAAATTGACACTGGTGACAGTGTGCCTGTCAAAAGCAGGAGCTATCGTATGTCAGATACCGTCAAAAACCACATCCAGGCTGAGGTCGCCAAGATGTTGGATCTGGGTGTTATTGAACCCTCCACCAGTCCCTGGTCCAGTCCAGTGGTCCTTGTCCCCAAGGCAAGTTCCCCGGCGGGTACCAAGGATTGGAGGTTCTGTGTGGACTACCGAGGAGTCAATGCCGTCACCAAAACTGACGCGCACCCATTGCCCAGGGCTGATGAGCTCGTGGACACTATAGGTGCTGCCAAATTTGTGAGCACCTTTGACCTTACCTCAGGCTATTGGCAAATAGCTCTGACGGACCATGCCAAGGAAAAGACGGCATTCTCCACACCTGAGGGACTCTACCAGTTTAGGGTCATGCCCTTTGGGTTGAAGAATGCCCCTGCCACCTTCCAGAGATTGGTCAACCATGCGCTCAGTGGGCTGGAAGCCTTTTGTGTGGCTTACTTAGACGACATTGCCGTCTACAGTTCCACCTGGGAAGAGCATTTGACACATCTGGATAAGGTGTTGCAGGCCTTGAAAAGGGCTAACCTCACTATCAAGGCCACCAAGTGCCAGATAGCTCAGGGGAAAGTTACCTATCTTGGTCATGAGGTAGGAGGGGGTCAAATCCAACCTCTCTCCAGTAAAGTACAGGACGTACAGAACTGGGAGACTCCCACTACTCAAACCCAGGTGAGAGCCTTTTTGGGCCTCACTGGGTACTATCGCAATTTCATGGCAGACTATGGAACCATAGCTGCACCCCTGACAGCTCTAACTTCACCCAAACAGCCTAGGAAGGTTAATTGGACTGAAGACTGTCAGAGGGCCTTTGATGGCTTGAAAGAAAGTCTGTGTAGGGCACCTGTGTTGAGTGCGCCTGACTACAGCCGACCCTTTATCGTCCAGACGGATGCCTGCGACACCGGAATTGGAGCTGTCTTGTCCCAGTTAGATGACAAAGGGAGAGAACATCCTATCATATTCATCAGTAGACAACTCAAGGGTAGAGAACTTAGGTGGGCTACTGTTGAAAAGGAATGTTTTAGTATAGTTTGGAGCCTTAGGCGTTTTAGGCCCTACCTTACGGGGTCCACCTTCAAGGTCCAAACAGATCATAAGCCCCTGAAGTGGCTTATGCAGATGAAGGGTGAGAATCCGAAATTGCTCAGGTGGTCGATTAGCCTACAAGGGCTAGACTTCACCATAGAGCACAGACCAGGGAAGAGTCACGATAATGCAGATGGCCTTTCCAGAAGGTATGTTGACCGTCTGGATGAGGGTGTCTATCCCGTGGGAGATTAGGCACCCTCCACCTCAGTCTGGGGGGGGCGACTGTGATGCCGGAAATGCATCTGAGGGACAGGGCCTCTGAATCCTTGTCCTTTCTCTGTTTTTACCGTGTGTTCTGTCATGTTTTCTGCCCAGGAGTCCATGAGGGACTCCTGGCAGTGCAGCTCTCTTTTGATTTGGTGAACAGACCCATGGGATACCCTTATGGCACCCATGGGTAGGGGTACAACCCTGTGCCCCTAGTGTATGTTTTTGGGCACCTGTGGGTGGCCCACAGAGCAGGGTATGGGCTGGTGGCAGCTCCATGCTGAATTTGACAGGTGCTCTGGGTGTCCTCCATTTTGGGATACCCAGGCCCTGCCATTGGAATCAGTTGATTCCTGATAGGAAACAAGATGGCCCCTGTGGCCTCTTGCTTTCTATTGCCTGTTATCTTGTTTTTCCCAAAGTCCTGGGAAGCCCTGACTCTGTCCCTTCCCCCTGACTGGCTGTTGGGTGGAAGTTCCATATGGTGTTGTTGTGAAGGCCCAGCTAGACTGACTGGAGCCTTCCCAGTGACTGTATGTTGTGGGTACCTCCTGTGGGTGGGACCTGGGTGAATGGAGTGTGTGACCAATATACACTCCTTGTTGTGGTTGTCTGGTTTCTGGCATGAGAGACAAAGACTGAGACAGCCCTGCCCGAAACTGGCCTGAATGCAGTGTGTAGTGTTGAATGGCTGGGTACTTGTCCCAATCCACATTCCTTGTTGTGAGTGTCTGAAAGGGAGGAGTGTGGCCTGAATGCACTGTGTGCCTGATTGGCTGACTGACTGCATGAATGCCCTTCTGTGTGATTGGCTGCTGTGTGTGTGCCAGCAGTGTGGATGAGAGACAGAATAGTATATCTGGGGACCTCTCACCACTGGAAATTGTTCAGAAGCATTCAGAAGCTGAGTCTCCACTCAAGAGTAACTGGATTTGCTGATCCTCGACGTCCAGCTGGAAGAAGAAGACTTGCTGTGGCATTTGCTTCGACGGAACCGAAGGTTGTCGAAATTGTCGAGGACTGACCCGAGAGAGGACCTGGTAAGGCGCCCTCTTCCCGTGCTCCGAGGGACCATCGAGCACCGCTGAATCTTCGCCGAAGCGCCCTGGAAGTCAGACCCTCGAAAGGCTGCCGACCCGAGACGGGACCGCCGAGGAGATCGAAGTGAAGCACCCGGACCTCGACGCTGTCGAAGTCCATTGCCGTCGACCAGGGTTCGCAGGTCTGTGTAACCGCTGGAGGCCCGTCGAAGTTGTGTTGCCCAGCCGTGGGAACCACTTGACGCCGTGCCGCCGACGACCGGAGCCGTCCGCTCCTTGCCTAAGAACATTTGCCTTGAAGGACTCCCTCGTCCGCATCGTCGGCCGCTTTGTCCCGCCGGAGAAAGTCGAGGACGACCAACGCGCCGAGGAGAATCCGCCGGTGGGTTTCCCGCCACCTCACGATCCCAAAGACTCGAGCGACTCGACGCCCTTGCTGGGCTCCCGTCTCTACAATCTTTGCGGTCCAGAACTATTGTCATCGAGGTGCCCCGCACACCTCCGCCGTGCAGGACGCCGACGCCCCGACGCCGACGAGCACCGCTCGGACGAAGCTGCCGCCTCTTCGACATCGTTCTACCTCGTTCGTCGACGGACGTTCGACGCCCCGTGCCTCCCGCTTGAAAGGGAAGGCATTCAAGAAGGGCCGTCGATTCCCCGTCGCCGAACCCCGAGGTCTTCGACGTTTCTCTACGCCTCTCGACGATCCGTGACTCCTGCTTAAAAGGGGGTCATTCAAGAAGGATCTGTCGACGCCTCTTCGAAGAACTCGACTCCACCAGGTACATTGGGGGGGTAAAAACATTGTAGGAGAGAATAAGACTGTTGAACAATATATGGACTGGGCTTGTGTCATATCCCTTTATTTTACAGGTTGCCCAGGTGGGGGGATCTCCACACAGAACTGTGTCCAGTGGTAGGGGCCAGTATTCTGCCTATTGTTTCAACCCTCTGTTATCTCTCCTCTCTCTATTGCTGGTTTCCTTCTTATTGATCTGTGTGCCATTTTAACAGTATTGTGAATGCACTTTAATGAGGTCTAATATTAGTGATACCACTTTAGAATTGTAGATATTTACCATTGCTGATTTTCCTGAGCACAAAGTGCGTTATTGTGATAAGTGTACATAACCCTTGAATATTAATTATATAAAGACTGTGTTTTCAGTAATACAGTGTGTGGACATTCCTTTGTGGGGGCTTGGGGATACACTGTACTTAAGAACCAGCCTGCATCACCTCCTGAGAAGCTAGGCCTTGATTGCTCGTCCATCGTTACCATATTAGAGAATCTTGGCTGGGGTCCTCTGTGCCTCCCCTCTACCATATAGAGAGCGGAAGTACAGACCCCCCCACCGGTCTTGACACCCTCGAAAAATAGATCCAGGGGCAATCTAATTACCCCTACCAGTACTTCCACACTATGATGGTTTGTACTGGTTCTGTTCCCAATTTAAGACTAGTAAAGTCAATGGTGACTTGACATGCCCTGGGAGACGAGACCGTAGTCAGTCCCAGGGTATGGAGTCTATGTTTGGAGGTCACTATGACACCCGTGTTACTGCACTGAGGGTGCTGTGTAACACACTTACCAAAAACCACATGAAACCCTATGGAGTAAAAGACCCCATAGCCCATAAAACACATTACAAAGTCAAAGGATATCTCAAATCATGTCTAAGAGTGGGAGAAAAAGAGTCTCACTCTTAGCAGGAGAAAAAAAAAAATTCAGCAAAGCTGCTGCGGGACTCACTAGGTTTGGGAAATTAGCCTAAACAGAGAATTCTCCCCAACAGTGCTGCCGTATTTGCTGTCGCTGGCCAAGGCGGGGTTGGCTGATGCTTCCATCAAGGTTCATCTGGCAGCTATTTCCCACTACACCAGAACTCTGGGGTGGTCGTCGTCGTGGTCGCACCGCCTGGTTAAGGAATTCATTAAAGGACTTTTCCATTCGTTCCTGCCGGTGAAGGCTCCAGCCCTGGTGTGCAAGCTCAATTTGGTGCTGACTAGGCGCATCGGTCCCCCGTTCGAGCCTATGCATTAAGCGCTGCTGAAGTTTGTATCGTGGAAGACAGCGTATCTTGTGGCCAACACCTCTGCATGACGAGTGGGAGAGATTCAGGCCCTCTCTTGTAAACCACCTTACTTGACATTCCACGTGACGAGGGTGGTGCTGCGGACGCACCCCTCCTTCATGCCCAAGGTGCCGTCGTACTTCCATCTCAACGAGCCCCTGGTGTTACCTGTTTTCTTCCCGTCGCCGGCTGAGAGGAATTTGCACTAGCTGGATGTGACTAGAGCGCTGACGTTTTACGTGGACCGCACAGTGTTTTCAGAAGACATCACAGCTGTTTGTGAACTTAGGCCCTGTGAACCAAGGGAAGGCCCTCTCCAAGGCTTTGATTTCCAGGTGGCTCTCCCGCTGCATCACCCATTGTCATCGGTTGGTAAACCGACCATTGCCGGGCCGTCCGAGAGCCCATTCGACCAGAGCGATCGCTGCAACTACAGCTTTCCTGTCTGATGTGCCCCTGCTGGACATCTGCAGGGCTGTTACGTGGAGGTCTACACACACCTTCACGAAATTCTACTGCGTCAACCGGGATTCCAGGGAGGAGTCAACCTGTTCGCTTGAAGGTGAGCCTGGTGAGGAGGTAAGAGATGCTTAATGTTGAGTTGTTGATATGCTTAATGTTGAGCCTTGACACCTCCCGTGGTTGTGCATGTGTGTACTGCTATGTGTTCTTTATTCATGAGAATGTGAATCTATGCCAGACCCCATGCTGGAGAAGGAGCAAGTTACTTACCAGTAACTGTTGTTCTCCATCATGGGTCTGGCATGGATTCACATGCGAACCCTCCCGCCTACCCCTCTGCGGCTCATCTCTTGGTCCTACTGCCACTTTACGTGCTACCAAATCTGAAGATGGCTGCCAGAGGAGGGGCTTAGGTAGGGAGCAGTCATTGGCTGGGGGCAGTATGACCCAGAGACCAGTGATTGGTTGTTAGGAGAAAGACAGTTCGGAAACGAAACTGATTTGTTTCTTTACCGAGGATTCCCATCCTGACGGGGAATATTCATGAGCATGTGAATCCATGCCAGACCCATGCTGGAGAACAACAGTTACAGGTAAGTAACTTGTTCCTTACACATCAACGTTCTGGAGCTACGGGCAGTGTTTTTGGCCCTCAAATCGTTCCTGCCGTTCCTCAAGGGCAAGATGGTATGGGTCTTCACAGACAATACCACCACAATGTTGTAAATCAGAAAGCCGGGGGTGGGGGGCACCATGTCCCCAGCACTCTCCAAAGAAGCACAGGACTTATTGCATTGGGCCGTCGCTCAGGAGATGTTACTCCTCCCGTTTCATCTGGCAGGAGTCAAGATCACGGTCGCCGACTCTCTGAGCCGGGAACTTCCCTTGTGCCACGAGTGGGAGTTTCAGCAGGACCTAGAGATCCTGTTCCGCAAATGGGGCAATCCCCAGATCAATTTGCTTGCCCGCAAATGGGGCAAGCCCCAGATTGACTTGTTTGCGACTGCGATTAACACCAAGTGCTGGAGGTTTGCCAGCAGGAGTCCCCAGCAGGGGACAATGGGGGACGCAGTCTCATTCCCTTGGGAAGGCCTCTTTCTGTATGCGTTCCCTCCGTTGCCGTTGTTGCTTAGAGTCATCAATCTTCTCAATCATGCGGACCCTCCCGCCTACACCTCTGCGGCTCTTCTCTTGGTCGTACTGCCACTTTACGTGCTACCAAATCTGAAGATGGCTGCCAGAGGAGGGGCTTAAGTAGAGAGCATTCATTGGCTAGGGGCAGTATGACCCAGAGCTCAGTGATTGGTTGTTAGGAGAAAGACAGTTCAGTAATGAAGCAGATTTTTTTCTTTACCGAGGATTCCAAGCCTGGCAGGGAATATTCATGAGCATGTGAATCCATGCCAGACCCATGCTGGAGAACAACAGTTACAGGTAAGTAACTTGTTCCTTCCTTTCATCGCAGATCTTCTCTTCAAAGTTTAGAGATGCTCAGGCTTGGGCCTACTCTGCGCCTTCAAGCATGTCCGAGGAGAAGAGGAGCCTCTTCCAGATATGTGCGAAATGTGGACTGAGAAATGTGTATGTCGAAGATCGGCATCACAAATGCGGGCCACAATGAGGATGGATGTGAAGTTTTGTTGTGTATTTTCGAAAAAAGATGAATAAGGACCGGTACAGCAGGTTGGCAGCATGGCTGAAATTAGGGAAGGCCTCTGACATTGCCTCTGGGCACGGTCAGGCCTCATCCAGGACTGGACGGTGCCATGAGCAAACTCCCTCTGAAGAGGTTGAGGTCCTCTGAGGACGTGCCGTCTGCGGGGGTCCAAAAAAAGGCAATACTCGTACATCCAGTCCTCCATCCTTGTGGGCACATTTAGCTTCCCCTTTAAACTTAGTACAGCGCGCAGGGGCGTGGGAGAGAACCCGCCCTCTGGCGCCTCACCTCGGTCCCTTTTTCCGAACTGGTGTGTCGGACCTGGAAGCTAGACGCAGAGACTTATTCAACTTTCTTCTTGCTCCCAGTTCTTTGTTTTTTTAATCTTCACCTCCCTTTGGTGCCTTGCCTCCCCCAACAAGTCTTTCTGCAATCATTTGTTCCTGTCTCGGACCCCCATGCGCTCTGTATTGAGCGCCTGGGGCCCGACCACCACTGGAATGCATGCGTGGCTTGCAGCACTCTTGGTCACAGAGCCTTGAAAAATCGTCTTTCCTGCTTGAGGGAGATATTCAATGTTTCTCCTCCAGGACATCTTAAAGAATCGTCGCCAGGACCCCACATCAAGACAAGGTAGGCCCTTTGTTTAGCAAGGCTCCTCAGCATCGAGACTCCTTCCCGAGGGTTTCCACTGGGAAGGGGACCTCTGGTTCTGGCAGACCCAAGGTTGTTGATGCTTACCGGCTCACACGCAGAGGGTCCCAAAGACTCTGCCAGGCAGTCCACGGAGGGACTATCCAGCTCGTCCTCTTCTACCCCCGTCGGGCAAGGGATCGTCATGTGTTCTGCCTTCAAGAGTCAGTCAGAAGCACGGTCTACGACTACCAGCTACATAGCTGATAGCGGCCAGCCTACCAGAGCCCAAAGATGGGACGCGGCAGATCCTGCAAGGCTGGCAGCCATCTTGGATTCAGATCCAGGGCCTCTTACCAGTTCTTCGCACACAGAGTGGGCCATGCATGAAGGTTCCAGTTCCCTTCCCTCTGAAAGCAGCATCAGTCGACTCTATGGTACAGGTGGATGGTCTCTACAAGGGTACATCTACCCTTCGCAGCCGTACTAGTCGCTTCAATCTGGAAAGGAGGCCCAACGCTGCTGAGCGCTGTCCCCTCGTGATCTGGCGGCGTGCGAGGATCGCTTCTTCAAGCGCTTCCTCCTGCTCATGTGGTAGTATCATGGAAGAGATCCCACAGGCCCCGCCTGGCCCATGCTGGCATCGCCGGCCTGGTGTTGGCCTGGTTCACCTCGTTCCTGGCAGAGAGGGTCCAAGTACTTTCACTACCTCCCTTTTCCTCACTTCCTTCTTCTCTCTCCTGCGGGGTCCCCCAGGGCTCTGGCCTGTCTCCTACACTTTTTAACACATATATTCAGCCACTTGTGTGTCTCACCCGCTCCTTTGGCATTAGATGCTATTCATATGCCGACGACACCGATCCTGATCCGGTTAGATCTTGAGCAGGCTGAGATGTCTTGCCTTCTGCAATGTTTTGCAGCCATGGGAGACTGGATGAACCACAACTGGCTGAAACTCACCGGAGACGAGACAGAGGTGCTGGTGGGGGGTGGGGTGTCCCCTCCACCCCCCTGTTCCGTCACTCTGGGTGTCTTTCTTCTGGCCACCTTCTCCTGGGTGTCTCCCCGTTCCAGTCACTATTATAAAAAATATTGGGGGTAATGGTCTCCTCCACTCTCTCCATGGATCATCAGGTCTCAGCTGTGTGAAAGGCGGGGCATTTCCATTTGAAGATCTTGTGGGAAAATGCTACCCCTTATACCTTCCCTACTAGGGCCCCCAGTTGTCGCCTGGTCTATTATAACGTGCTTTCTCACCCAGCCCAAAGGTTTAGTCCAGCGATTTCAGCACTTGCAAATTCTTGCAGCTCAAGTTGCCACTGGGTCCCCGTATGGTATTGGTATGGTATAGTTAATTTGTAAAGCACCTATACACAAAGCACGTGTTTCAAAGTGCTCAAGGAGGGAGGGAACAAGGGGGGGAGAAACAGTAATTCAGAGCCCTTGAATTTCTGAACGATTCAAGTCTGCATGGGCAGAGCGGGTGCATGGAACAAGTGCATATAATACAATTAACAGTGTAGTTAACAGCAAATCGGTCTGACGACAATTCTGCAGTTTTTCCAAGTGCATTGAGGCACCACCATGCAAGGAGGGGAGACGAGGGAAAAACACTCTTCACGGCATGGTGCATTCAGATTGTGCAAGTGCGCAGACAGGGGTGGGGGGGACAAGTGCAGCAGATAGGTAGTTCCCCAGAAAGCCTTGTGGACAATGCAGAGGTTCTTGAACTTGATCCTTGCAGCCACAGGGAGCCAGTGGAGAGATTTCAGTGCCAGAGAGATGGGGTCCCTGGGCTTGAGGCCAAGGATAAGTCTTGTGGTACTGTTCTGGATGAGTTGCAGAGAGGTTGAGAAAGAGGCTGTTGAAGTAGTCCAGTCTTGAGAGAACCAGGGCTCTGGAGACAGTGAGCTGCTGGGGGAAGTTGACAAAAGGAAAAGTATCTCTAAGGTGGTGTAGCTGGTAGTTGGACTGTTTAGAGATGTCCAAAATGTGAGTAGAGCAGGAGAGAGTGGAGTCGAAGATGAACCCAAAGGTTTTTGCCTCACAGGTGGGTGCGGGTGCAGGGCCAAGGGAGGCCGGCCAGAGTTAGAGTGGGAAAGCGGGAGTACCAATGCAAACGATCTCAAACTTACTGGCGTTGAGGCAGAGGTCTTTTGCAGCACACCATGACTGAATTGCAGACAGTCAGATATGAGCGAGGTAGAGGAGGTAGCTGAGGGTAGCCTGAATGAGAGTTGCGTGTCATCTGCATACCACTGTTAGAGATGAAAGTGGCAATCACACATGCAAGAGCAGCCATGTAGACATTGAAGAACCAGCGGGATAGGTTAGAACCCTGGGGAACGCCACAGGTTGAAAGAGTGATGGAGAGAAAGGACCCAAGTTCCATCTGCCATGGGTGGTCACAAAGGAAGGAGCTTAACCACGCCAGATCCTGACCTGTGTATCCCAGGGTGTCATGCAGATGTAGAATCAGGATGTTGTGGTTTACCGTGTCAAAGGCAGAGGAGAGGTCAAGAAGAATGAGGACAGAGGGATTGTTGGTGTCGAGATTTGAGAGCAGTTCTTCACGGGTGTTCAGAAGCGCAGTTTCTGTGCCTCTGGATGCTCTAAAGCCAGACTGGTGGTTGTGGAAGCAACCAGCAGTTTGTGTTGAGGGTGAGCTGATAGATAGCCAGCTTCTCCAGGAGTTTGCCCAGGAAAGGGGTTATAGAGATAGGGTGGTAGTTTGCCGGAATGGAGGGGTCAGCAGAGGGTTTCGTAAGGAGAGGGTGCACAAGGGAGTGCTTAAGAGAAGTTTGAAAACTCCAGTGGCATAAGAGAGATTGTAGAGATCAGCCAAGGCTGGAGCGAGAGAGTCAATGTTGTCGTTAATGGTTTTGGAGGGGCAGGGGTTGATCCGTTTGGATGAAGCCTTCATAGACCGTACCTGACTGGAGTGAGAGAAGAGGGGTAGTGCAGGGGGCAATGGAGGCTCCAGAGGTGTTGGTGAATATGGTGTGGAGGAGAGAGAAGAAAGGATGTCTTGGGTTTTTGCGGTGAAGTGTGCAGCTAGGGCTGAGCAAAGGTCCTGGTGGGTGTGACCGATGAGGCGGCTACTGCAGGATTGGACAGTTCCTTACAGACTTTGAAAAGTTTTCCTGTGTTGGTTGATGCCATGGAGATGCAGGATTGAATAAAGACTCTTTTCTTGGTGTGGATGCAGAGTCTATATTGCCTTTGAAGGAGGCCAGTTTGTCAGAGGGTCCGCCTGACAAATTCCATATCCATTTCCACTCAGCTGCCCTACACTTGCGTTTAAGGGCACCCAAATCTTGAGTCGTACCAAGCGTTGCCCTTTTGGAAGGCTTCAGTCAAACCCTCATGAGAGGTGCAAGAGTATCTAGGGTGTTAGAGATTGAGAGATTGAAGTTAATGAGTGCTGTGTCAGGCTGAGAGTTATCTGCAGGAGTAGGAGGTGGAGAGTAGATGGAGGCAAAAGCAGACAGTCACTCTTTTCA
Source organism: Ambystoma mexicanum (assembly GCF_040938575.1). Taxonomy (NCBI): domain Eukaryota; kingdom Metazoa; phylum Chordata; class Amphibia; order Caudata; family Ambystomatidae; genus Ambystoma; species Ambystoma mexicanum. Next base: position 366,225,133 of record NC_090935.1, read on the forward strand.
TGGATCTGGTGACTTGGAGACCGAGTGGCTGCGCTGGGTATGCCAATACAAGAGGAGAGGAGAGCTTCAAGTGTGATGAGAGAAGAGTGGTGCCTCGAATAGAGAGAGGTAGCGAGAGGGATGTCGCTAGAGATGAAAGCATCTGAAGTGTGGCCCGCAGTGTGCGTGGAGCCAGAGGGTAATCGAGAGAATCGCATAGTCCTGATGAGTCGGGGGGAGTCCAGATGGATGTTGGGATCACCCAGCAGGAGGTGTTGAGAGGAAGAGGGAAGTACAGAGGAGGCCAGGTCCGCCCATTCCAAGAGGAAGAGTGTGGACTGTCCTGCTGGCTGATAGAAGGTGGCCATAAGGAGAGAGGATTTAGGAGAGAGTGAGTCTGCAGACTAGGCACTCGAAGGAGAAATAGGCCCGAGTAAGGATGATGGACACCGATATCCATTATGGGAATATCAGGGCTACTCCCTCTCCTGTCCCCTTGGGTATGGCGCTCATATCACTCCAGTCCTGCGGGTATTGCATTGGCTACCGGTAACTCAACGTATTAAATTCAAATCACTCTGTTTGGCTCACTGTGCACTCCAGGGTCACGAGGCTGAATTCCTTGAGGACAGATTGGGCACTTTGTTCACGGTCTGCCGGTCTGCTCTGTGTGCCTACCTTTCGACACTTTTATAAAACTTAACAACCACCTGCAATTAAGGATTTCTTTAAAGACCTTTCTTTTTTAGGCCACAGCGAATGGCTCGCCCTGTGATGTTCCAGTGCCAAGATACCTCCGAGTGATAGGGTGCGTTGTAAGCATTGATAACATAACAGGTCGTGCCGACAAGGTCTATGCCTCGGGGTCCTCCTCCGATTACACCAGCGCTGCCGGTGCCACTGACGGTTCCTCACCCGGTCCAAGCTCTGCTGGTACTTCATTGCCCCCTTCCTGCTTTACCACCAATGCCTCCCCCGCAGTCGCCAATGGATGCTCAGCTAGCTTCAGGTCCAAATCTTGGAGAGGCCCCCCTGGCTCCAGTATCCCAAGACCCGGACTCCCCTCTGTCTGGAATAAACAGGTTGGGGGGGACGATGACGACAATGTCACCCAGGACAAAGACCCTTTGCTTAAAGTGAAGGCTTTTAATGAGTCTTCAGTGCCTACAGAGTTCTTGGGTGTACCTCAGCCAGAGCAGGCCACCCAGGAGTCAGGGGTGTTGGCAGTGGTGCTGGCCTGGCATGCCATGGCCCGTTTGAACTTTCCCCTCCAGAAAGATTTTTTGCAGGTGGCGAGAAACATCTGGGAAAAGCCCAGGGCCAATGCCCAGATGAACAAGAAGTTGGACAGCCAGTGCAGGCTTTTCGATGGGCAGCCAGTCCTCCTGGCCTCCCAGCCACATTCTTCAGTGCTGGTAGCAGCGGCGGCAGCTTCCTTGTATTCTAAACCATCCTCTTCATCGTCCTCTGTGGTGTCTGCCTCCAGTTGTCTTTCCAAGTCGACAAAGCCCTCAACTCCGGGGCTGCATCTGTGGCAGGCCAACGTCCTCCTAGCTGCAGCGAACCAGAAGCTGTGGAGAGAGATTTGGGGAGTTCTTGCCCGACCTCCCTCTGGAGAGGCAAACCTCCTTCAAGGCCGGGCTATAGGCCCTAACAGAGTCTACCTTCTTTCACATCAACACAGCCAACCGAGGGCTGAGGCACACAGCGTGGATGCATGCCACTAAAGCCTCCTCTGATGTCCAGGAGAAGATCCTGGATCTTCCTTTTGAGGGGTCGGATCTTTTTTATTTGTCCACTGATAAGCTGATAAAACTGAAGACCTCTACACAGACAGTGAAGTCCTTGGCCATCCTGACTAAACCAGGGCTGATGTACTTCCCTCAATCCCAGGGCAGGACTGACTTCAACCCTGCACTTTTAGTGCTTCAAGTGGTTTGGGAACTGCGGTGCACAGAGGCCGATCAGGTCCCCCAGTGACCACATGAGGAAACAGCAGAGCACATAGCTTGTCTTACTCCTCCATTCCCTCCCCTCCATACTGCATGGGTGTCCCACGCTAGGGACGGGAGACAGAAGTTTGTTCACCAGAAAAAATCTTCTTCCCCCATCAAATTTAGATGCGCACGTGGGTGCGACCTGGGAACATGGGCACCCCTGACTCCACGTGAGTGGATTGCTTTCACCATCGCTCCTGGGTTTGGCTTCTGCCTTGCAATTCCAAACGCTCTTCTCCAGATACTGTCTTTTGTCTTTTGGTCTCCTCCTCCTGCTTCGGATCAGCTGGACACCCTAATGGACATTGATGAGGAGGAGGACCCTGACATACCATCTTCAGCCAAGGCCTTCCATGAATGACTCACAGGTTTGGTCGAATACTTGGTGCTTCCACAACCTGAGGTGGAACAACCGGAGGCAGGGGTTCTGGTCGTGGGCCTCACCCTACGCTGCGCGGCTAGAATGGGGATACCGATGCAACATGACGTTGTCGCCTTGGCCAAAAAGGGATGGCTTAAACACCATTCGGCGTAGCTTACCAATCATTGCCTTGACACCAAGTACAGGCAATTGAAGGGGGGGCGGTGTCCACTCTTGCTGTCGGCACACCCTCAACCACACTCTTCGGTGATTGCTGCGGCTTTGCTCTACTCCAAGCCTCAGTCGTCCTCAGCTAGCTCATCTTTGGCGCTTCTAGGCAAGGAGAAGATCTTGGAGGCCTATGGAAAGGTCTATTCCAACACCTCACTACACCTTTGTCAGTCTAATGCAGATGCCATATTTGCAGCTGTTAATCAGAGCTCTGGCGGGAAATAGCCGACTTCCTTCCAGAACTTCCGGTGCACAGCCGGGCACGTTTCAAGGCGGGCTAGCAGAAGCTAAAAAAAAACAGTTAACAGACTGTGAAATCCTCACGGTCTACGCCCAAGACGTACAGCCAGATGCACCAGCTTTGCGACAAGGGGCGGGCCTTTGGCAGGTTTCAGGGCTTCTAGGAAAGCAGGTCAAGACAGCCGGACTGATCTCCAAGTCAGCACCTGTGTAAACCGCACAAGGTTGGAACTAAGGGCTTCTTTCAGCACCCCTCCACAGCCCCAGCAGGGAAAAAAGGCATTACACCCCCCTATAGGTCCACGTGTGTCCTGCACAGTATTGGCGCGCAAGGTTTGCAGAACCCTGGATCTTTCAGTAGTGTCCACGGGCTACCGCCTACCGGTTCCTCCCTCCCCTCCCCTCTCTCCTCTCCTCCACTCTCACAGATTGGGACAGCAACTCTGTTGGTGGAAATTCGATCGCTCAACGAGAGTCGGGCAGTGGAAGAAGTCCAAGCCCCCCAGCGGGGCATGGGATTCTACTCCAGGATTTTCACCATACACAAGAAGAACCAGGCTGGTCTGAGAGTTGTTGGACCTTTCCACCTTGAACGTTTCCCTTCCTCTTGAAAAGTTCAAGATGGTTACCCCAGTGCTGATTGCGGAGACACTGTGCAGGGGAGACTGGATGTGCTCCCTGGATCTGAAGGACGCATACTTGCATGTCCCGATTTGGCAAGTTCAGGTTCATGGGCTTCCATTTCCAATGCAAGGTCCTACCCTTTGGCCTCACTTCGGCCCCCAGGGTCTTTACCAGACGTATGAACGTGGTGACAGCCCTTCTCAGGGCCCAGGGTCATCATGTCTACCCGTACTTAGAAGACTGGCTCGTCAGGGCGAGATATCCGGAGACGGTCAATCATACCACCTCCGCTCTTATGAATACACTACACGAATTGGGATTTTCCATCAATCTCAGGAAGTCACAGCTGGATCCTACGCAGAATCTGACGTTCCTCGGCCTCATCTGGGAAGCTAGCTCTGAGAAGGTTTTTCCCTAGGAGGACAAGATCGCAGCTATCCAGTGGTCTACTGGTCATTTTCTTAGCAGAGTGGTGACCTCAGCGTGGTGGTACCAACATCTCTTGGGTATCATGGCGGCATGTCTCGTGGCAGTGCCATACACAAGGCTAAAAATGAGACGATTGCAACTGCAGTTCGCATCCTCATGGAGTCAGGAATGGGGTTCCCAGGTGGAACTCGTCCGCATTCCTCCCTTTCTCCACCAGGACCTTGTCTGGTGGAGCACGGACTGCAACCTGAGGATAGGCAGCCCCTTCAGGCAACCAGCACTGCAGGTTACCATCACCACAGACTCTTCCTTGGAGGGCTGGGGAGCCACCATGAACAACCACAGCATCCATGGAGTTTGGGATCTTCAGGGACAGAAGGCCCATATAAATTGGCTAGAGCTGAAGGCAATATGGCTTGCTCTCAAAGCCTTCCTTCCGATGATCAGTGGCAAGAGTATCCTCATCCAAATGGACAACTACACCAGCATGTAATACATCAACAAGCAGGGTGGCACCTGGTCTCCTCCCCTATGCACCTTGGCAGTCAACATCTGGGAGTGGGCTCTGGAGAACATTCACTTGAGGGCAATCCACCTCCCGGGGAGTACAACCTGGAGACGGACAGGCTTGGCAACAGGGTGCGGACAACTACGAATGGCAGTTGGACAAACTAGTCCTTCAGGGTATGTTCCTCAGGGGATCTCTCTGCCACCTGGTCCAACAGGAGGTGCTCCCAGTTCGCGTCCTGGCAGGGACAAGGCTGTGGCTCTCTGGGCGACGCGATGCAGATAAAATGGGACAACCTGAACACATATGCTTTCCCTCCTGCTCCCCTGGTCCACAGGGTAATCTGCAAGATCATGGAGGCCCGGCACCTCTGTGTCAAGCTGAAAGCTCTGTGGTGGCCTGCGAGGCCTTGGTTCTCGGAACTACTCAGCCTGTCGGAAATGGCTTCGGTACACCACCTGCTGGGTCCAGCTCACCTACTATCTCAGCAGGGGGGGGGTCACAGTCATCCACCCTGCCCCCCCAGAAACAAGCCCTTGCAGCGTGGTTCCTAAACGGGTCACACTAAGGTATCTACATCTCAGGCTAACCTAGACATTATGCAGGGTGCTAGGAGCAATGTTACGATGAGCCAGTACAAGAGCAAGTGGACTAGTTTCTGCCACTGGGCTTCGTCCAAGGAGGTTGATCCATTGACCTGTACTCTGGATGATGTCCTATCCTTCTCTGCACACCTCACACACTCAAGGGTGCAGGTGGACACATGTCGCACCTATTTGGTGGCAATCGGAGCCTACCAGAACTCAAAGGAGGGGGTATTCTTGTCCTCTAATCCAGTGCTTAAGACATCTGGGGGGCTCACCACACTCTACTCGCCTATCAAGAAACTACACCCAGTGTGAGATCTTAACCTGGTGTTGGGAGCCCTGGATCATAAACCATTCAAGCCCATTGCATCAGCAGACATCAATCTAGTCACTTTAAAGTCCGCCCTACTGGTGGGACTTATATCTGCACGCAGGGTGAATGAAATCCAGGCACTTGTGGCTTCAGAGCCTTATACTACTTTCATATGGTCAAGGTGGTGCTTATAACGCACCCCGCGTTTTTACCAAAGGTGGTCTCTTATTTCCACTGAATGAGGAGATAGTGTTAACCACATTCTTTGCAGACCCGGAGGACAAGGCCTAGGGGGTTTTGCACTGTCCAGACGTCAGGCCACTCTAAAATTCTACCTGGACAGGACTAGAGGCTTCCGTAAATCGGAAGCTCTTTTTAACCTTCGGCGGGTCAAGGCCAGGCTATCAAGCCTCCATAGCAAGATGGATGGTGGCAGCCATAAGAGAGGCCTATGAGGGGCAGCGTAAACCACTCCCGGCTAATATGCATGCCCACGGTATCAATGCCAAGGCTACAGTTGTGGCTTTTCAGAGACATGTACCGTTGCAGGTCATCAGCGGGTCGGCTACGTGGGCTGCGCCTTCGGCCGTCTGAAAGCACCACTGTTTGAATGCTGGCTCCAGGTCGGACGTGGCATTTGGCCAGTCAGTATTAAGGAACTTGTTTTCTTAGGAGGGTCACCTCTCAACCCTGGGGCAACATTCAGTTGTAATCGCCCATGCAGTATGGCGGAAAGGAGACAGGATGTAGGAGTCATAAATTACTCACTGTAGTGACTAACATACTCGTAATCCATAATCCCCTTTCCTCCATACATCCCACCATCCTCCTCCGTAATAAAAACTGGTGTCATTAGGCAATGGTAAATATTGTCCACGAGTCAAAGGGGGACTGAGGAGTGGCGCTGGTGGGCAGAGTCAGGGGAGCACATGCTCCCGGGGTCGCGACCCTCTAAATTTGAAGGGGAAGATTTTTTTCTGGTGGAAAAAGGTTCCGTCTCCTGTTCCTAGCGAGGGACGCCCATGCATTATGGAGGAAAGGGGACTATGGACTAAAAGTAAGTTAGTCACTACGGTGAGTAACTTACTATTTTTGCGCTCCCGCCTCAGATGCCAACAATCAATGATGTAATGGTCAAGGAACACAGCTCGAATGTAGCGGGCCGGCTACCTCTCTTTAAGGACAGCTGCAAGCATTGTGTCAAGAGTCCTTGGATCCTTTCTATAGTCTCCACCGGCTTCAGTCTTCCCCCTTCCCTCTAACTTCCTCTCCTCCTTTCCTTCAGATAGGGTCCCCAGCCCTCTTACGGGAGATCCTCTGTTTTGGAGAAGCAGGCGGTGGAGCCGTTTCCTCAGTCAGACAGGGGCTCTGGCTTTTACTCCAGGATTTTTGCGATACCAAAGAACAGCTAGGCTGGTCTGAGGTGGCTAATCCTGGACCTGTCATTCCTCAACCTATCTTTACCGCTCAAACGCTTTAAGAGGATTACTTCGGCGCACAAAGTTGAGTCTCTGTGAGCAGGGGACTGGATGTGTTCCATATACCTCAAGGAGGAGTGCCTTCATGTCCCCATCTTACAGCCACATCAGATATTTCTGCGGTTCATGATTGTTGTACACCTTCCAGTACAAGGTGCTACCTTCCTGCCTTAAATGGCCACTCATGTGCAAAGGTGATGAATGCGGTGGCTTGTATCCTTCGCCTGGAGAGCCACCACTTATATCCTTATCTGGACGACTGGCTTGTGAGGGCCAGCTCGCCCCAGGTGGTGGCGCCACTCATGCCAACGTCTGCTGGACGTTCTTCACCAGCTTGGGTTCTCCCTCAATCAACGGAAGACACTGCAAACTCCCTCCCAGGACCTTTTGTTCCTTGCAGTGCGCTGGGACACAGCGGTACAGCTGGTGTTCCCCACACCCTAGAGGCGCCTCTCCGTTCGTAAGGCGATAGGGCACTTTCTGCCAATTCGACCACCTCTTCATGGGGGTTCCAGCATCTTCTTGGATTGAATGCGTCTTGTGTGCTCCACCTGGCTGCCAATTGGTACCAGAAGAAGTGGTCGCAGTCGGCCAGGATGTTGCAGGGTGACCCCCCCCCCAATTACCCCTCCGGAGCCTAATCTGCTGGTGACAACACAACAGATTCCATGCTTTCGGGCTGGGGGATGGGGGGGTTACTCGATAAATGGTGCATGGTCCAGGGTGGAGGCCCTTCTGCATATCAATCTGCTGGAACTCAGGGCGAAAGGCCTGGTGCTCAAGGCTTTTCCGACGATCGGGGACAGTGCGTCTCTGGTCAGGACCGACAGCTCCACAACAATGTTTTAGTTGAACAAGCAGGGTGGCACCTGTTCCCCCACTTCTGTGCATGGCCCTGTCAGAGGGGGGAGGGGGGATATGGATTTCCTCGGTCCATTTCCCGGGACAGCAATGCGGAAGCGGAACCAGCTGAGCCGATTGGGGTTCAACACCGACGAGTGGGAGTTACACATTAACTCCTTGTTTCCCCTTTATTAGAGAAAGGGTTTTCCGGATCTGGAATTATTTGCTTCCTGGGCTGGACAAAGGTGGGGGGTCTCTGGGGGACACGTTCCAGCTCTGCTGGCACGGGCGCAGGTGCTATGCGTTTCCTCCTCCATTGCTCAAGTGGACCCTCTGTAAGATCTGGGCGTCGGCAGGCTGCAGCCTCATCCTAATTGCCCCACACTGTCTGTCGAGAGCTTGTTTCTCGAATCTGCTGCAGCTGTGATCCCAGGGACCTGCCCATCTTCCTATACCCAGCAGGTGCTTCCTAACGCAGCAGGGTGGACAGTGGAGCACGTGGACCCAGCCAGGCTGATCCTACGGGACTGGTTCCTGACCAGCTGAAGCTGCACCATGCTCAGTTTTCTGAAGACAACTGGGACATCATACAGGAGGCCGTCTACTCGATCCCAATACAAGAGCAAGTGGGCTAGATTTTGCTAGATTTTGCAACTGGGCTCAGGACATGGGGCTCGACCTGCTCCCTGGACGATGTGTTTGCTTTTTCCACACATCTGGCTCGCTCCCGCCTTCAGGTCGATAAGTGCTGCACCTATCTTGCGGCCATTGGGGCTTACAATTCCCCATAGCATGTTTTTTCAACAGCCAACCCGGTGGTTAAAGCCCACCTCAAGGGGTTGTCCAGGCTCTTTCCTCCGGTACATAGGCTGCATCCTATCAAGGACCTAAATTCTTGCAGCCTTGCAGTTCATACTCTTCGAGCCGATGGCATTGGTGGACATCCAACTGGTGACACTGAAGACAGTGCTATTGGTGGTGCTCACCTTTACACGCAGGGTCACGGAGCTGCAGGCCTTGTCATCATGCATTTCATGGCCATCAGTAACTTTTTATGGCATTTAGCTCAACATACAGAGGACACCCGTGGCTGTGTCTTCACTTTACTCTTCACGGAGGCAACTAAGGTGAGCACACCTGGCTATATCCCCCCCCACACTCCCACCCTCCCCACCACCCCACCTGGGTCGCTAGACTTCCACTTTTGTCATTTTTCATTTATGCGGCCTAGGTCGGTCAGCACTATTCTCAACTTCCTTTTTTAGCGCTGAAGCACCCATTGCTCCATTTGTTTTCCTGATTGCACTTCCGCCTTTAAGTGCCTTTGACCATTGGGAATTCATGCACTAGGGATCCCCAGTATCCTTCAGGTTAATCTATTGGCGAATTTACAAGTCCTCTTATGCTCCGCCTGAAAACCCTCCGGGGCTTGCATTATAATTTGCCTTGTTCCATGTTTCTTTCCAGCGCTCTCACTGGTATTCCAATCCTTACCATTTGGGCCTTTCTAAGTGGATGTAGGACCCTGTCCACTCCTCAAGCATCATGAGCACAGCTATTCTGACCTGTAAATACTCGTCAGTTAAGAAATAGGTAAGACACTCTTTGCTTTTGAGCTAGCAGGCAACGGGTCAGACGCATTTTATTTATCTATATGTCACTCAACATCAGGTTAACTCTTTAACCCTAGATGACACCGACTGTTTTTTAATTTACAACACTTGGGTTCTCTGTGTTCTCCAGCATGGGGTCTGGCATGGATTCACATGCTCATGAATATTCCCCGTCCGGCTGGGAATCCTCAGTAAATAAAAAATCGGTATCAGTTTCGTTTCCGATCTGTCTTTCTTAGTAGTAATCAATCACTGATCTCTGGGTCATACTGCCCCCAGCCAATGACTGCCCTCTCCCTAAGCCCCGCCTTTGGCAGCCATCCTCAGATTTTTACTGCACGCTCAAGTATTGGGAGTCCTCGTGCTTTAGCTCTCGAGTTTTTGCTGCGTTGTCACGCTTTTTCAGCCTCTATCGAAGTGGTTGCTGCGACCCTGGCAAAGCAAGCCGAGACTACGCCAGTGGAATCGGCCTCTGGGCCCAGAGTATCCCTGCCATGGCAGAGGGAATCCTCTTTCCAGCCCATCGTTAAGACCCCCGTGAAGTCCCCGGCGGAAAAAGAGGAGGAGCTGGTGGAAACCGAGAAGGGCCTCAACGAGAGGTTCATAGGCCTCAACGAGAGGTTTGAGAAGGTTCGATTCCAGGGGGTTGTCCCCGCTGACGTGATCGAAGATAGTGACGATGTGGGCCCAGTGGAGCGGCCATCCTGTCCGTCGCAGCCATTACCCGAGCCCCGGGATAGCTCGGTGGCCATTTTGTTGGCGATCCAATCACCCCCCCACCCCCCCTCGAGCTTCTCCAGCCGACAAAATTGGCACCTTTCACGCCATGATAACCAGGGCATCCAAGCTCTTCCAGCTCTGCCCTGAAGAACAAAAAAAGGAAGGGTTTCTTTACCAACGACAAGCGGCCAAGAGGAAGACGGTCCTCGCGGTGCCTTTGCTCGACGACATCTGGGACGAGGGGCTTGCTGTCCTCAAGAACCCTTCCACGACACCCACCAAGAGGGACAGGTACGAGAAGAAGTACCGAGTCCCTGATGCCGCCCCCTTGTGCCTCAGGGCCCAGCCCACGCCGGACTCTGACGTCTCGGCAGCGGCTAAGAAGAAAGCAGCGGGTGCGGCAGCTTCCACTTCTCCGCGGACAGCGAGGGCAAGAAGTTGGACTCCATGGGACGACGAGTCATCTCGTCGGCGACGATTAAGGCGGCCAATGCCTTAGCGATCGTGGCTCGCTACGACAGGGAGCTCTGGTTCAAGATGGCTCCCCTGCTAGACTTTCTACCTGACGACAAGAGGGCCGAGGCCCTACAAGTTCTGCAGGAAGGCGAGGTGGCGTCGAATCACGCCATAACGGTGGCAATTGACATTGCCGATACCGGACTTCGCCAATTGGGCAACGGAGTTTGCCTCCGACTACGAGGATGGCTCAAGGTGACAGACTTTCGCCAGGATGTCCAGACCCAGAGTGTTGGATATGCCGTTCGACGGCAGCAACCTTTTTGGTAAGGCTGTGGACGAGTCTCTCCAGGCCATCAAGACCGACTCGGAGACGGCCCGGGCCCTAGGGGTACTTCAACAACGACGGCCCTTTCGGAGCTCCGGAGGCAGACAGGGTGCCTCCAAAGGATCCAGCGGTGGCTCTTCCACTTACCGCTAGGCGACCCACTCCTCTTCCCAGGAGGCCTACAGAGGTCACGGCAAGCAAGGGGGATCCCGCCGTCATTGCGAAGGAGGCCAAGGCGGCAAGGCCGCCTCCAAGCAAGACTGACCCGGCCGTGTTGTCGGGCCCCCACCGAAGCACCCCGGTGGGAGGCCGGCTGACGAAGTTCGTCAGCGTGTGGGAGTCCATCTCCACTGACCGTTGGGTGCTGGACACCCTGGCCAACGGGCACTCATTGGAATTCCAAAAGGAGTGCATTCCTCCCCTGGCCAGGAAGGAGAATCACGTCCCTCAACTGCTGTTGGAGGTAAGGGCAATGCTCAAGAAAGGTGCCATCGAGCTCGTCCCCAGGAGGCTGCGGGGGTCCGGAGTATACTCGAGGTACTTCCTCGTCAGAAAGAAGACAGGCGGTTGGCGCCCCATCCTGGACCTGCGTCGGTTAAACAAATAGATCAAGGCGCAGCAATTCAGGATGGTCCCCCCTCCAGCACGTGCTGGGACAGCTGGAGGAGGGCGACGCTGGAGGATGCTTACTTCCATATCCCCATTCTAAAAGGGCACAGGATGTTTCTCAGGTTCGTGGTTTAGGGACGCCACTACCAATTCAGAGCCCTGCCCTTCGGATTAAAGTCGGCACCCAGGGTATTCACCAAGTGCTTGGCACCAGTGGCGGCGTGGCTGCGCCTGCAGGGGATCCACGTCTACCCCTACCTGGACGACTGGCTAATCCGGGCAAGGACAAGAGAACTCGCTGTCGAACACACAGCAAGGACCGTCCGGCTGCTCACGGAACTGGGGTTCGCCATCAACTACCCCAAATCCCACCTGGTTCCGTCACAAGTAGCACTATTTCTGGGAGCAAAGCTCGATACAGTGGGTCAATTGGCCTCCCAGTCAGAGGAGAGGACGAAGACCATCCTGGGCAAGGTGCAGCACTTGCTAGCCACGGACGTGGCCAGGGTGAGGTCCATCAAGTCCCTCCTCGGGATGATGTCCTCATGCATCTATCTGGTACCCCTGTGCAGACTTTGGATGCGTCGGCTACAGGAGTTCCTCGACGCCTGCTGGTTTCAGGCGACGGGCTGCTTCGAGGACAGGATCCCTCTCGACGAGGAGTTCCGTCGGGCGATCCTATGGTGGGGTACCCGTGCTCACCTCACTACAGGCACGGACTTTCAGACCCCGGCGTTTCAGGAGACGGTGACAACGGACGCCTCTCTGGATGGTTGGGGGGCCCACACCGGAGATCACCACGCAAGAGGCCTTTGACTCCCGGAGGAGAGGTCTCTCCACATCAACATTCTGGAGCTCCGAGCAGTGTTCTGGGCGCTCAAGTCGTTCCTTCCATCCCTCAAGGACAAGTGGTGAGGATCTTCACCGACAACACCACCATGATGTTCTACATACGGAAGCAGGGGGGCACCAGATCACCAGCCCTATCCAAGAAGGCCCAGGATCTGTGGCACTGGGCCGTCGCCCAGGGGATGTTTCTGGTTCCCTTCCACTTGGCAGGAATAAAAAACACCATCGCCGACTCACTCAGCAGGGAGCTGCGCTCGTGCCACAAGTGGGAACTACGTCAGGACCAGGTGGTTCGGCTCTTTCGACGATGGGGCAAACCCCAAATAGACCTTTTTGCGACGGTGACAAACTCCAGGTACCAGAGGTTCGCCAGTAGGTTCCCGCAGCCGAGGAGCATGGGCGATGCATTCTCGTTCCCGGACCTTCTGGACTTGTCAGCGTCCCCACCAGTCAAGCTGCCGGCGGACGTGGATCTTCTCTCCAGATAAGGAGGCGCCATTCTCCAGCACGACCCACAGTCGCTGAACTTGCAGGCCTGGCTCCTGCAGCACTAGAGTTTGGAGGGTACGATATCCCGGCTGACTGCAGAGAGGTTCTTGCAAAAGCCACGGGTCCTCATCTCTTGTGTTACGTTCATAAGTGGAAGAGGTGCTCTGTCTGGTGCCGTGCACAGAAGATTAACCCTCTGCGGATTACGGCCCCTCAAGTACTGCCGTACCTACTGTCGCTGGCCAAAGCTGGTCTGGCTCACGCCTCCATCAAAATACATCTGGTTGCCATCTCCCGATATACCAGGACTACGGGACGGGCGTCCTTGTGGTCTCATCGCCTGGTGAAGGAATTTATGGAGGGACTGTTTTGATCGTTCCCGCCGGTGAAGGCTCCTGCCCCGGCGTAGGAGCTTAATGTGGTGCTGACCAGGCTCATGGGGGCCCCATTCGAGCCTATGCATTTGGCGCCTTTGAAGTTCCTGTCATGGAAGACAGCGTTCCTCGTGGCCATCACCTCCGCACGACGAGTGGGAGAGATCCAAGCCCTATCTTGCAAGCCTCCATACTTGACTTTTCATGACACAAGTGTGGTGCTGAGGACGCACCCCTCCTTCATGCCCAAGGTGCCGTCGGACTTCCACCGCAACGAGCACTTGGTGTTACCATTTTTCTTCCCATCGCCTTCGACGCCGGCCGAGAGGACTTTGCACTCGCTGGATGTAGCTAGAGCCCTGAAGTTCTACGTGGACTGCACAAAGAGTTTTCGGAAGACGTCACAACTGTTTGTGAACTTTGGGTCTGTTAATCAAGGGAAGGCTCTCTCGAAGACTTCCATTTCCAGATGGCTCTCCGGCTGCATCATGCACTGTCACCGGTTGGCAAACCGACCGCTGCCCGGCCGTCCGAGAGCCCATTCGACCAGAGCGATCGCTGCTACCACAGCGTTCCTGTCTGGTGTGCCCCTGCTGGACATCTGCAGGGCTGCTACGTGGAGGTCGACGCACACCTTCACAAGATTCTACTGCGTCGATCGGGACTCCAGGGAGGAGTCCAGGGTCGGCCAAGCAGTGCTGCACAACCTGTTCGCCTAAAGTGAGCCTGGTGGGGAGGTAAGAATTGCTTAATGTTGAGTTTTGGATGTAATGCTTAATGTTGAGCCTTTGCCACCTCCTGTGATTGTGCATGTGTATACTGCTATGTATTCTTTTATTCATGAGCATGACCATGCCAGACCACATGCTGGAGAAGGAACAAGTTACTTACCTGTAACTGTTGTTCTCCAGCATGGGTCTGGCATGGATTCACATGCGAACCCTCCCTCCTGCCCCTCTACGGCTTTTCACTTGGTCATACTGCCACTTGGCGTGCTACCAAATCTGAGGATGGCTGCCAGAGGCGGCGCTTAGGGAGAGGGCAGTCATTGGCTGGGCTCAGTATGACCCAGAGATCAGTGATTGGTTACTACTAAGAAAGACAGATCAGAAACGAAACTGATACCGATTTTTTCTTTACTGAGGATTCCCAGCCTGACGGGGAATATTCATGAGCATGTGAATCCATGCCAGACCCATGCTGGAGAACAGTTACAGGCAAGTAACTTGTTCCTTCTATCCTCGAGTCACATCTCTTGGTGATGGCCTTTGGTGGTGTTTTTGGTGCACAGCACGGGTTCCAGTGGTGGTCCACTCCGGTATCTCTAGTCTCCCTTCATTTGGTAGTAATCTACATGGTGTTCTGTTTATGGTACATCTGTTCAATTGGGCCTCTGGATAGCTTCACCATTGGCTGTTTGAAAACATAATATTTTATCCAATATTCCATTGTTATAGGGGCCGAGCAGAGACAGTTAGTCCTGATTAAGGAGGTTGTCTACTACATCGTCCACCGAAACGCCCAGCCTGCTGTTCACATTGATGCCCAACTTCTGATATACTTGGGTCATGACAATAGTGGTTGGTGCATTATGCTAAGGTTTATTAGCGTATTTATGTTACTGTAATAGCAGGTGGCGTAGACGATTTTCCAATTTGGTCCTAATTTACAGCTTCTTCCCAGCACTCTGCTGGCAATACAATTTAAATAATTCAAAGTTAACTGACTTTCAGTCTTTGGAGAAACTTTTTATTTATGCATGTATATTGTGTTTAGTCAGGGCAAGTTAGTAATGATGCAAAAGTCATTGCCCCTCAATTATGCCATTCTTGTATGCAGTTAAAAATTTTTGCATCCAATTTGTCATTTACGTTTTAAATTTGCAACCCTTTTTCCTTCAGTCCCAATGTGCATTAGACTTTTCTTTTTGCAATTGGCAACTTAAACGTTTTATTGATTTTCCACTGGTGGGTCAAGTTAGTGCAGAAACTATTGGCTAAATCATGCACCTGCACTCATACCATGTACATGACAAATTTAATGATTAAGTTCGGTTCCTGTTAGGGAGAATTCTATGTAAGGCTGATTTTCCAAACCTAGTGAGTCCCCCAGCAGCTTTGCTGGATTTTTGGGGTTTCTTTTTCTCTCTCCTGCTAAGAGTGAGATTCTTTTGCTCCCACTTAGACATGATTTGAGGTGTTCCTTTAACTTTCCATGTGTTTTATGGGCTATGGGGTCTTTTACTCCATAGGGTCTCATGTGTGTTTTTGATGTGGGTTACACAGCACCCTCCGTGCCGTAACCCAGGGGTGTCGTAGCGACCCCCCAACATAGACTCCATACCCTGGGACTGACTACTGTCTCCCAGGGCATGTAAAGTCACCATTGGCTTTGCTAGTCCCCAATTATGAACAGAAACCAGTACAAACCATCATATTGTGGACGTACTGGTCGGGGCAATTCGATTGCCCCGGGGTCTGTTGTTCGAGGGGGCACGTCTCCGTCCCCCCTGATCGAGTTTTGGCTGGTGGCAGTGGATACTACTTTTTATATTCGACCGCGAATATATCTCTATGGAATTTTCCCATTGTTCGAGGCTATCAACTTTAATGATTTAATTCTTATAGCCTCGAACATACCGCCGGTTTATTTATTTAATATTAATTCGCCGGTTGGTATTTTTTGCCAGAACCCGATTCTAAAATGGCGTTTGTGTTCTCTTCTGTGACTCCAACCCAAGTCGAGCCCTTTGTTCCACTTTTTGGTGGGCTTCTCCACAGAAGCCTCCAAAAGTGGTGCCACTCTGTCTGGGTACCACAGGGGGTGTCGGAGGGGGTTTAGGCACCCTGGACTGAGTTACCTTGGTAACTCAAGTCGCACTCTTGTGTGATTGGCCCAAGTGGTGAGCCGGCCGGCTCACCACTAAGCATGTTTGATTGACAGCTAGGCTGAGTGAATGGGGGTGTGCTGCATAAAAGCAGGGCTTTGGGGACTGGAACTTCAGAAGTCGCCACAGGACCTAAGAATCCGAGGAGGGAGAAGCTGAGCCGGCCTGCAACGACGACACCACCGGTGGAGCCCTGCTAAACTGTCTCACCACTTTTCCCAACGATGGAGTAGATCACCAGCCTGGAGAGTCTTCTTCCTTCGACTGGTGGGGATAACCAGTTTCGCCTTCTTTTCACCTTCCTGGAGCATCTCGTGGCCGCCTTGCCTGTGCCAAGTACCCCGGCAACCTGGATACCACGTTTTCACCACTACCGCGAACCGAAAGGGTAGTACTTTTGTACCGGAGAAGTCCGCGGCTTCTTTCTGCCCTGGCAGTGCAACAACCTTCATCTTTCCTCCACGACGATATCTTCTCATCCTCTGGTCGATGCTGCGACTTGCACCCGCTGCCAGGAACAACTGCCCCCGCTGGAGGATCCTCTCCATTTAAGGTACCGTGTTCTGCCTGACTTCGCTTGAAATCGATTGAACGGGGTGTATTAAATCCTCGTCTCTCGAACCTGGGTTAGCCTGGGACACCTTAGCTAACTTTTCTGCACTGAACTAACCCTTTTTCGAACTACCTTCGCAAACTTCGAAGACTCTGTGTAACTGTCTGATCTTGGGCATCTTCCGCCTAGCTCCCTTGAAAGTGGGCCTGGCACCTAAACTTCCTTGCTCATCAGTAGAATGTGCCTTCCTAACTTGCTGTGGTTCTTTAAAAAGTGTTTAGTGTGTATGCTTCCATAATTCTGCTTTTCCCTCCCTTTTTAATTAACTTGTTGGAGTGCCATCGAACGTTAAGCGCTCACCTCTGTCCGGAAATAAGCGGTGTTAACTAAGACTTGTCCAACAAGTAATCAGGGATGTACATATGATAATAGTGATTGTGTTTTGAACTTATCTTACCAATTTAGTGCTAGTGTGTTTCATAAGTGTGTGTTAAATAAATAATTATATACTTTTACACCCAAGCTCTGGTCAGTCTTTGCTTGTGCTACGGTATTTCTGTACCTATTTTGTATGCTCTGTATACTGCCTAACTCTTCTTGAGGGAAGTCTGACTGCTCAGACACAGCTACCAAGTGAATCTGTATGGTACAGACTGCTACCAAGTGGGTTTACTGCCAAACACCTGTAGTCTTAAATCTTTTGCAGTGGTCCCTAAGGGAACTGCACAGGTTTCTGCCTAACAGTTGCATTCTCGAATGCTGATACATTTTAAATCAAACTTTACTTTTCCTCATGGGAACACCTTTCTTGGTTTGTTTCGCTGCTCCTCTCAGTTCCCGTGGTATAGGGAGCCCCCCTTCTTGTTAGACGTTTGTCATCCTGCAAGCCTTTCACCAAGTTTCCTAACGACAAGGCCATCTTGGGCATTCATCCAAACTTTTTACCCAAAGTGGTCCCCCCCATTCCATTTGAATTCAAGAAATCTGCCTGCCGGTATTCTTTCTGAACCCACATTTGCAGGCCTTGCATTCCTTGTACCTCAAGAGAGACCTCAAGTTCTATCTCTTTCGAACAAAATCCTTCAGGAAATCTGAGGAGGTGTTTGTCACCTTTGGGGGCACGTCTCCCGGCACCCATGCTTCCAAAGCTGCTTTTGCCATTTGAATGGTCCAGGCCATCTGAGGCATATACGGCCAGAGGCAAACCTGTTCCTGCAGGGATTCACGCCAATGTGGTCAAGGCTAAGGCCACAGCCTTGCTTTTCATGGGATGTTATCAGCACAGCAGTTAATTGGGCCACTCTGTCTGCAGTCTGTAAGCACTATTCCCTGGATACTAGCTGCAGGCGGGATGCAGAGGTCGGACAGGCCGTTCTCAAGAACATTTTTGCTTTGTCGTGGATATGAGGCAGGTTGTCACAGCTCCACCCTCTGCTCTTGTTCAGTGGAATCACCCACAAGGATGGAGGAAAGGGGTCGGGACGTATGAGTAATTAAAGTTACTTGCCATAGTGACTAGAGTACTTCTAGTCCTTAGTCCCCTTTCTGCATAAGTCCCACCCACCTACTCGGCTGGTATTCCAGGGGCTAAAATATTCAGCATAGCCAGGTATTAAATCATCCAATGTGTTAAAAGGGGACTGAGGTGAGGCACCCGAGAGCAGGATTTCTGGGGGGGCATTCCCACGCCCGGGACCGCGCACCCTTGGGCTGTACTTCATTTGAAGGGGGAAGTAAACTTTTTCGCTGCCAAATGTTCCTGTACTGTCCTCTTGATGGGGGATGCCCACAAGGATGGAGGAAAGGGTCCTAAAGACTAGGAGTACTCTAGTCAATACGGTGAGTAACTTTAAAAAAGAAATGTATTTGATTTGTCTTACAATTTTACAACAAAAGAAAAAGGAAGGACTAAGCATCCATACATAAGAGTCCTTGTTCCATTTTAAGTTCGGTGTACATCACCACATCCAACTTGTCTCTGCCTCTCTATGAAAGTCCAATTTTCTCTAAAAAGAGAGCCACAGCAATTGTCCACTTGGTTTTTTCCCCCACTCATGAGCATTGTCCACCAAGTTTCTTCATCCTGAGTGCTGGCTGTTCTCAATATTTTCATTAGGTAATGTAGTTAGGATGTCTCTTGCTCCTTGCGTGCCAAGCACGTCAACAGTAGATGTCATATTGTCTTTACCTGTTGTGTTGCGAAAGCAACATTCATTGCTAGTCGATTCTCCTCTAGCTTGCCCGTATCTCATTTGTTCTCATAACGTTAAAGGAATGGTTTGGTCAGAAATATTGTCCCTATGGTCCGGCCATGTGCTTTTAATCTTAATTTGATCGATCGTACAAACATTTCATATGCACCTTACCCGAGTTTTCAACTCATGAACACAAGCAAAATCAGGCAGCGGCCATCTTGTGATCTTATCACTTGCCGCATCGCCCTGGGTGACCTGCGTTTGCGGCACTAAATCATTTCTCCTGAGCCTGACATCACAAAATCATTTATATTCTCCGCCTCCCTCCGTGAAGTTGCTGGGCAGCGTGGCCAAACCTGCGCAGTCATCACCTACGCGACTAGATGCGGAACCCGGAAAACACACATCTCACAGCACGGCACGTCACAATTAGGAATATGAAACTGTACTTTAAATGGAAACAACAAGACTGTACAATTGATAGAGTACATTTATTTCACATTAAATGTTTCGATAACAATCGGCTTGTGACCGAATCAATGAAAATAGATTTATTTTTCTTTGCCGGTACCGCGTACGGACAGATTGGACCTTGTCTGTCATTTAATAAATCCGCAAATGTTTATCGTGAGTCACGCCCTGTTCCTTTTGGGTACACAGGGTGTTTGTTTTAGGTAATCGAAGCACTTCAGTCGCACGGTGAGTTGCAAGGCTGGTGCTTCAACTTGGCACTAGACCACCGTAAAGGTTATGTTGCTCCTAATTTCCGGTACCGCGTACGGACATATTGGACCTAGTCTGTCGTCCCAAAAGATGGTTAAGTAGATCCAGTGATTGACATGTAGCTGCAGCTGGTGGTTGAACCCATCGGTCAGGGTCTGGAATAGATGACAATCGCAGAACGGCACGATGGAACTGTTTGCAAAAGATAAAAATCGAAAAGTGTCTCAGTAGCCGATCATTATTACAATTATTCATTTGCTTTTTTAGCACAGAGGTGACACAATGTGAACTGAGAGAATACAACGTGGAATATCAAAGTACTCTGCTATTTGCTTCTGCGGATAGTGCAAATGATAATGTTGAGCTATAAACGTAATGCGTAAACTGGGGCAATAATTCAAGGTGCAAAAACAATGTAATGATTTATTAGCGTTGAGCCAGGGAGAGACGAGTGGTGGCATGCGTCTCGATGCTGGCCTGCCCCTGGTGTCCGGTAGATGGAAGTACTAGCACATTTCATTGCAATATGCCAAACAGAACGAACAAGAACAATGTCACCCATCAGTAACGGTCAGCTAATCTTATTTCGATTAGATCTGATATGAAATAGTCTAAAGAGAAACTTACATTATATTCTCAATTTCCTTTCTCTAGGCGTAATGCAGACCGTGATGCAGAATCCTCTGGTTGTGTCAACGTTTTCTCATAAACTGAACTTACATGAAACTAGATGCAGTTTCGCAATGGGCAACCTAATCATATCATACGTTATTAGACCCCCGCTTCAATTCAATCCCTTTTGGAATGGTCCCTGCCTCTCAAGGTCAAAAAACAATAGAACCTTATACTGTGCGATGGACGCGTGGGGCCTCACAGCTCCCAAGCCGAAATACAAAGCTGGTGACCTTCGCTCAAAATGAACGTACATTCTTACTTTGCAACATCCTGTGTCAACGCATTCATGATAAAATGAATTTTGAAACATGGGCACAGGAAATAGGGGGCTGCTAGTTGTTTGTGGCGCTGTTCAGCTGTAGGTGAAATTTACCAATAGGGCCACCACTGCTTATTTCATGGCCTCCTACCCCATGGCATGTTTTCACAGTCGGTACTTCTTGCGTGCCTAGAATGTTTTGTGGCCCATGTCTAATCCCTTTTGTAGGTCCATCAGTTATTCAGCTTTTTGTGGAACTTTATTGCAAGTCAACTGCCAAAACCCAAATATTCTTACACACTGTTACCCATTGTTAATTAACACGAAAAATGAAGGTCCCACAGTTTCTCTACTAAATTGTGAAATGTGAAAGCAATCGTTATAATTGTAATATATTTTCAAGATAAGAGAGGATAGATTGCAAAAGACAAAATGCATACTTTATTTATACAGATTATAGGAACATTTTTTTGCAAAAATAAAAACAGACAGTAATCATTTCAACCGGGATTTGAACGTTTTAACACACTCTGCTTTGGGTGGACATGGTACGCTGGCAATGTTTTGTGGCAATGTATGTGTGCTCTGAACAGATTTGTGTGTGATTCCATGACCATGCACCTCGACGACATTAACAATGAGATCTTTCACAAAATCGAATTCCATTTGATCATTTACTGGCTTGACCACCCATATTTTCCTTCTTTTTGTAAGGGCCATATTGTAGCGAAGCATCCCTAAGTTTCCTGCAGTCCTAGATTGTTCCTGGCCACCATTCTCATTATACGCTAATACTGCTAGTAAAGTCCTACATTTCATCCCCTTGATGCCAAAATACAATCTCTTTGGCCTGCACTTTGGGCACATATTGTGGAACACCTCCAAATCTCCTGTGTGACAGAATTCTGTGAGTCCCTCCAGATTTCTTGATAGTTGTATCAAACACAATCTTCTCAAGGGCTTTGTGTGTAGGTGAAGATGGTATCAACCACGTTGTCTTCCGTGCCTGCTCTGGGGACAAAGGGCCATGTTCACATTGGTGTAAATGTTGGTTTTCTGTCCAGTGGTGAACGCTGGAACAGTGGTGCATCAGTGAGCGCCATTTTCCCAGTAGAATTTCCACAGACCCATCACATGTTTTGGAGCTCCACCAAAAATGGTTGCTGAAAGACTGGGACCATTGCAAAATACTTTCAAAACCTTTTTTTTTTCCCCTGCAGGCGAGATTTTTTTATTAATTGATTTGGCAACATGCCATACATCAAATTGATGTTCACTATTTGGATACTGCTCTCTCATTGTCTTGGCTATTGAAACGTGTCTGTCCCTGGCTGAGGTTGATTTGCATTCCCCTTGATTGTAGATCTTCCAGTGATTTTATAAAACCAAGTTTCTCCATGGCCACTGAGGATTTACATTGGGACACCTGCACGACCACCGAACTCACAAGTTTCTTACTTTCTATGTCGTGAAGATGGTAGGTGCAGTACTTAGCAGAAAATCTGGGGCTGTCACACTGTCCATCGCCGGCTAGCTTGAACCGTTTGTCGGGGAATGTAGTTTGAATAGCCAATTGTTCAATTTTCCAAGCTTCACTAATGGCATGGAATAGATAATCACGTTGGTATTTGTAGTATTGCTTTTTAGAAATGAAATGTAGTCCCACAAACTGAAAGAAACTCTAACTTCGTGAAACTAGAGCCACTGAAAAGTAAATCTTGCTGTACTTAGTAGATTGCCAGCTGGCAGTTTCCCCAGCATCGGTTGAGCGGACCATGAAAATGCTTTGTGACTTTTCACAGGTGGCCTGTATTTTCAGGTTACTGCCTTGTGTTAGACGAGTCACGTTCACCAATGGCTTTCCACATACTTCCCCTCCCACTGAATGCACATAGTTCAGCATCTTTATAATCTCCATCAAGCTGCTGTCGAATACAGTATTTGGCCTCTTTTATTATACGGTCATCTGGCAACACTGTTTCGGACTGAACCGTTGTGGACATATCAACCAAACCGGACATACTATAGTCGCTATCTTTGTCTGTTTTGTCGGTCAATAGTGTTGATGCTCCAGTTTCTGTCATTTCAACATCTGTTACTTGACGATGGATAGGAGAAAACATCAATGTGGGCATTTTTTTGGGCTGTTGTCAATTGTGTCAAGTGGTCATCGAGTGATGTAAAACTATCTTCTATAAATTCAATTGCGTCTCCCTCTGGCGGAGCGGGCGCATTGTAGCAATCGACCAAGAACACTTTGCAGGAATCGCCGGTCTTATTGAATCCATTTTCTGGACATTGGACATAGGCATCTCAAGTGTGAACACGACGCATCACAATAAATAGTTCCTCCATGGTGAAAACAGTTTGGCAAGCAGCATCTGTCATTTGTATCGCTGTCTGTATCGCATAGTCCGTACTATTTTGGGCAACTACAGGACAGATAGGAAAAGGGATGTTCAGTCTAAATTCAACATACAGTGGTGTTCAATTGACATTAAAAAAAAGCATATAATGAAGGCCTTAGCACAACACTTTTGCCAACAATAGAAAGTGTTTATAACTAACCTTATTTTAATTTATTTTCTTTGAAACCTTCTTTACTCTAACATCAACAAACTGGCGGACCGACTCTGATACATGTTCCTCTGGTTCAATATACGGATCTTGTATACATCCCTACAAAAAATAGTATCCATTTAAAATAAGTCATTGGCATTACACATCTAATTAGACCGACTTTCTTTTATTCAATGGTACTGTCAATGCGCATACCTCTGGCTCCAGAGCAACTGTATGGTCTGTTTCCGGAAAAACCACAATGGATAATGTAATTGTATCAGACGTTGCAGCATCTTCCTGAAACACAGTACTTGCATTAGTAAGGTCGAAAGATTGGAAACGGGACAAAGAAAACAAAGGTACATATCAACAGTACAATGGTAAAGAAACATGGTGCAATGCAATGATACCTTACGAAAATATGATCAGATTCTCATCCTATTGAGCTATGAAGACCCATACCTCTGACACCGGATCTACTACGAGGCGTGTTCGGATTGTAGTGGGTGCTTTAGCATCTCCCTGAACACAGTACTTCCATTAGTGAGGTCGAAAAGATTGGAAACGGGACACAATTTGGAAAGGCGACAAAGGTACTTATCAACAGTAAAGTGGTAAAGAAACATTGTGTAATGCAATGATGCGTTGCAAAAATATGATCACATTATCTAGAAATCCGTACATAAAACCAGTCTGGAACAGAATAGCTAGGTAAGATTACCTGATACGCGCTCGAAGTGGTTGATGACTCCAGGCAACACGTGGATGTTGAATCTTGTTCTTTCATATTCGATGGATAGTAATGGAGTGGTAAAGGGAAAGTATTATTCGATTTAGAAATTGAAACATTACAAAATGGCATGTAAGGAGACTGAATACTAGAAAATTACACTTATTGAAACGCATAATATAGCATAGTTATCCGTCCCCATAAATCATTTTTCTATGTGGGTTCTACAAAACAAGGACTGATGTTTAGCAAAAAAAGTCATTATTTCAGCATCTATTCAATCACATAAATATGGAAAGTACTAGAAGTGGCATTTACACTGAAAATACAGGGATAAAGCTAAATCCTGTAGTGTGACTCACCTGTGACGGCATTTTCACGAGTAAAGTCGGAATAGGGTTTGGGAGCAATTTCCGAGTTGCTCTTGGTTGATTCCTCTTTGTGTACAAGGATGTGTTGTACATATCCGGTTAGAAGTGCAGGCTGCAGATGCGGTATCGATGACCCCTCTTGTCCTCCAAGACTTGGTTGACTCTACTTTCAAGGTCTTCCAGTGGATATCTGCAACGTCTGACCCATTCTCTTATTCGATCAACAGTCTTGGGGAATACATGCATTGTAATGCCTTCGGATTTGTCATGGGTCTTCGAAGGGCAACCGAAAATAGAACATGCAGGCATTTTTGTAAATCCTGCAAAATGAAGGTCAACATTATTAGAAAATTATTTAGCATAAGCATGTGAGAAAGAATGAATTGGACCATACATTGTTCGATGCACGCTTTCTTTTGGGCACCACAGCAAAACCAGTGCAGCGTGTGCGGCTGTATAATAGGATACATTTCACAAACGATTCATTGATGTGTTGAAAATTAGAACATGTTACTAGTCCCTTGAATGTTCTATCATGCACGAAAATGAAACATGCTTATACTATAGGAACGTTCCGCGAAGGATGCAATATGATGCCAATTGGCAATGATAAAAATTGATATACCGATAACGTAACAAAAGTAGCTCAAGTCAAAAGCATTGATACAAATTAACATAGCACTACGGAGTTAGATACTTCAGAATAGATATAAATTTACAAATGAAGGAGATATGATTAGGATACATGTCCTTGCCTTGACCAACAAACAGTTGGATTCAGCAAGCAGAGTAATTAGCGGCAGGAGAACAGGGAGATGTTCACAGGTAGCACACTGACAAGTTCACTCGAAGCTGTCAGAGTAGCACGTTCACGATTTGACTTGCAGTGCTCAAGGAAGTTATGGTAAATATCCAGTGGTTTATAAAGAATAACAAAAAGGGGTGCCTTTGTGAATGAATGACGTGTATATGTCATGGCATTATGTGGATTGCAGGGGCGCGGCCTGCTTCAGGGGAGCCTGCCTGGAGACACAGGGTCTGAGGAGGCCATGTGAACAATGGCCCCTGGGCGTAAGATAGCCTTTGAAGTGTACATGTTGTTTGGCACCTTGGCCCTTCGCGCCCCTGACAGCCCCCTATGGCAGCGCACATCCACTGGCGCGAACTGCCTTTGATAGTGGGGGGTGGGATGGATGGGCCGGGAGGCATGCAGACAAGGCACCGGAACACTGCTGGATGGAGACACACATGATTCACTTAAAAACTGAAACACCCATAGATAAAAAATGTTTTATTTGGTTTCGTATTTTGATGCCACAAAAAGTACTACAGATTGTAAAGGTCTGGTTGCAGCTCGGCGAGGGAAAATCCCCTGTACTGACCACTGTCGCTGGGGAAAGTTTGTCTAATGGCGCCAACGACACAGGCGGATATTACTCGTCGAACGCGGTGTCCAAGCCTCCCATGAAGCCAACATGTGTACGAACGATGGGCCACCAGCCGGTACCACCTATGAAAGAAAACTATACAATCTGTTTTTAAATGACCAAGATAAGTGTATTAAACCTTAGTTGTCAATGACAGTTCTTGTATACAGTGGCATTTTTGCCAGGACAAATGCTAACTAGCCACTGCACAATATTGAACGACTTTTATGCGACTATTACTAGAGAATTGCAAGACTAAACGGATATAACAATGATTTCTTGAAGTTACGAGAATACAGGGGACAACCGTGAAATAGTAGTGGCCTAACTGACATCACAACCAGACTACACTTACTTGTTGCTTGGATTACGAGGACGAACTGTTGCACGAAGTGCGTGCATAAGCACCATCAAAATCCTCAACACGGACCGTGTGAGACACTGCTGTGAAGTCTGGCAGCTTGGTAACGCATTGCGGCTGTGGATCGCCTTGCGATATGTAGGACAAGCATCCAGAGTTTTCTCGGCAGCAGCAGTTCTCCACCTCGGTTGGCATTAGCGCGCACCGATTGCAGGTACACCAGATGGAAACACCATCCATGCAACTAGGCCCAAGCTCTTCATCCGTTGAAACGTCCGCCCAACTGTTGTTCAAATCCCCATCGTCTATAGTGCTTGCTCTTTCCAGTAATTCCTCCTCGGAATATTCGGCCTCGTACAGGTAGGGCATTATTGTTGCCATTGTGTGGTAAAGAAACGAAAATAAATTAGAGCGATAGTACTGGTATCTGTTCACACGGGCTACAAGCAAAGAAGCTAGCTGACCAGAGCACAGAAACGAGTCACGGAATACTCAAAGAAATACAGCGAGAGGAATGGAAAAGAAAATCTGCTGTTGTGTGTTGTGAAACGCTCTGTTTATTCTTGTCGAGGCAAGAGGCTTCCTGCCGTTTCCATGGCGACACGTCAGTAGCTGAGGCGCAGAGAATGTTGACGCGAGACGTGCTTTGGTGTTGTGAAATGGGAGGTACGCGTCTAGTAATGTCAGGATCAGGGGCGGGGGATATGATTTAGTGCCGCAAACGCAGGTCACCCAGGGCGATGCGGAAAGTGATAAGATTATCACAAAATGGCCGCGCCCTGCTGCCTGATTTTGCTTGTGTTCAAGAGACGAAAACTCGGGCAAGATGCATAGGAAATGTTTGTATGATGAATCGAATTATGGTTAAAACCACATGGCCAACCCATAGGGACAATAATATTTTCTGACCGAACCATTCCTTTAATCTAATTCTCATAAAGGGACAGCTCCATTTTCTATCCGGGAACTTTTTCAAAGAACACATAACATTCAAGGCCCTCACAATCACACACAGATGCCTTGCCCAGACCGCGCCAGCCTACCTAGTGGAAAGAATACACCAGGCTCCTGCCCACAGACCAAAACGTGACCAATACTCACACCAACTCTGTCCCAGCATTCAACAGAGCTAAAGCTGGAGGAACCAGCTTTGAAGTACTAGCCTCTAAAGCTTGGAACTCACTGCCGTTCAGTTTAAGAAAGGAAGAATCCCTCACAACGGTCAGAAAAGTATTAAAAACAAAGTTGTTTAACTAAACCGTTATCATACTGCACTGCCTCCAACATTGTTCCTTTTGTAACCTTGGAACACATCTCAACACTGTCATTGAATTCTATATTTGCCTCTGTAACAACTGTCATAACATGCATTAAGTGAATATTCTGTAACAGCCCCGCAATGCCTCCGGGCCGCTGCACGCTTTATAAATCCAAATAAATGTAATTTCCCATGCTATTATGGATTGCTGTTCAGCAACTGATGTTGGATTTGTTGGGTGTCTTATACAGATCTTCAAAAAACTTAACCCACCTTTCTTCGCTCACATTGTTTTGGAGCACGTTGTTTGTGCACTTATTTGTTGGTTTGATTAGGGACCAAAAGTCTTTTGATCTTTTTGCGCTAAGTATGCGCAGCATTTTTTCAGCGTCCTGTTAATAGGTTTGCTCGTTGTTGTGGGATCCAGTTTTTGTAGGAGCGTTCAGCCTTTTTTAATTTTGTGTCCATTTCCAAGGAATTGGCTTTTTTTGCCATTCCTTTGATTTTCCTCAGTCGATCGCTGAGCAACCAGCTGGCGATTGTAGGTGTGATGGTGAGTTTCGCAAATGTTACCAGCTTGTGGCTTAGTTACCCGATATACTGTCAGTAGGGGCACGTAGTCCACCTTCTTGTTTCTGCCTATAATTGTTGTTTCCTTGTCTTTTTGTTTTACATTATAGGCCTTCATTATGTCTCGGATTATTTTGTCAGACAATTTTAGGCGGTTGCCCCGAGAGCAGATTTCTAGCTCTTGTATCATCGTTTTTTTTTTCCAGCGGTTGCTGTAGCTGCCAAGTTGTTACCAATATATTATGGTCCCTGTTCTCCGTTTGTACTACTTTGAATCACTCAATTATGGAGAGTAGGTCTTTTCACACAAGTGTGGTCAATTGTTCCACGTTGTTCTGCTCTTTTCCATGTAGGAACCTCCATGTTTTTCTTATTTCTCATCCAATGAAGATTGTGTAGGTCCCATTTTTCCATGAGGCTCTCCCACTGTCAGGCTCCTGTTGTCTGGCGCAGAGGCAGCACAAACACCTGCCTCCCCGTTGGGTCTTAGCACCTGGAATGTAAAAACCACAGGCCACCTTGACCCGCCGGGGAAAGAGGGTTAGGGTCCGTTGGTTTGGATGGGTAGAGGGAGTTCAGGATAACCGGAAAGAGGGTTAGGAAGTTGTTATGGATAGGTGGGGGTTCTTTAGGGAAACATACTCCTCGGCTCCTGTGCGCCGCTCCGATGGACAAACTCCGCCCATGCACTCATGCACCTCACCCACACTGTGTGCCCTTTCGAAGGGAGCCTTTGTACTGGAGCTCCTGAACCAGGACACTACGACATTAAAGTGCTGACCAGTGCAGTAGGACACTATGACATTAAAGTGCTGACCAGTGTAGCAGCAACATAAAGCACACCGGCATTAACTCATGCAGCACGCTTTCCCAAATCATGTGCGTGAACACCAACCCCCTCGCATTATTCTCATGCACCAAAAACTGCACTTAGCTCTGATTGCTGGCTGGTGCCTCTGATCCTCCTGACTTGTTTGTGTGCTCAGCCAAAGTACGCTCAGCCGAAGTACGCTCAGCTTTCACTGCAAAATACCAAAACACATTGTCAGTGCGGGCGAAAACAACTCGTAGTTGACTTCACTCCGAGTTGCCTCAGGAATGTTTTCCCCGCATTCAGTGCGTGGGCAATTAGTCACGGCATTGCCCAATCATGCAGGGTCTATGTATGGATTCCCAGTTTACAGGGGACTCGTGCGCGATGCTTCTCGTGCCTCTGCCCCAGTTCGCGGTTCGGTATCTAAACCGACAATCCCAGCCGAAAACACAGCCGACAACAAGTGCTTCAAAAAGAGAAACTTATCTTTGTTTGTGCGCGGGGCCTGGGGTGTTCAGGCGGGAGCTTATGCCCCGCGTAGGCGTGCCTGCCGGAGCTCGAATGAAACACGTCTTCTCTCCTCTGCGTCCGGAATTGCGAGCGTCGTCCCGATGGCGCTGCTCGCGCATGCGCTTTAGCGCGGGCGTGGCATTTCCTGACAGCAGGCTCGTGCAAGGCACGGCCTGCTGGGAAATGTAGTTCCAAGGCGGTTCTCCATCCCAGGGACTTCTTTCTGCAAAATGGATGGAGAACCCGCCTTGAGTACTGGGTAGGGCTTTTTAGGGGGGCTAACACCCCTTCTGCAGCCCCCACAGTGGCTGCAATCTGCTTTTTGGCCCCAACACGTGGCCCAGCCCTGACAGTACTCCCCCTCCCTTTCGCAGGCCCTGGTTTAGCGGGGTATCTAAGATGGAATTGGCGAAGGAGTCGAGGAGCATGAATGTTTTGTGCCGGTTCCCAGGATTGATCCTCAGGGCCGTACCCCTCCCAGTCTATGAGGTACCATAGCTTTCCCAATCTAAAACTTGAATCCAAAATAGCCCTTACTTCGTATTCCGGATAACCATCCACCAACATGGGTGGGGGCCTTTTTGTTTTTACAGAAGCCGGGGCTGGTTTTAATAAGGCCACATGGAATACCGGATGTACCTTCATAT
Source organism: Ambystoma mexicanum (assembly GCF_040938575.1). NCBI lineage: Eukaryota > Metazoa > Chordata > Amphibia > Caudata > Ambystomatidae > Ambystoma > Ambystoma mexicanum. The sequence continues at coordinate 366,254,703 of NC_090935.1, forward strand.
GTTGTGGTAATGATAGTCTGACCGCCACTGGATTGATGATTGACGTGATCGGGAACGGGCCAATGAAACGAGGTTGGAATTTACGAGGCCCTTGTAGGTGGAGGTTTCGAGTTGAAAGCCATACCCGATCTCCTGTCTTATAGGGTGGGCTCACTCTCCTTTTCTTGTCGGCATAATGTTTATATGATGATTTTGCTGAGTTCAAGGTATGTTGTATGGACAGCCAAAGGGTTTCAAGCTGTCTTTTTCGTTCCTGTGCAGCTGGTACTTCCGGTACATCGACCTGCGGTAATGGCTGGAAACGTGGATGGTATCCATATGAACCATAGAATGGTGTTAACTTGGTTGACGAGTGGACAGCGTTATTATACGCTAGCTCCGCCAGCCAGATGACCTCCGCCCAGGTATTGTCTTTGCCTTGAATGAGACAACGCAGGTATTGCTCCAGTGTCTGGTTTAAGCGTTCCGTTTGTCCATCCGTCTCTGGATGGTAAGCAGTGGACAAACGTATATTCATTCCTACAGTGCTACAAAATGCTCGCCAAAAGCGCGAAGTGAATTGCGGCCCTCTGTCCGAGATTACATTATATAGGATTCCGTGCAGTCGAACTATGTTCTGCAGGAACAGATCGGCCAGTTCACTAGCTGTTGGCGTGCTCTTACAGGGTATGAAGTGAGCCATCTTGGTGAGGTAGTCTACGACTACAAGGATGGATGTGAATCCGTGGCTGAGGGGTAACTCCACTATCAAGTCTAAGGAGATGGTATGCCAAGGAGTTGGCGGTGTTGGCAATGGTTGCAGATGTCCTGCTGGTTTCTTATGTTCGGATTTGTTTCTCATACAAGTATCACAGTTGGAAATGTAACATTGCACATCCCTCTTCATACCCGGCCACCAGAAGTGCCTCCTTAGTAGTTCTATGGTTTTTGTCGAGCCGGGATGACCTACAAAAGGCGAGTCATGACACCACTGAATTGCTTGTCGTTGAAGTGGTGTAGTGGGTATGTATAGGGCTTTTTTGAAAAAAGGCAATCCATCCTTGATTGTCCGATCCGCATCCTGCGCCGTCCATTGCGCTAAATCTAGTACAGACATTGCTTTCCGGATGTCTTCAAACATGTTGTCTACTACGATGCTTCCTACAATGCAACTTGGTTTTATTATTGGCTTGACCTCTTCCTTGGGTTCTGAGTGTTCAGTGTTGGGCTCGGGATATCGTGACAGAATGTCCGCTTTCCTATTGTCTATGCCCGGACGATATGTTACAACAAAGTCAAACTCTGAAAAGTACATGGCCCATCGTAGCTGTCTGGGACTTAAGGGCCTTGGCCGACTTCAAGAATTGTAAGTTACGATGGTCAGTAAATATAGTGATGGTGTGTCGGGCCCCCATTAGGTAATGGCGCCATTCCCCAAAGGCTGCTTTGATGGCTAACAGCTCCTTGTCTGCTATTACAGAGTTCCGTTCTGCGGGTAACAATGTCCTGGAGTAATAGGCGACGGGGTGAAACTGTCCGTTGTCATCACGTTGTGACAGGATGGCGCCGATGGCATAGCTTGATGCATCAGTCTCTACTACATAGGGTTTGGTTGGATCTGGATGCATGAGAACCGGAGCTGTGATGAACGTGTCCTTCAGGGCTCGGAACCCTGCTTCTGCCTCTGCATCCCACTGGAATGTATTCCCTTTCGTAAGAGACGGGTAATAGGCTGAACCTTTTTAGCAAATCCCTCTATGAAGCGACGGTAGAAGTTCGCGAAGCCTAGCACCGTCTGGACGTCCTTTACTGAAGTTGGAGATGGCCAGTCGATGATAGCTTGTACCTTCTTCTGGTCCATATTCACTCCTTGGGGTGACAAAATGAATCCCAGAAACTCTACCGTGGATTGGTGGAACTCACATTTTTCTAATTTAGCGTAGAGCTGGTGCTCCCTCAATCTCTGCAACACTGCCCTCACATGGCCCCGGTGTTCTTCCATACTTTGTGAATAGATTAGTATATCGTCGATGTACACCACCGCAAACACATCCAGATATCCTCGTAGAACCTCGTCCAAGAAGTGTTGGAATGCGGCAGGGGCGTTGCAAAGTCCAAAGGGCATAACTTGGTACTCGTATAGGCCGAATTTTGTGCGGAAAGCTGTCTTCCACTCATCCCCTTGTCTTACTCTCACCAGGTGATATGCCCCTCGCAAATCAAGTTTCGTATATACCGTCGAACCACGCACCTGGTCTAATAACATTGGAATCAAGGGAAGAGGGTAGCGGTTTTTGATGGTAATGCGGTTGACCGCTCTGTAGTCGATGCATGTCCTGAGTTCTCCGGATTTTTTGGGCACGAAAAACAGGGGCGATGAGACTGGAGATGTTGAATGCCTAATAAATCCATTTGCCAAGTTGGTGTCAATGTATTCTTTTAGATGTTCATTTTCTGACTCCGTAAGGGCGTAGATTCTACTGCAGGGGAGGATCGCTCCATCCTCGAGATCGATCCTTCAGTCAAACGATCGGTGTGGAGGCAAGGTCTCAGCTGCCACTTTACTAAAAACATCCCGGTAATCCTCATATACTTCCGGCAACACTGTCTCCACGCCTCCTATGAAGTGAGACGAATCCCCCGGCGTTCCGCAGGTCCTACGGCAATGTCTTGACTGGAACAGCAACGTTCCCGAACTCCAGTTGACGGTGGGGTTATGGAGCCTTAACCATGGTAACCCCAAAATGAAGCCAAACTGTGGAGCCGCAATAACATTGTATTGTCTCTTGATGACACTTTCCGCATTCCAGGTGTAAGAGATGGGTTTGCTGGGTAATGGGTCCTGAGATTAGGGGTGAACCATCCACCGATTTAACTTCTTCTTTCAGTGCCTTGTTGCTCAACGGAAGACCCAATCTTAGCGCTACCTGCTCGTCTACAAAATTGCCTGTAGCTCCAGAATCTACCATTAAAGACACAGGAATGCGTTTGCCTTGCCAACTTAGATTGCCTGGAAGCATGACATGTGCTGCCTGGTTGTGTTGAGTATTGGCCAGTAGCCTCGGGGTGTTTTTAGTTTCGCTCGTCCTTGCCACCCTCATGGGCGAGCTGCGGCGTTTCCCGAACCCCCTTCTTTAGGTGGTTTGGCAGAACATTCACGTACGAAATGGCCGGCCTTACCACAGTACAAGCATAATTTTTCTCGTCTTCTTTTGTCCTTTTCCTCCTTGGACAGCGGGCCGCGAACCGTCCCGATCTGCATGGGTTCGTCAGCAGCTCTTTCCACCGCTCTAAGTTTTCTGCTGATCCAGTCGTGCCAAGGGTTTAGTATCCCACTTACGTTTATCCTGCCGGCGTTCACTCTGCCGTTGCTCCAAGCGGAGTGCTAAGTCTATCATTGTAGAGCATGTTTCAGGCTGTGGGTCCACCTGAGCAATGAGGTCTTTTAGATCTTCCCTAAGGCCTTGATAAAACAGAGCCATTCTTTTGTCCTGTGGCCAATCGGTCTCCATAGCCAATCGGTTGAAGGCTGTTACGTAAGACACTAGGTCTCTGCTTCCTTGCTTTAAAGTGAGTAGTTCCCTGTCCTTAATCAAGGATGCTGAGCGTCGATTGAATATTTTGCCAAACTCCTCCAGGAACGTGTCCCAATTGTATAGCAAGGCGTCATCTTTACGAACCAAGGGTGTGGCCCAAGAAGCAGCATCCCCAGTGAGGTAGGAGATTACAAACGCCGTACGCGCTTGAGCTGTCCTGAACACAGCTGGTTTAGTCAGAAAGTGCAATTGGCACTGCATGACAAATTGGTTGAATTGTTGGGGGTCTCCATGGTACCTCTCTGGGGCAGCTAAGGGTAAGGGTGGCTCCGTGGACACCTGCACCTGCACGGGGGTTGGAGGGGAAGCTCTGGGTAAGGGGGTTGCTTTGGCCTGGGTTTGAATCGTTAGGTTGTGTACTTGCCCTGCCAGGTCTTGATAATCCTGTCTAGTTGCGGCTAATTCCGCCTTTAGTTCCTGAAGTAGGGTCACTACGTCAGCCATGGTTGTACTGCCCGGGCGCCTAGTATACTTGGGCTCGCAATTCTGTCAGGCTCCTGTTGTCTGGCGCAGAGGCAGCACAAACACCTGCCTCCCCGTTGGGTCTTAGCACCTGGAATGTAAAAACCACAGGCCACCTTGACCCGCCGGGGAAAGAGGGTTAGGGTCCGTTGGTTTGGATGGGTAGAGGGAGTTCAGGATAACCGGAAAGAGGGTTAGGAAGTTGTTATGGATAGGTGGGGGTTCTTTAGGGAAACATACTCCTCGGCTCCTGTGCGCCGCTCCGATGGACAAACTCCGCCCATGCACTCATGCACCTCACCCACACTGTGTGCCCTTCGAAGGGAGCCTTTGTACTGGAGCTCCTGAACCAGGACACTACGACATTAAAGTGCTGACCAGTGCAGTAGGACACTATGACATTAAAGTGCTGACCAGTGTAGCAGCAACATAAAGCACACCGGCATTAACTCATGCAGCACGCTTTCCCAAATCATGTGCGTGAACACCAACCCCCTCGCATTATTCTCATGCACCAAAAACTGCACTTAGCTCTGATTGCTGGCTGGTGCCTCCGATCCTCCTGACTTGTTTGTGTGCTCAGCCAAAGTACGCTCAGCCGAAGTACGCTCAGCTTTCACTGCAAAATACCAAAACACATTGTCAGTGCGGGCGAAAACAACTCGTAGTTGACTTCACTCCGAGTTGCCTCAGGAATGTTTTCCCCGCATTCAGTGCGTGGGCAATTAGTCACGGCATTGCCCAATCATGCAGGGTCTATGTATGGATTCCCAGTTTACAGGGGACTCGTGCGCGATGCTTCTCGTGCCTCTGCCCCAGTTCGCGGTTCGGTATCTAAACCGACAATCCCAGCCGAAAACACAGCCGACAACAAGTGCTTCAAAAAGAGAAACTTATCTTTGGTTGTGCGCGGGGCCTGGGGTGTTCAGGCGGGAGCTTATGCCCCGCGTAGGCGTGCCTGCCGGAGCTCGAATGAAACACGTCTTCTCTCCTCTGCGTCCGGAATTGCGAGCGTCGTCCCGATGGCGCGGCTCGCGCATGCGCATTAGCGCGGGCGTGGCATTTCCTGACAGCAGGCTCGTGCAAGGCACGGCCTGCTGGGAAATGTAGTTCCAAGGCGGTTCTCCATCCCAGGGACTTCTTTCTGCAAAAGGGATGGAGAACCCGCCTTGAGTACTGGGTAGGGCTTTTTAGGGGGGCTAACACCCCTTCTGCAGCCCCCACAGTGGCTGCAATCTGCTTTTTGGCCCCAACACGTGGCCCAGCCCTGACACCCACCTCTTGCCTTTTTCTCGGGCGGAGTGGGATTGTTGGTTATTGGCCTTGCCTTTCAATTTCTAGGTCCGAACATATGCAATTCAAGTCGCCATTTATAATTAAATGGTTCACCTGGTGTTGGTCGAATTGTTCTTCCAGTAGGTTATCTACCTCTGATATATATTGATCGTTGGTGATCTCCTTTGCGTTCCAATGGGTATTAACAATGAGGGTTACAACTGGTTTTCTTTCAAACGTCCTCGTGTTGTAATTTTGCCAGGAAATTAACGAGGCTTTTAGCAGGGGTGAGTATTGAATTTGAGTTTGAAGTTCCACACAGCTACCTGAATGAATTGCAGTCAGGAGACCCGCCCTGGGGAGGCCTGCCAAGCCCCTCTTTGCAGGTGTGAATGTGATTTCATATCCATCCAGAGGGGCTTGGACATCGGCCAAGTCTCCTGCAGGCATAAGATGTCAAATGTTCCCATGTTCCCGTCACTGGCAATTGTCAGGTGACTGAACCCTCTAGTGTTCCATGAGCCCATTGTTAATTGTTTTGTTCCCTGTGATGTTGGCTCCGTCGTTATGTTTATCAGGCCGGTGGGGACCGTTGCTGGAACTGGTTGCTAGGTCTCATGTGTTTTTGCCAAAGCTTCTGGGATCCATGCCCATTTTTGCCAGTCTTCTGTTGGTGTGCCTGGTTCTTTCGCCACCGCGAAGTGCTGTGGCTTCTGTGCACGAGGGCTTTGGTCAAATGTAATATTTGTTTTCTCCCAGTCCTTGTGACCACAGTTCCTGATCTCGTACAAGTTCAATTTGCGGTATTACCCAAATTGTTCGAACACAATTGTTCGAATTACCGAATTGACCGAAAGTAGAGGTTCCGAATTGACCTTTGCACAATTGACCATATATATATTTCTGAGGCTTGTGGAATCTGCTTAGATCACATGCTGTGCATAGGCCGACATCTAGTGGAAGCTGCGGAGTATTACAGTTGTTTTTCAAAACTCGAAAATGGGCGTCGACACAGGGCGTGCCAGTAATACTATCCCTAGTGTGACGTCCACTGTACCCAAGATCCCTCACGCGTCTAGGATTCTCAGATTGTTTTTTTCCGCCATACTGGTCGGAAGCATTTTGCGGAGTCCCCTGGCCTTAGCCATACTTTTGCTAAAATATAAAATAATAATCTATTGACATCCTTCCCCACCCCAACGTCGAACTTCGACACTCGACGCCGGCTGGAGAAGAAATCGACCGTCGGCTGCTGCACGACAGATTTGGGCCTCGGAAGGCCGCTGGCCTCGGCCCGGGCCTGGTAGGCCGCTAGCCTCGGCCCTGCAAGTAGGGAGAGTGGGGCGTGGTACATACTCTACACTCTTTGTATATAGGTACACCTTATACATTTCCTACACTTAACAGCCCGCTGCCTCAAGGTGCGTATGGAGGGTACCCCTTTTCAATTCTGCCCCAAGTGCAATCGCAAATACCCTTGGGTCGACAGGTACGCCACGTGCAATCTCTGCTTGCCGAGGGACCACGAAGCGAACTGCAGAGCGTGTAGTAGGTTTAAACCTAAGACACTTAAGGACCGTTCGACGAAGCGTTGGGCCCACCACGCTAGGCAGGCGGCCATGGCAGCGGAGGGCGCCTTCAGCGATGGCAGCGACGCCGTACTTTCGGACGGCGAGGGCATTACGGCGTCGAAAGACAGCCGAGCGCAGGTCCCCGACCTCGGAAGGTCGTCCGGCAGGGCGGCTATGAGGAAGACCCCCGGCGACACAAGCGCTTCACATACGGCACACACTAAACACACTAAGTCCAACCGAGAATCGACGTCGAGTTCTCGGAAAGAGGCACAGACAGAATGGTCCGATTCGGTGTCCTCTGGGCGCTCTCGATCAAGATCGCCGCATGACTCCAGGCAATCATCCACTCTTGCCAAGAGTGCCTCGCTCCCTAGGCTAACAGAAGTTCGATCGTCGGAAGACGAAGACGACTTCCACCCCCAGGCCGCGCTCCAGGAGTCGGAGCCCGCAATTAAAGCCAGCGAGGCCCCACACTCGAAGGACAGGGACACCTCTCCCGATCCTCGACGCCAGGCGTCGAAAAACCCCAGAGCCTCTAAGGGACAGGGAAAACATTTTTCTACGCACAGGGAGGGGGGAAAACAGCAGAAGAAACTACTTGTACATTCTTCCACACCTGGGAAACACTCCATCCCCCCTAAACAGACAGACAAACCCAGGTCTGCTGATAGGTCCACAACCAGCAAAGCTACTCAAGATAGAGCCCATAGACTTTCTGAGAGAGTCATTCCCAGTTCCAAAAAATGGTCCAGTGAAGACATAGGGTCATGTCAAGAATGTCTTCTTTAGCTGATTTTTATGATAAAAATCCAGAACATTTCCTCTCGTATGATCCACAAGGGGCCTCACCCTCAGGCTCTACTGATCCTATCCCCCCGAGTAAGAAGGCCCGGTTTGAGACCCCGATGAGGTCTGAACCCTTCGAGGTGCAACCCTACGCAACTCCATACTCGCAATATCAAGGAGAGGCTTCCTTTTGTGAAGACCAAGAGTTTGGTATGATTCAAGAGCAAACCAGGACGGGCTACTATGGGGACGATGAGGAGCAGGAGGAAGAAGAGGATGACCCGGAAACATACAGAGTAGATTCCCCGGTAGAGAACGAAGCCCCGGTTACCGACTCCCCGGTCGATAACCAACCCCTCCTAAATGAGGTTCTCGCTCGCGCAGCAGAACATTTCCACATTGACACCCACGGTGTACAGGAGGAAAGGGACTTCGCGGAAGAGTTAGTGGGAGAAAGGAGGCCTGTTGCCCAGACCATCCCTATCCTTAAATCCATTCAGCGTAGAATAGATCCGTCCCTGGTGAACCCAAACCTCACCAGAGCAGTCAATCCCAGGGTTGAAAAACTTTTCAGGGCAGCACAGTCTGACCCTCTCTATATAAGAGGACATCTGAAGGCAGACTCCCTAGTTGTCACCAACACTCGTAAGAGGGCTGGGACACCCTTGTCTTCGTCAGAAGCTCCTCCCGACAAGGAGAGCAAAAAACTATATGGTTTCGGCAGGAAGGTAGCCTCAACGTCCGCCTATCAAGCAAGGATTGCTTTCTCCACCACCCTGTTGGCCAGCTACAACTGCCATCAGTGGAAAGAAGTCGCAGCTCTCATAGCCTCTGCTCCTGAACCGTTAAAGGGCCAATTAGCTCGGATTTCCGCAGAGGGTAGAGCCGTGTCTGGTTGCATTTTGAAAGCAACCTTCGACGCCGCGGACAACGCAGGCAGATTGATAGAAGAAGGTACTGTTATCAAGAGACATGCGTGGTTACGGCAGTCTGGTTTTAAGGCAGAAACACAAGCATCATTGTTGGACAAACGGGTGGAAGCCGATCTGTTGTTTGGTAAGGCGGTCGAAGACGCACTGAAAAATGCCAAGGACGAATACGAGACACTCAAGTCCCTTGGCCAGTTAACCAATAAACCCCCTAACCAGAGAGGGAATAGTAATTTTCGTCGCCCACGCGGCCGAAATTCCCAGAGAGGATCTAACTATTCCCAGGGACAGGGTACACAGTGGAACAACAACCAACAGTCTACCCAGGGTTACGGCAGAGGTAATAGGAGAGGTCGTGGTAAAGGCAGAGGCAGCCCCAGCAAAGGAGGCGGCACGCCTCCACCAAAGCAGTGACGCTCAGTTCGGGGTCCCTTCTCACGCAACCCCAGTAGGGGGACGCATTTCAAACTTCACCCAGGCTTGGGAAGGGATCACATCAGACAGATGGGTGCTGTCAACAGTATCCACAGGATATTGTATAGAGCTACTGCAGCGTTCCCGGAACCATCCTCCACGACAAAGAGTACACTCCTTAGAACATCAGAAGATTCTCCTCAAGGAGATCGCCATTCTTCTACAAAAGGACGCGATAGAACTCGTCCCGGGACACCAGGTAAACAAGGGTATTTATTCAACTTACTTCCTTGTGCCAAAGAAAGACTTGACAATGCGCCCAGTATTGGACTTACGGCCTGCCAACAAGTATGTCAAGCCCCAAAAATTTTGTATGACCACGCTACAAGAGGTAATCCCCCTCCTAAAAAAGTGGGATTACATGGCAACCTTGGATATGAAAGATGCTTATTTTCATATTTCCATGTTCCCAGCGCACAGAAAGTACTTGCGCTTCAAGGTGGACAGTCGCCACTACCAATTCAAGGTACTACCCTTCGGGATAGCTTCAGCACCAAGGGTATTCACCAAGGTACTGGCGGTGGCGGCTGCACACCTACGCAGGGAGGCAATCCCAGTGTACCTTTATCTGGACGACTGGCTCATAACGGGGGAAACCCCAGGAATTTGCAGGACAAACATTCAAAGGACTATCGACCTCCTACATGAGTTAGGCTTCTCAATCAATGAGAAAAAGTCAAGCACCTCAAAACAATTCCTAGGAGCAATCCTGGATACCCAGGAGGGGTTGACCTTTCCTTCAGAAGAAAGAATTCGGAATATACTACTGCAAATTCCACATTATCAGTCCGGTCAACAAATAACGGTACGCAAAGCAATGCGTTTACTGGGCATGATGGCGTCATGTATTTACCTGGTCCCCCACGCGCGCATGCGTCCCATGCAGGAATGGTTGGCGAAACAGTGGTCTCAGGCAAGTGGTCAGTGGGGCGATCTAGTGGTCGTTTCGCCAACACTGGTACAAAGCCTTCACTGGTGGACAAGAGAGAATCTCGCACAGGGGAAACCCTTTTACGATCCCGAAGTACAGGCAGTAGTCACTACAGATGCATGTCTGACGGGGTGGGGAGCTCACCATCTCCACCACACTGCTCAGGGTCTCTGGTCTCACTCAGTGGCCAAGACCCACATCAACCTGCTAGAGCTTCTGGCAGTATTCAGAGCGCTTCAGGCGTTCGAGCCCCATCTACTACACCTGTCAGTGCAAATCCGGACGGACAGCACTACAGCCATGTTCTACCTGAACAAGCAAGGAGGGACTCGCTCGCCAAATCTGTCCAAGCTTGCCCAGAAAATTTGGATATGGGCACTCAGACGGAACATCTTCCTGTCTTCACAACATGTTCCAGGGGAGCTCAATTCCCTAGCGGATGCTCTGAGCAGAGACTCCCTCCCAGAGGAACACGAATGGGTTCTTCACAGAGAGGTCGTAGAAGATCTCTTCTCTCAGTGGGGTTTCCCCACTATAGACTTATTCGCCACAAGCGAAAACAGACAATGCCCAGGATTTGCATCCAGGTTCCCCCAACCAGACTCCCAGGGGAACGCCCTGTGGATGAACTGGTCAGGGATGTTTGCGTACGCTTTTCCACCAACTCCTCATCAGGAAAGTGGTGAACAAGATGAACAGGGAATCGATGACGCTCGTCCTAGTTGCTCCCATGTGGGCAAGACAACCGTGGTTCCCACACCTACGCAGGATGGCGGTGTGCGAGCCCATCAAACTTCCAGCCTGGTACAACCTACTGTCCCAGCACCAAGGTCAAACAGTGCACCAGCAACCCGACTCAATGAACTTGGCAGCATGGCTCCTGAGGTCATAGAGTTTGGACACCTCAATTTGCCACAGAGGTGTATGGACATCCTAAAGGAATCTAGAAAACCTAACACAAGGCACTGTTACTTTGACAAGTGGAAGAGGTTCGTTATCTGGTGCCAGAGTAGACAAATCAACCCAGTTGATTGCACTCCTTCCACTATTGTTACATACATGCTCCACCTGCTAGATGCAGGATTGGTTTTCAACTCACTGAAAGTACACCTGGCAGCCCTCTCGGCTTACACCACTTCCCATAGCAAGGTTTCGTGCTGGAAAGTACCAGTAGTTTAAGCCTTCATGGAAGGAGTAAAGAGACTTCACCCTCCTATTTCAAACCCACCACCAGGGTGGGACCTTAATGTGGTGCTAGCCAAGCTCATGGGCCCCCCTTTCGAACCCATGCATAAAAGCAGTCTCTAACACCTGACTTATAAAACGGCCTTCTTAGTAGCTATTACTTCTATAAGAAGGGTCAGTGAAATTCAGGCTCTGTCAGTGCAGGATCCCTTCTTTACTATCCATAAAGACAAACTGGTTTTACGCACACACCCTAGGTTCTCACCTAAATTTATATCAAAATTCCATGTAAACCAGTCCATCGAGCTTCCCGCTTTCTTCCAGAACCCGCAAAACTCGGCTGAGGTGAAACTACACACCCTAGATGTGCGTAGGGCGGTCCTCTACTATGTAAATAAAACAAGACCGCTAAGGAAAACAGATCAACTGTTTGTCTCCGTAGCTACAGGCAGAGAGGGGGATCGCGTCTCTAAGGGTGCCATCTCGAAGTGGATTATTAACTGTATCCAGCTGTGTTACTCACTCTCTGAAAAGACTCTGCCTTTTACGCCAAGGGCCCACTCTACTAGAGGCATTGGGGCCACTCTGGCTTTCATTGCAAATGTACCCCTTGACACCATTTGCAAAGCAGCTACTTGGAGCTCTATTCACACTTTTACTCAGCATTACTGCATTGACACCCATTCCAAGGCAGATACACAAGTGGGACAAGCGGTTCTAAGACACTTATTTGCTCATGACCCTTCTCACATCCCACCTCCTTCTTCTGGTACTGCTCGCTAATCTATGTGATGCTGGAAATGCATCTGAGGGACAGGGCCTCTGAATCCTTGTCCTATTACTGTTTTTACCGTGTGTTCTGTTATTTTTTCTGCCCCGGAGTCCATGTGGGACTCCTGGCAGTGCAGCTCTCTTTTGGTTTGGTGAACAGACCCATGGGATACCCTTATGGCACCCATGGGTAGGGGTACAACCCTGTGCCCCTAGTGTATGTTTTTGGGCACCTGTGGGTGGCCCCAGAGCAGGGTATGGGCTGGTGGCAGCTCCATGCCGAATTTGACAGGTGCTCCGGGTGTCCTCCATTTTGGGATACCCCGGCCCTGCCATTGGGATCTGTTGATTCCTGATAGGAAACAAGATGGCCCCTGTGGCCTCTTGCTTTCTATTGCCTGTTATCTTGTTTTCCCAAAGTCCTGGGAAGCCCTGTCTCTGTCCCTTCCCCCTGACTGGCTGTTGGGTGGAAGTTCCATGTATAGTATTGTTGGGAAGGCCCAGCTAGACTGGCTGGAGCCTTCACAGTGACTGTATGTTGTGGGTACCTCCTGTGGGTGGGACCTGGGTGAATGGAGTGTGTGACCAATATACACTTCTTGTTGTGGTTGTCTGGTTTCTGGCATGAGAGACAAAGACTGAGACAGCCCTGCCCGAAACTGGCCTGAATGCGGTGTGTAGTGTTGAATGGCTGGGTCCTTGTCCCAATCCACATTTCTTGTTGTGAGTGTCTGGAAGGGAGGAGTGTGGCCTGAATGCACTGTGTGCCTGATTGGCTGACTGACTGCATGAATGGCCTGCAGTATGATTGGCTGCCGAGTGTGTGCCAGCAGCGTGGATGAGAGAGAGGATAGTATATCTGGGGACCTCTCACCACTGGAAAAGTGTTCAGAAGGGACCTTTGGTTGAGAAGCGACCATTGTGCTCCTAAAGCAGCCAGGTAGCTGAGTCTCCACTCTACGAGTAACTGGAACTGCTGATCCTCGACGTCCAGCTGGAAGAAGACGACTTGCTGTGGCATTTGCTTCGACCGATCCGAAGGCTGACGAATTCGTCGAGGGCTGACCCGAGAGAGGACCTGGTAAGGCGCCCTCTTCCCGTGCTCCGAGGGACCATCGAGCACCGCTCCATCTTCGCCGAAGCGCCCTGGAAGACAGACCCTCGGAAGGCTCTCGACCCAAGACGGGACCGCTGAGGAGATCGAGGTGAAGCACCCGGACATCGACGCTGTCGAAGTCCATTGCCGTCGACCAGGGTTCGCAGGTTTGTGTAACCGCTGGAGGCCCGTCGAAGTTGTGTTGCCCAGCCGTGGGAACCACTTGACGCCGTGCCGCCGACGACTGGAGCCGTCCGCTCCTTTGCCTAAGAACATTCAATTGAAGGACTCTCTCGACCGCATCGTCGACCGCTTATCCTGCCTGAGAAAGTCGAGGACGACCAACGCGCCGAGGAGAAACCTGCCGGTGGGTTTCCCGCCACCCGATGACCTCAAAGACTCGGACGACTCGACGCCCTTGCTGGGCCTCCGTCTCTACAATCTTTGCGGTCCAGAACTATTGTCATCGAGGTGCCCCGCACACCTCCGCCTTGCAGGACTCCGACGCCGACGAGCACCGCTTGGACGAAGCTGCCGCCTCATCGACATCGTTCTACCTCGTTTGTCGACGGACGTTCGACGCCCCGTGCCTCCCGCTTGAAAGGGAAGGCATTCAAGAAGGGCCGTCGATTCCCCGTCGCCGAACAGCGAGTTCCTCGACGTTTGTCGACGTCTCTTCAAGGAACTCGACTCCACCAGGTACATTGGGGGGGTAAAAACATTATAGGAGAGAATAAGACTTGCCGAGCAGTATATGGACTGGGCGGGTGCTATATCTTGTTTTACAGGTTGCCCAGGTGGGGGGGATCTCCACACTGAACTGTGCCTAGTGGTAGGGGCCAGTATTCTGCCTACTGCTCAACCATCTTGTTTTCTCTCCTCTCTCTATTGCTGGTTTCACTCTATTGGTCTGCGTGACATTGTACAGTATTGTTAATGCACTGTAATGAGCTCTAGGGTGGTACCACTTTAGGATTGTAAATATTTGCCATTGTAGATTTTGCCGGAGTACAAAGTGAGTTACTATGATAAATGTACATAACCTTAACTATTGATTATATAAAGACTGTGTTCTAACCAATACAGAGTGTGGATATTCCTTTGTGGGGACTTGGGGATACACTGTACTTAAGAACCAGCCTGCATCACCTCCTGAGAAGCTAGGCTTGATTGCTCGACCATTGCTACCGAATAGAGAATCTTGGCTGGGGTCTCCTGTGCCTCTCCTCCACCATATAGGGAGCGGAAGTACAGACACCCCCCACCGGTCGTTGAGGCCCGTCTCTCACAATCTATGCACAGCATGTGATCTAAGCAGATTCCACAAGCCTCAGAAGGGATACATTACTCACCGTAATTGTATTTCTGATGCTTGTATCTGCTTAGATTCACATGCGACCCACCCTTCCTCCCCTCCGAGAGAAGGCGCATGATTGCTTGTAGTCTTACCTTTCTGTCTATCTGCTTGGATTATCTGTACTCACGCTACTCCTCATGCTACTTCATGTCAGAAAAAATACAATCTGAGGATCCTAGACGGGTGAAGGATCTTGGGTACAGTGGACGTCACACTAGGGATAGTATTACTGGCACGCCCTGTGTTGACGCCCATTTTCGAGTTTCGAAAAACAACTGTAATACTCTGCAGCAGGCACAGCATGTGAATCTAAGCAGATACAAGCATCAGAAATACGATTACGGTGAGTAATGTATCATATATATATATATATATATATATATATATATATATAGGTTGCGGGGGGTTTCCCCCCGCATATATGTAACAATTGACCTTCACAATTCGGTCAATTGTGCAAAGGTCAATTGTAATTCGAACAATTGTAGTTCGAACAATTTTATACATCCCAATTTGCTTCTCTGTATCAGGGGAACGGGATCTTCGCTTGTCCCTCCCCTTAACCCAATTAGCTTTTTTGTTTTCAAGTCGGATTTGGTCTTTTTGCACCACTTTAGTATTGGTTCTCTTCCGACTTTCTCTTCTGAGCTTCTTCACAGGTGATTTGACATTAGATGGTAACCTGTAGTTACTTTCCAATTCTTGCTCTTTTTTCATTTTTTTTAGTCGGTCATTCTTTGTGATTTTGGCACAGTTGGAGTCATCATTGGAGTCTTCGTTGCCTCATTCCCTTGATCAAGCTCTCTCAAATCGTATCCCAAAATCAGGAGGTTTTCAGCCTCTTTGATTAGAATGTTCTGTACGATTGGAGAGGCTATATGTATAAGTACAGTCCCTGTGACCATTCTCACAAGGTTCAATTGTCCTCAGATCATCTGAGGTGAGTTGTCGTAGGTTTGGCACACAACTAAAAAAAGCTTAGCGTGGTGTTTCTGCTTAATGTTATTTTGCCTGGACCCTTTCCAGCCGAAAAACACAGCGACTCTTGATTCACTTGTTTATTGGCTTCTCGTTCCTTGTCGTGCTTCCGTTGTTCCTGTATCTACCACAAGTCCGATGACCCTCCTTGCGTCTTGGGCTTTGGGTATTGAAGGTGTCAGGCTTCCCACTGTGCCGATCAGCCGGTGCTGTAATCTTAAGAGTTTGTAGAGGACTGTTTTGTAAGGAGTGTTGCTCCTCGTTCCTCTTTTTAGGAGCTGGTGTTGTAATGTTAACCATGCTCTTCCTCTTCTCCAGCATGGGGTCTGGCATGGATTCACATGCTCATGAATATTCCCAGTCGTCAGGCTGGGAATCCTCGGTAAAGAAAAAACCAGTATCAGTTTCGTTTCTGATCTGTCTTTCGTAGTAGTAACCAATCACTGGTCTCTGCGTCAGACTGACCACAGCCAATGACTGCCCTCTACCTAAGCACCGCCTCTGGCAGCCATCTTCAGATTTTTACCGCACGTTCATGTGTTGGGATCCTTGTGCTATTGCTCTCGAGCGTTAGTGCTATTTTTTCACGTTTTTTCTCAAAAACTTCGGTTTTTTTCGGTCAAAAGAGCCTCAAGCTCCATCGTCTCTCCATCCGATCAACGGGGACCCGTGTCGGATTCGTCTGCGCCCCTCAAGGGTGAAGATTTCGTCGAGCTACGTTTTGGAGGACTCCAGAAGCTTCTCAGGCCCGGACATGGCCCAGGAGAAGGGAAGCTCGACGCCCGGAAAGCTGTTCAGGGTCTGCCCTGGATGCCAGCTGCAGAACGTCTTTAAGGAGGACGAACACTCCTTTTGTCTCTACTGCTTACATGAGGACAAGACGCACGTGGAGAAGGACTGTGCGTTTTGCGGCAATATGTCGGAGCGGACCATGAAGGACCGCCACCAACGCCTCGCCAACTGGCTGGAAGGGAAGAGCCCGTCAGGCGAGAAGAAGAGGAAGAAATCCGAGCGGTCTTCTAAGACCTTTGAGGACGCACCGGCGACGGGGGTCCAATACAAGGCCAAGCACCGCGAGTCCGCTGGCACCGGGAGCGCCGAACGGTCGGGCTCTACGGGCGCCAGGCAGGGCGCACCCTCCCCGGCACCTTCAGCCACGAGCCAACGCTCTGGGTCGGGTAAGAGGAAGGGCGAGCACCCGGCGAAGCTCCTGGAGAGGCCCCGGTCGAGCTCGAAGGCCCCATCGGAGGGGGAGCGAGGCAGTGTCCCCCCCCCCCCCTCAAGGATAAGGCGGTGAGCGCACCTAAGGTGGTGAAGGCCTTAATCCATCTGGCCAAGCCCTCTATCGATACTGCCGCGGCGGCCCTGGCTCAGCCTGTGGAGGCTACACCAGTGGTGGCGACCTCGGGGCTTAGAGTCTCCCTGCCACCTCGGAGGGAGTCTTCTTTTGTGCCCATCGATAGGACCCCCGTGAAATCCCCGGCGGGGAAGAAAAAGGGGGGGGGGGCAGGGCGTCGTCGTAGATTCTGCCTCAGAGGAAGAGCTGATCGAGGTCTTAAGCCACGGCCTTGGCGTGGATGAAGACCGGCCCGTCGGGATGGATCCCGACGCAGGTGACGACGACAGTGTCGAGGCTGACGACGGGGCCCCTGATCGCCCGTCGGATTCCCCTCTGCCAGCGCCGCAAGACAACTTGGCGGCCATTTTGTTGGCTATACAGTCCTTATGCTCAGAGATAAGGACGAGACTACCGTTGCCGACGGAGGAACCTCTCCCGTCGGCGGATCCTGAACCGGGACCTTCGGGTGTTCCACCGCCCAAGAAGAGAAGGATTCACCCTCCACCTCCTTTTCAGCCGTCGCGACCCGTCCAGCCCTCCTCCCGGTCCACCCGAGGGGATGATAAGGGGACTGACACGGCAGCGACGGGTACGGACGACGAGGTATACGACGAGGATCTCCCGTCGTCACCTCCCACCAGGGCTTCTCCGCCCGACGAGATTGGATCGTTCCACTCCATGATCGCCAGGGCATCCAAGCTTTTCCAGCTCTGCCCTGAGGAGAAGAAAAAGGAAGGATTCCTTTATCAACGGCGCGAGGCCCAGAGGAAGACGGTCCTCGCGGTGCCTCTACTGGACGACATTTGGGATGAGGGCCTCGCCCTCCTCAAGAACCCTTCCACGACGCCAGCTAGAAGAGACCGGTACGAGAAGAAGTACCGGGTCCCGGACGCGGCCCCCCTGTGCCTCCGGGCGCAGCCTACCCCGGACTCCGTCGTCTCCGCGGCAGCCAGGAAGAAAGCGGGGGGGGTGCGGCCTCCACATCGACTTCCCCACCGGACGGCGAGGGAAAGAAATTGGACGCGATGGGACGATGGGTCATCTCGTCGGCAGCGACGACGATTAAAGCGGCCAACGCCTTGGCTATCGTGGCCCGCTACGACAGGGAGCTATGGTACAGACTGGCTCCCCTGCTGGACTTCCTACCGGACGACAAGAGGGCGGATGCCCTGGAGATCCTACAGGAAGGTGAGGTGGCGTCGGACCACGCCATCTCTATTGCGACGGACATCGCCGACACTGGGTTTTGCCAGTTGGGCAACGGCGTGTGCCTTAGGCGGCGTGGATGGCTCAAGGCTATGGACTTCCGTGAAGACGTACAGACCAGAGTCCTGGACATGCCGTTCGATGGGAACAACCTGTTTGGGAAAACAGTGGACGATTCCCTACAGGCCATTAAAGCGGACACTGAGACGGCCCGGGCCCTTGGGGTTCTGCAACGACAGACGCCCTTTCGGAGCAGCGGAGGCAAGGGCGCCTCCAAAGGTTCCGGCGGCGGTTTCTCCACCTACCGTCAAGCGGCCCGCTCGTTGTCTCAGGAGGCCTACAGAGGACGAGGCAAGTCTGGCGGACCCCGCCGTCGTCGCCAAGGAGGTGAAGGCGGCAAAGCCTCGTCGAAACAGGATTGAACCGGCCGTGGGGTCGGGCCCCCACCGAAGCACCCCGGTGGGAGGCCGGCTGGCGGGCTTCGTCAGCGTGTGGGAGTCCATCTCCACCGACCGTTGGGTGCTGGACGCCTTAGCCCGGGGCCACGCGCTCGAGTTTCAAAGAAGGTGCCCTCGCGTCCCCCCCGTGGCCAGGAAAGAGCTTCACGTCCCTCAGCTTCTCCTGGAGGTAAAGGCGTTGCTCAGGAAGGGCGCCATCGAACTCGTCCCAAAGAGGCTTCGGGGCTCCGGAGTTTACTCGAGATACTTCCTCGTGAAGAAGACGGGAGGATGGCGCCCCATCCTAGACCTGCGACGTCTGAACAAGTTCATCAAGGCGCAGAAGTTCCGGATGGTCACCCTCCAGCACGTCCTGGGTCAGCTGGAGGAAGGAGATTTCCTGTCGTCGTTGGATTTGGAGGATGCCTACTTCCATATTCCCATCCTAAGGGGGCACCGAAAATTCCTCAGGTTTGTGGTCCAAGGGCGTCACTACCAGTTCAAAGCCCTCCCCTTCGGACTACGGTCGGCACCCAGGGTATTTACCAAGTGCCTTGCACCGGTGGCGGCGCAGCTGCGCCGCGAGGGGATCCACGTCTACCCCTACCTGGTCGACTGGCTCATCCGAGCCAAGACGAGGGAGCTCGCCGTGGAGCACACGGCAAGGACCGTCCAACTTCTCACGGACCTGGGATTCTCCGTGAATTACGCCAAGTCCCACCTGGTACCCGCGCAAAACGCACTGTTTCTGGGAGCGAAGCTCGACACAGTGTCCCTTCTGGCCTCCCTGTCGGAGGAAAGGACCAGGTCCATCCTGGGCAAGGTACAGCGGATGTTGGTTTCCGACGCGGCCAAGGTGAGGTCCATCAAGTCCCTCCTCGGAATGTCTTCTTGCATCTACCTCATTCCCATGTGCAGGCTCCGGGTGCGCCCGTTGCAGGAGTTCCTGGACGCGCGCTGGATCCAAACGACGGGCGGCTTCGAGGAGAGGATCACACTCGACGAGAGTTTCCGCCGAGCAGTCAGGTGGTGGGGCACCCGCGCGCATCTGACGGCGGGCATGGACTTCCAGACCCCAGACCACCAGGAGACAGTGACCATGGATGCCTCCCTGGAAGGGTGGGGAGCGCACACCGAAAATCTGCACGCGAGAGGCCTCTGGCTCCCGACGGAGAAGTCCCTCCATATCAACGTCCTGGAGCTCCGTGCAGTGTTCTGGGCCCTCAGGTCTTTCCTTCCGTCCCTCAAGGGCAAGGTGGTGAGGATCTTCACCGACAACACCACCACCATGTTTTACATCAGGAAACCGGGCGGAACCAGGTCCCCAGCACTGTCCAAGGAGGCGCAGGACCTGTGGCATTGGGCCGTCGCCCAAAGGATGTTTCTGGTACCGTTTCATCTGGCAGGGATAAAAAACACCATCGCCGACTCACTCAGCAGGGAGCTGCGCTCGTGCCACGAGTGGGAACTACGGCAGGATCTAGTGGATCGCCTCTTCCGACGGTGGGGCACACCCCAGATCGACCTGTTCGCGACGGCGACGAACTCCAAGTGCCGGAGGTTCGCCAGCAGGTTTCCCCAGGCGAGGACCATGGGCGATGCTTTCTCGTTCCCCTGGGAGGGCCTGTTCCTCTACGCGTTCCTTCCTTTGCCACTGCTAATCCGGCTCGTCAACCAGCTCAAGAGGTCACGGTGCAGGATGATCCTCGTCGCACCTGCGTGGCCGAGGCAGATATGGTTCCCGGACCTTCTGGACTTATCAGCGTCCCCGCCAATCAGGCTGCCGGTGGACGCGGATCTACTCTCCAGGGAAGGAGGCGCCATCCTCCACCACGATCCGAAATCGCTGAACTTGCAGGCCTGGTTCCTGCAGCGCTAGAGTTTGGAGGATACGACATACCGGCCGACTGCAGAGAGGTTCTTGCAAAGGCCAGGGCGTCCTCGACTCTTAAATGCTACGGACACAAATGGAAGAGGTTCTCTGTCTGGTGCCACGCACAGAAGATTAACCCTCTACGGATTACGGCTCCCCAAGTACTGCCGTACCTGCTGACGCTGGGTGGTCTCTTGTTGTTCTAATCTTTGCCTTTTACCAACTTCTAAAAGTATTCTAAATGTCAACAGTAAGATATTACTGTCCCCAGCACCCTACTTCCTGAAGTCACCTGTAGGTTGTGTCTGTGGGCCATCCCAAAAGGGTATCTACTGATTTAGGGATATTAAGAGAGTATATTTTATGAAGTGTATTTAAGTGTTACTATTATATTGCTCCCTTCCTAAGAAGGCTTATTCTAACTGACTGATAAACTAATCATTGTTTATTCAAGAAACCTTGAGTGTAAGAGTTTATTTGAATACCTGTAAATGTAAATTTCTTTGTAACTCCACTATAGCTCACATTTACCCCTCTTGAGATAAGCCTGGCTGCTCAACACGCTACCAAAACTGTGTAGTACAAGATTATACTAAAGGTTGGGTGTCCTATACCTATTGTCAGAGTTGTGTGTAGTGGTCCCAGAGGGTACTACATACAAACTTTGCCTAACAACCCCTACAAAGCTTAGTCTACCGTCTTCGGATAAGCCTGTGAAGGAGAGGTCCTCTCGTGGCTCCTCGCATTCCCCGACGATGGCCAACACAATTACTTTGTAGACTACTGCTTCATTCTCAAAGACATCCACTTCCTCCAAGACCACAACTTGGTCAAAAGAGGGGGCCTGGCGACGAAGGTGGTTCGTCAAAAGAGGGGGCATGGCGACGAAGGTGGTCTCTACGGTCACAA
Organism: Ambystoma mexicanum; assembly: GCF_040938575.1. Lineage (NCBI taxonomy): Eukaryota > Metazoa > Chordata > Amphibia > Caudata > Ambystomatidae > Ambystoma > Ambystoma mexicanum. Next base: position 366,275,860 of record NC_090935.1, read on the forward strand.
CAGCGGCCACCCCACAAGTGACCCTACCACCACAGCCTAGGGCTGCTGTGGCAGCGACATCAACGGCAGGGACGCCAACAACATTCTTTGGTGCCCCGGTGATGGAGACTGTTCCTATAGTCGCCCCACTCCCAAAGCAGTCGGAGAAGGACAAGGACAGACTAACGCCTGCTCACCCCCTAGCATGATGATGGGGAGCTGGGCCAAAGGATGTCATCAAGGGAGCCGGTGCACAGCTACACGTGCCCCCACAACGACAACTTGCCCAAGGACTACAACTCGGACCACGGCTATGAGACATTGTCCATAGTGGGATCTCCACGGGATGAACCCATGTCACCACCTAGCCCATGAAAGTGCAATGGCAAAGACTGCCTGCTAAACCTGTGACTGCTTCGGCCCGGAGTCCCTCAATGCGTCGAGGAGCCTGTCCAGGCCGAAGCATAAGTCGAAGGTCGCAGCTTGCCCGAAGTGTCAACCGACACCCCCGTCACCTCCACATCAGACCTGGTCTCTGGTGGTTGAGGAGCCCACGAAAACTGGTAGGGATACGGACACTTCGGCAACTCCTACCGATGAGTCAGAGGACTATTTGGCAGCAGACATAGAGCCGTTGGGTGCCGACGAGCCCACCAGGGCTTCACCACCTCATGAGTTAGGCTCCTTTCATGCCATGATGTCAAGGGCCCTTTACCCCTCTTCATATTGGTGCTGAAGGAGACGAAGAAGGGGTTCCTCTTCCCACACCGAGAGTCCTGGCGGAAGACTGTCATATCCACCCCGCTGCTGAATGATGCCTGAGAGTAATGGCATCTGGCTTAATGAATACACTGAGTACCTCTCCTCCCAAGCGGGATAGACTGGAATAGAAGTACAGTGTTCAGGACTCGGACCCCACGTACTTGAGGTCACAGCCTTCTCCTGACTCTTTGGTCTTTGCCGTGCCAGGAAGCGCTCAATGAACCAGTAGTATTCGGCCATGGTGCCCCATGACCAGGAGAGGAAGAAACTGGATGCGATGGGCAATTGCATCATCTATACTGCAGCCTCCACCATCAAGTCAGCCGGTTCCCTGGCCATCTTATTCTGCTACGACACGAAGCTGTTATCCGCAGGGAACTATTTTGGACTTCGTGACGGAGAACGAGCGGGTCGCAGCCCTGGCCCTGTTCCAGGAGTGTGAGCTGGCGAAGGACCACGCCATCACGGTGGACTTGGACATCGCGGATACTGCGTTCCACTAGATGGGCAATGGGGTGTCCCTTCGTCGACCTAGATGGCTGAAGGCCACCAACTTGAGGGTGGATGTCCAGGCCAAGGTGGTGGACATGCCCTTTTCATGGGGCCAGCCTTTTTGAAGGCAATGGACGAGTGTCTGCAGAGACTGAAGCGGTGACAGGGTGCTCGCTGGGAACATTGCAACAGCATAGGTTGTCGTCCTTTGGATTGTCAAGAGGGATGTCCGGCCAGTGCACCAAGGGCTAGAACACCCCATATCGGCAGCTGAGGGCAGTATCGGCAGAACGCAGACGCCCAATCCGACTTGAACCGGCCGTGGACCCATGCTCCCACTTGCACTCCCCAGTGAGAGGCCGACTATCAAATTTCGTCAGCGAGTGGAAGGCGATCACCACGGACAAATGGGTGCTGGATTTTCTCAGTCAGGGGCACACTTTGGAGTTCAAGTGCAGGCGTCCTCTAATTCCTCATGGGGCTCGTCAAGAGCTACGCATGGCACAGCTGCTGCAGGGGGTCCAAGCCATGTTAAGAAAGGGGGTAATGGAGCCCGTCCCCCACTGCCTCTGGGGCTCCAGAGTGTACTCCAGATACTTTCTGGTGCAGATGTAGTTGGGAGAGTGGAGTCCAATCCTAGACTTAAGAAGCCTCAACAAATTCTTAAAGTCCCAGAAGTTCTGGATGGTCATGTTGCAGAACGTGCTCAGCCAACTGGAAGAAGGGGGCTTCCTGGTGACGCTTGATCTGAATGACTCCTACCCTGGCGACGCTGGATCTGGAAGACTCCTACTTGCACATCCCTATCCACCGGAAACATCGGAAGTTCCTGCAGTTCATGGTCCAGCACCATCAGTTCAAGGCTGTGCCCTTAGGCCTGAAATCGACTCCAAGGGAGTTCACAAAGTGTTAACCTCTGGTGGTGCACACTTTCAACTCGAGGGCAGCCACGTCTACCCTTATCTGAATAATTGGCCCATCTGCTCCCACTCTCACGCACTGGTGAACCGAGACACGGCAGAAACCATTTGTCTGCTGACAGATCTTGGATTTTCCATTAATTATCTGAAGTCCTGCATGAACCCATTGTTGAGATGAATTTCTGAACTCTGACCTGGTGGGCAAAGGTTCAGAAGGCCAGCCTAGTTTCCTGGAACAGGGTAACCTTCTGGACAAGCCAGACCAATTAAGGAGTAGCATTGGTGGTGGTGAAGACTAGGTCTTAAGAGGGGTTAGGGTGACTGAAATACCTCAATGAGCACACAGAGTAAAGAATACTTACAAATCACTCCCAGTCAGGTGTGTATATATATTGAAAATACAAATACATGTATTCAAGGCCTTTGAGTTTCAACACAATAGTTAGTAACAATAACACTTTTAAACCAAAACAATCCTACTAAAATACATATATACAAGACCAAGTGGCCTAAAGGGTTAATGCACGAAATGGGTCCACAGCCTAGAAAAGTGAAGGAAGCAGGTAGTGCAAAGAGTCTTTAGGCAATTCTGCAGTAATCGCAATCCTAACTGAAAGGCAGTCCAGTCCCTAAGAAGAGGGGAGCTTATTGCTCAAATGTACTTGCAATGCTGGCGCACGCGGTAGTGCAGGTGGGTGAAAACGGGGTCTCTTGTAGGTTGTGTAGCAGCTCAGGAAGGTAGGTGAGGTGATGCAGAATAGGTTCCCACTATTCGTGGAGGGTCTCCCTGTGAGGGCAGAACAAGTTCCAGGAGTTGAGAATAGTTCGATAGCTCAGTCTATCTGTGGAAAGGAGAGGGGCCCTCAGGGGCCACGTGTACAAAAAAATGGATGGATGCGCTAGGGGCCATCGGTAAGGGTTGCAATTGCTCACCTACCCCTGGCGCATTCTGGACCAAACTTCAGCAGTCGAGTCCACTTCGATTGCAGGTTCAAATGCGGCAATTCTGCGGCTTTCAGCGACGAAGTTAGTGTTGATTCACAAATAGGACAGTGGCGATATCTCCACTCCTGGTGGATGGATCAGGCCAGTTTCACTGTAGCAGGTTTCAGGGCACTGGGCGACACAGCTGCAAGGCACCTGCAAAGTTCATCACCACGGCTGGATGACACGGTAACCGTGTGTACTCTGGTTCGGGCGCTCTTTACACCATACCTGGGAACGCACAGTGTTCGAATTTCGGTGTGAGTGCCGTGACCACAAAGCTTGTGATGTACCAAGTTTCAAGGGCCTCCTCGAAATGGCGGCGGTATCAGAACAAAGGTCCTGCGCAGGCTGGTTAGCCCACTGGTTGGCCCAGGGACACTTCCGAGATGGCTTACGTGCAGGGTTTGTTGAAGGTAACGCAAATAGTTGCTCCCACTATTCCAAAGCGTCGAAGCGTCTTCGCAGATATTCTCGTTCGATCAGATGCAGAGGGGTCCAGCGGGACGACAGCGGGTTCAGGGTGCCAAACCTTCCAGCGGGTAACTAGTGGTTCCTCGACTCTGGTTTCTAAGTTTCAGGATACTTGGATCCTATCCTTCGTTCAGTGAGAACTCAAGAGATCAACATGTTTTGGAGTCTTCTCCTATCCACTATCTCCTTCGTGCCAAAATGAAGACGACCCAATGGGAGATCTGCTCACATACAGGCACACCATACGTGGAACAATCATGGACCATGGTGGTCCTAGGCATTCGCAGTACACCAGACTCTCTGGCACCCAGGATGTGGATTGCAACTAGACAGTCCAGCCCACATCTTTGGGGCTCACACACAAGACATGAGGAAGCCTGCGAAAGCTTGGCTTTTTGTTGGAGAATGCATGCCCAAATAAGGACTGACCCGGGTCGGCTTGTCCTGGGGAAGTGGGGAAGGTGAAGTGGCAAGATGGCCAAAGGACAGGACAAAGAACCTTGTGGCATGGCCATTTTGGAGCCAGGCCACCTATTCGTGCCAAACGCAGTTTACCTGGCAGCAAAGGGTTAAAAATATATGAAAAGATAAGCTGCCACCAGCCCTGTCCAAGGCATAGCTGTACTTCTAAAAAATCTTTCGAGAGCGTCTAAGGCCTTTAGGAATTTCAGAAAGACCCAAGTGCATTATACTGTAGTGCACTTACAACATGTTGCAGAAAAGTTGCAATATTGGGGGCGTGGCTTGGAGCGCCATCGATGTGGTTGCTCCTCTGAAGCCGCCTGTGGGATGCCCGCTGCCTCTGTCAAATTCTGGCCGTTCCGCTGAGGCTACCGGGTCGCCAACACCATCTAAGGCGACCGGAACCTACACGGCACAACCTGGCCCAACATGATCTTCGAACGCAGGACGTTCTACCCGAATCCAGCCACCTAACCCTACCCCCGTCACCAGCCGAAGGAAACAAAATGGCGGCCACATCGGAGCCTAGCAGCATACTACGTGCCTCATGGTAACAAAGCTGTGGAGTGCCGAGGAGGAAGAGCGGATGGACGCCTGACTTTCCTCGGGGGCCCGCAAACCCGCGAACACAGAACCGCCTGGATCGTACCAGTGGCGACTGGAGTCCACGGCAGGGGCTTCTGCGGCGGCTCGTATGCTCGGCTGCGAGTGGGGTGCTGGAACCCTCTCTCTCCCCCCCCCTTTTTTTTCCTGAGTGGACTCGGGGCCCTGACGCACACATCGGGCCGTCCTGAACCGGATCTAGCCTGCTGAAGCGGCAGAGGCCCATTCAGCATTCACCCATGGTCCCCCCCCCGGCCCATCACTTCCTGGGGCGCCCCGGCCCATCCACCCACCCAGTGACCTGGAACACTGTGGGGAACGGCTGCTCCCCGCCAGCTTCTCCCCTACGTTCGGATACTCCTTGACAGCTAGCGGCGGAAGCACACGACCTACTGCCCCAACAACTCTAGACTCTCAGGGACCAGATGGAGCTTGGAGCGATATTCACCCCTGGGGTCGTCGCCTACAATCCTAGTCCCCTCCGACTCTTCCGGCCGAGACCGCCCAGCACAACCAGCATGTCCAGGCAATCAAAAGTTAGCAAGGGCAAGGATATATCCACCATGTTCGCCACACCAGATAAAAGTAAGAAGCAAGATCCTCCTAAACTGACCCCACAGAAACCACAAGAGGACAGGGGATCCCTCGCTACTAAAGGGGACCTAATAGCATTCATGGCGGACATTAAGTTAGAGTTCCGCTCATGCCTTTCAGAACTTACCACCAAAATGGAGCAGACAGACCAGAGGGTTACGGAGGTCGAACAGAGACTCTGAGAAGTCGAAGACCAGACTCGGGATCACACTACCACTCTAGGGGAAATGCAGAGATCCATTAATTCCCTGCAACATAAATGCGAGATCCTGGAGTTTAAACACGAGGACCTTGAAAACAGGGCACGTCGCAACAACCTCCGCATTCGGGGGGTCCCAACCTCCGTCCCCGACAACAAGCTGACGGACTACGTGGGGAGCTTCTTCGAGGCTTTACTCCCGGACCTGGATAAATCTCAGCTCTTGCTAGACCCACAGCCTACACCCGCGCCGGGGTGTGGACTCGGATAACCCCCCCTCCCCCCCCAGATGTTATTACCAGGGTCCACTTCTTCACGACAAAAGAGGCAATTTCGGCGATCAGCCGCCAAGGGGAGGATATCACCTTCCAGGGCACTCCACTTCAGATTTACCAGGACCTCTCACTACTCACCCTACAGAAAAGGAGAGTACTCCCACCCCTGGCACTTTTCCTCCAGGACCAGCAGGTCCGCTACAGATGGTTGTTCCCGACGGCTCTGCAGTTCACATACAAAGGCACCCTGCGCCGGATTAGCCACCTGGAGGACGTGGAGAAAATCATGCACCCGACCTCGCCTCGAGAGCCCTCCACGCCGAACCCGGAGGGGGCTGGGGACCATGAACCACTCCCCTCCCCAAAGCCTAGACAATCGTCATGGTCGACAACACAGCGGAACAATAGAAGGTGATGATCAGAGGCGCTCCTGCGTCCCCAGATACTAACATCCTCCTAGCCCAGACTCGCTTGGCCTCACCTAAATTTGGAACCACCACCACCACCTCCCTCCTAAACTGATGAGCCTCGAAGACTGAGGCTGCGGGCCATACCCATGGCTCATACCCATTCCGAGGATACTTTCCACTTCTGGTTCCTTGGAAACCCACAGTACACAATACTCAATGGGACAGTTGGCGCTGTTGGCCAAGGGTGCGTCCGTACTCACAATGTCGGGCCACCCGTCAGTTAAAGTTGCGGCCCCCTGTTGGGGCCCCGTGTTAAAACCTCAAGCGCAGGATGATACTCTAAAGACTCACAGTGGAAATGGCAGTTGAATCACCAGCTCACGGCTCCCCCCCCAACCCAAGTAATAGAGAAAGTAAGGACATCAGACCACCAAATCCTGAGGCTTCTCTCCCTAAATTTTAATGGCCTGAACTCTCCTAACAAGCGGAAAGCAATTCTACAAAAACTCCAGGACGAAGATGCTGCGGTAGCCATGCTACAAGAAACTCATCTGCTGCCGGCGGATGTTACTCGGCTTAGCTCTCGGCTATTTCCGCTTCAATTTTTCGCCTCTGGAGCAAGCAAAAAGGGAGGCACTGCGATCCTTTTTAGAAAAACTTGAACCCGCAGGTTCTGGAAACGAAAACATGCCCGGAAGGCCGATATACAGCTGTCAAATGCCTCCTACTAGGAAACCTATATACCTTTATCTCGGTGTACGCCCCTAACACCAGTCAATCGCACTTTTATGACACCCTGGGCTCGTCTCTCGCCCGTTTCGTAGAGGGCCAAACGATAATCGGAGGGGATTTCAATGGGGTTCCTGACCCCACCAAGGACAGATCGCACCCCCCTGACTCCAATCGATTTTGCCCAAGCACTAAGCCTCCTCCAGCTGTTCAGGTCCTTGGAGATAGTAGACACATGGCGGGTGCTTCACCCCACCGAAATAGACTACTCATTTTACTCATTCGTTCACCAAACCTTTTCGAGGATCGACCTTTTCTTGACCTCCCCGCAAACCTTGGCCTTCATCAAGGAGGTATCCATCGGCACAAAAGTCATATCTGATCACGCCCCAGTGATCCTGGAACTCCGGGTCCAGAACACCAAACTCGATAATCTACGTGAATGGTCCTTATACGACCCGATCCTGAATGATATGTCTACAAGAGACAAGATCGCACAGGGGATAAGAAATTTCTTTGACGAGAATCCAGCCTCAGACACCTCGCTGGCGAATAACTGGGATGCCATGAAGGCAGTGATTAGGGAGCGGCCTATCACCGGGATAGGCGACGGACTCGGATAGCTCTGGAAGATGAGCTGAAGGAAGCTGAGGCAGTCCTCAGGGAAAAGGGTTGGTCCCCTAAGACGCAGCGAATCATACGCATGGCGAGGAAAAAACTAGAAGCCCACTATGCGGAACAAACCGCACTGCTGATGGCGAAAGCCAAACAGTCGTACTACGCAAAGAACAACAAGGCGAACAGATTCCTGGTGGCCAAATTGGCCAAGCGGAGGCGCATTAATACGCTCACCGGCCTGCGAGATCCCAATGGGGTCATACTATATTCAGAACCCGAAAAGCAACGATTAGCAAGAGACCATCTGACCCAAATCATGACGGCAACCCCACGGAACCTACCGCAACAGATGGAATACCTGCAGAAGGCAGCATTGCCCCGTCTCCCTGACACGATATAGGGCGAATTGGAGAAGCCCATTACAGAGGAAGAGGTTGAGGAGGCCATTAAATCACTTAAAACAGACGGCTTTTCAACCAGACTCTATAAACTGTTCAGATCCCAGCCGATTACCCCCCTAGTAACTTTGTTCAACTCCTTCAGGGAAACGGGATCAGTAACCCCATCGGTGCAGGAATCAACCACCATCCTCTTGCCCAAACCAGGAAAAGATCCGAGAAACCTGACCTCCTATAGGCCGATTGCACTTTTGAACATTGACGCAAACATATAATCCAAACTTTTGGCAAATCGCCTGAGTCGCGTCCAACCAGAGATCATCCACCCCGATCAGGCCGGCTTCATCTTACACCGCACGACAGGAGACAACATTCGGAGAACCTTGAACCTGGTAGACCTTGCCTCCCGGAACTCCCAGAAACTAGTCTTAATTCCACTGGACGCGGCCAAGGCATTTGATAGGGTGGATTGGGCGTTCATGACACACCCTGGGGGCCTTCGGCTTCGGGACAGCATTCCAACGATGATTCTCGCTAATTATAGCAGACCAAGAACCTTCCTGAGAATCAACGGGCACAGCTTGGCTCCGATCCCTCTGTCCTGCGGAACCAGACAGGGCTGCCCACTATCACCTCTGCTCTTTGCACTCACCATGGAGCCTTTTGCTCAGAGAATCTGGCGAAACAACCAGATCAAAGGCCCACAGAGTGGCCCTACGCAACACAAAATCGCCCTATATGCGGATGACGTACTGCTCACGATCTCGGAGGCCGAGTCATCCTTGAAACATGCGCTACAAGAAATAGCCAGCTATGGTGAGGTCTCAGGCTTTACAGTAAACTTTGACAAATCATCGGCCCTAAGAATCCCCCTCCGAACCTTACTACGGGGCTCCATACTGGGAGGGTTGGGGGTCCCAGATTTACAGGCATACAGAGTGGTGGCTCAACTAGCACAGGTCCAGGCATGGCAAAATACTACAAATCGCCCTAGATGGGTAGAACTGGAACAATCGCAAGTGCCCCTACCCCTGCGATTTTTGCCACACATCCCACCCCCCCTCAGAGCGCACTGGGGAGACCTCCTCCTATCAACCAAACATACCCTAAGCTCCTGGGACTGGGCGCTGAAGATTAAGAGTACCAAGAGGCCTGAGCCCACGATCCCCGGTCTTCCATAATCCGGCATTCTCACCTGGAGCACACCCCCACAACTTTCAGAACTGGATAAATGGCGGATTAGAGACTATAGGCCAGCTATATACGGGAGAGAGGCCCCTCACATTTGAGCAATGTAAGGAAAAGTTCCAACTCCAGGAAAGGGACAGATTCACCTATATCCAACTGCGCCACTGGTGCTCGCACCCTCAAACTCTGCAAGCAGCAACATGCCCTCCCACCACCCTGGAACTCACACTTGGAGATCTTCCAGCTCGTGGGAGAGTATACACTCTGTATAGGTGCTTCTTAGGTGACTTCCTGATCGCAAGAACTCGCTGCATGGCCCAGTGGGAGGCAGATCTGGGTCACCCAATAGACAACCAAACCTGGGTAGACATTTGGACCAGAACTCACGCCTCATCCACCTGCCGGCCAGGCTCCTTCTTTCATATGTGGAGGACTTGCCCAAAGATTCAGCAATTTTGGAAAACGTGTTTAGGAACCATCGCGCAAATCACCGAAACGGCGATCCCGCTAGAACCAGAGCCAGTCTTGCTGGGAGCCCCGATTCCCGTGATATACCCATGCTCCGGGACCAGATCGAAACTATTCACACTGTCTGCTAGCAGGGAAAATGGTGCTGGCCCGCTTCTAGAAGTCCCCGGAAGGCCCTCACATGCCCCAATGGTGGACTAAGCTTTGGGATATTTTGATTGCGGAGAAGGTGACAGCAGCGCAGGCGGGAACTATCCACCAACTTCAGAATATTTGGGCCCCAGTACTTGAATACGACCAGTGCTTCCCCGCTCTGACCTACAAACCCACCAGGGCTCGATGGATCCTGAAAGACCAAGTGATCCCTGAGGGAGACACATAGACTTTGAGACGCAAAATAAGCGATCTAGGAGGGAGGAATCCACCTCAGAGGACCGAGGGGAAGGTGGGACGGGGGGAGGAGATCAGGAGATCAGGAGGAAAAAAGGGCTGGGGATCAACATGCCTGAATGATTGTTGCTGAGAATGTTTTGTAATTATCAACCTGCCTTGATTTAAAATAAACAAGTTAAAAAAATAAATTAAAAAAGTTGCAATATTGACAAGGACTAAGGGAAACAAAGTCTCCCAGTACTGACTGTCTTTAAGGGCATGTCAGTTTCCCTATACTAAAGTGAGCAAAAAGTCCAGGGGAGTGCAGCTGAAGGCTGTGCTCCATTGGCAAAGTCAGATAAACAGCAGCAAAAAAATGGGGGTGCACAACTGAATGGAATACTTCACATAAATGGGAATCTTTCCCACCAGCCATCGCAGAATACTATGTTTATGGGCCCCATGTCTCCACCCGGTCGCTTGTCTGGCGACCCCCTCAGAGGAGAGGGTGACTGCCATCCTGGGGAAGGTGCAGCGCCTGTCGGCGCAATCCGCAACAGTGCAAGCCATCAAGTTACCATTGACCATGATGTCCTCCTGTATCCATCTCTTCCCAGACTGCAGATGAGACCTCTCCAGGGGTTTTTGGCCACACAGTGGCTGCAGATCTTATGCTCTTGGAGAGATAAGTTTGTCCTCAACGAGGAGTTCCAGGAAGTTCTACGATGGTGGGGGGTGCACCCACATATCATGAAAGGGGCTCCGTTTCAGGTCCCACCGTAACAGGAGACCGTTACCTTAGATGCATCTCTGGAGGGGTGGGAGGCCCACACCGGGAAATTGCATGCCAGAGGCCCACGGCTTCTGGAGGAAAAAGACCTTAACATCAATGTCCTGGAGCTTCAGGTAGTCTTCTGGATCCTCAAATCATTCCTGCCGTTGCTGAAAGGGATGTTGGTGAGGACTTCGTGGACAACACCATCATGTTCTACATCCTGAAACTGGGCAGGACATGCTCCCCAGTGCTTACTCTGGAAGCCCAGGCCCTGTGGCGCTGGCCCATTCTTCAGGACATGTTCCTTGTCCCTTTACACCTGGCAAGGCACTTAGAACACCATTGCAGACTCGCTCAGCAGGGAGTTGCGTTCTTGCCATCAATGTGAACTTTGCCAGAATCAAGCCTCTGTTCTCGTCCACGAGTGGGGCCAACCCAGGTTCGACCTCTTCTCCAGGGCGGCCAACTCCAAGTCCTGTAGGTTCGCCAGCAGTTTCCCACAGCTGAGGAGCCTAGGGGATGCTTTCTAATTCATGTGGGAGGGACTCTTTCTGTATGCTTTCTTCACGATCCCGCCCGTGCTTGGAGTGATCAACACACTGTGTCACTGCAGGATGATACTCATCACTCCGGCATGACTGCGACAGATCTGGCACCGAAACCTGCTCCGTCTGTCACTGGCTTTGTCCATCCGACTGCCTCCACTTCCCGCTCTTCTCGCCAGAGAGGATGGAACGAATCTGGACCACGACCCGGCTTTGCTGAGCCTCTGGGCCTGGCTCCTGCAGCCCTAGAGTTTGGTCATCACCTGCAGCTGGAATGTAGGAAGATCCTAGCCAAAGCCAGAACTTTATCGACATTGACATGGTACGGATACAAATGGAAGCGATACTCCATATGGTGCAGGGTTTCAGAAGATTACGCCCCCTGCATGTCACAACTCTGCAGCTCCTTCTGTACCTGCTTTCCCTGGCCAAGGCTGAACTGGCTCACGCCTCTATCAAGGTGCACCTGGCTGCCATATCCTGTTACGCCAGGTCGCCTGGTAAGCCATCCCTGTGGTCACACAGACTTGACAAGGAATTCCTCCAAGGCCTTTGCTGGACTTTTCCACCAGTGAAGACCCTTGCTCCAGCTTGGGAGCTCAATGTGATCTTGACAAAGCTCATGCCGGCCCCCATTTGAACCGATACATCAGGCCCCACTGAAATTTCTCTTGTTGAAGCACGCTTTCCTCGTGACTATAACTTTGTCCATGTGGGTCGGGGAGATCCAAGCCCTCTCTTGCAAGCAGCCGTACTTGCCCTTCCAGGCTACGAGGGTGGTGCTGCTGACCCACCCCACCTTTGTGCCGAAGGTTCAGTCAGAATTCCACCTCAATGAGCCGTATGTATTGCCAGTCTTCTTCCCGAACCCTTCTACTCTGGTGGAGAGAATGTTGCATCCATTGGACATTGTTCGTTATTTGAATTTTTATGTGACACACACAAAGGAGTTTCAGAAGACTTCACAACTGTTTATCAATTTTGGACATGTGAATCACGGGAAGGCCTTGTCGAAGGCTTCCATCTCCAGGTGACTGTCCGGCTGCATCATGCACTGTCATTGTCTTGCTAACGTTAAACCCAAGCTGGCAATACCCTTAGCCTTAACCTCACCCACAAAGGTAATATTGTGCTGCAACGCCCAATCCATTGCTCAATTTTATTCTTGGAGTGTTTGGTATTTTGAACAGTTGCAGAAATAGCAATGATGTAAAAGGTATGCATCACTTCATTTGTTATAAAAGGTGCCGCCTGCATTGTGCATCTTAGAGGAATGCTGTTGCTTCCCACACATGAATGTTCAGGGTCGTCCTTGCCCATTACTCCACTGTGAAAATGCACAGCCAAAGATTCCAAGAACATTATCCAGCTGTCTTTACTCTACAGATGTGTTGATTCCCAGGCAGAGTTTACAAATTTCACTTGTGATTTTGCCATATTTTAATGGCGTTCCAGTTCAAGGGATTGGAGGTACATCGGCTGCAGCAGGTAACTTCCCTTATTCCCATTTTGCTACTTGCTAGCACCAGAGCTGTAACCATGAGAAGGGGACAGAGTTCTTTTATTCAACATTTTTATAAGATGTGCCTATACCACTTGCATGTATTTCATATGTAAACTTTACCATTTGACAAGACCGGATATAGTTGGGTTGCATTCATATCACAGACCAGTCTAGGTGCTTCTCATAGAGTGACAGCTGACAGTTTGAGAGGAACCAGATGTTGACATTGAAACCAAAAGTCATTGTTCCAACCTTCTTTCACTTGTGGCCAGTTAACAGACCGCTTATGTTCTTATCACTTCCTCTAAAGATTTTCGGTCTTAACCGAAAGTAGACAATTAGCCGTAACAATTACCTCTAGTGCATGCAACTGTAGAACACATTCCTTCTCCAAATCTTGGGCAGCAGAGATCTGAAAACACTCTTTTAACTAACATAGATGACAGGCATGAATTAATAGAGAGGAAGAAATAACTTTCTAATTTCTGCAACCTTAAAAATGTCCTTATTATTAATGAGCCAAAATAGCCTAGTTTGTTGAAAGTGTGGAATCTGGTGAAGGTGCAAAGTCTGGCAGAGGTGGCGTAAAGTTGCGGGCGCACATGCACTTATTTGAGCCTAGGGCAGCAGAATGCCCAAATAAACCACTGTTTGGAGCCTAGATTCCGACCTGTGCATGCTGATATGACTGTACGCTTGTTTTAAAGTAAAATGCCCTTGTTTTGGCTGAAACAGTGGTGAAAACCTCCTGTATATTTTTTGTTACGAAGGGAAATCTTTAATTTTGTTAGCACTGCCACATTGAGGAATGCACTCTTGGTGCACTATATAACATGTACTGTTGATTCATTGCCTTTTATTTCAAAATGTTTGTGTTGGGAATATCAGAATGACCTCTGAATCGTAACATATTGGCATACCTAACAGACACCAGCCACAATAACTGTTCCTGCAATTCCAGTGAAAATGTATAAAGTTCACCAAATCTTTTGATGACTTATTCCTGGGCACTGG